>NC_136817.1:35023940-35420175 GCF_951394365.1 Tetrao urogallus | reverse complement strand
GTTTCATCACTTTCTTTTTCTATGAAAAAAATACATTGAAATACCAAAGTCTGTAGTCTGCTGATAAAATACATCTGAATATCAAAGGAAACATCTTCTTACTACTTTTTCAAAGGCAGAAGAGTAATAAGAGGAAAAAAAAATTGCTAATTCTCTTCCTCAAAATTGTGGATAAAGAAAACATTCAATTAAGAAGATCCACATTTATGCCACATAGTTTTCTTTATTAAATATCACCCTTTACATTTTGTGCAATTAGCCAATTCAGTTTCCTCAAATAAATGCAATGTTAAGAACAACGTGTTTGTTATCGGATTGTATCTCCTGGGTGAGGAAGAATTGGCGTGTTCCCTTTTCAGCAGTGAATTTTTGTTTTTTTGTTTGTATGTATGTATGTATTGCTGACAGTACTCACCATTTTAAAGGCAGTTGTGATTTTAGCTGATAGGTTATGTTCCTTGAAGGAATGTAGGAAAAATATTCATGAAGTGGAGCTGTTCTGCTCTGTGGGAAATGGAGATCTGTGTATCAGCTAACAGCGCAGAGAACAGTCTGTTCTGGCCAAGAAGTAGCCAGTGGTGCTTGTAAGCGCAGTGTTGTTGCAGTCATGCAGTTGAGAGTGTTTACTATTTATATATCTCTTGTGGATTGTAATATTCTAATTCATTAACACTAATGGATAAAAACGTTTTTCATCAACATATGCTTATCTAGCACGTCAGCTGCTGATTTGACAGATTCTTTTGAACTTGATTGTGTAGCACAATCAAGCACAATTAATTTTTCATGGAATTGTCCCTTTTTGAAATGGTTTCTGATGATACGTTGACAAGCTACAGAAAATAAACCTTTTGGTGCCATTTTTACAGCAAGATTACTCACAGTAGCACAGTTGCACACAAAGTTCAACCAGACAAATTTTCTTCTGTAAAACTGAATGTTGGGTTGTATTTATAGAACTGCTCTTAAGCTAGAAAATTACAATCATCTACTTTTCAGATGTGTGCGGGTAGCAGGCTGCAGAATCCAAATAAGAGCTTCATTTCTGTAGAGAGAAAATCAATGACATGTTGAGATTGACAGCAAGCCTTTCCCTAGGGATTCAAATTCTGACAAACAAGCACTCTGAGCTTATGAACTTATCAAGCTTCACTTGAAATTATTTTGAAAGACAATTTCAAATTTTACTATTTAGCTCCAGAGGATAATAACAATTTTGACGTTCTCAGAGATAGGCTGGAAGTACTGACTGGAATGGCTGGATCCCTGGAAGAGATAGAGCGTGGAGGAAATGATAAGTCCATTGTTTCATTATGTTTTTAGGAGCAGACTGAGAAACAATAAATAAAAATAAAAGGATGAAGAGTTGATGCTTGGTTAACTTGGTTAAAGACTTTTCTATTAAAACTAAAAAAGGGCAAACTTTTCAACAGGCTGTACTTGATGGGATTTCATCATTACAGCAGTGAATCACCTGAAATCATTGGAGAAACCAAGCAGAAATAAATCAACAAAAGTCTACTGATTTCTGTATTCTAGTAGGGTCTCATGAAAATGATCAGCAGCTTCTACAGATACATTTCTGTATTCCTAGACCTATTCTGATTCCTAGAATATGTTTCTAAGAACAGCACTATGGGAAAAGTTGTTATGCTCATCAGTGAAGAATACAAAGGAAAACCGTGTCCCTTTGGTTAATATCCTCTTTGGTTCTGCTGCACTTTGAAAGTGTGAAAATTGAAACAAGAATTCTAAGAGTTCTAGAACAAAAAGTGCATTTCCTCTCAGCTTCCTTTTCTTCTGTTATGAATCTGTTTCATTCTTGATCTCGCTTGTAGGCAAAAAACATGACTGGAATGTTCGCAGAAACAAGAGAGTATCTCTGTGACAAAGGTTTTCTTTTCCATCCTAACCATCGTGGTTATTCAATACATATCATAGAGTTGTTCTTTTTTAGCTAATGTACAGCCTATTAAATTTGACAAAATCCTCATAAAATTGTTTGGAAATGTCATCTGAACCTAGTTTTCAAAATACTGAGATTAAATGTCATATGTTACTCTTTTAAATCATAATAATGAGTTCCTCAGAACCCAGGGCAATATGTCAGGTGTCATTAGGCTGTAGAGAAGACTATTAGTTCTTTCTGGTTGATATAATAAGTATGTCTGTGCAACACAAAATTACATTAACCTTTCAGACTTACGCATTGCATTGTGAATAGAGTATAATTAGCTTTCCACTCTCACCCCTAGGTTTGTTTCAAATTACTGATTTCTGAATTTTCACCTTTCCTGAATGGCAGTGTTTGTTTTGGGTTTTCATTCTTTATCTTGCATTTATTTCAGTCTGAATCTTATTTTTGTGAGGGGCCTGTTGTTTTGTTCTTTTTCTTTCATTTTGAAATCCAAACTAGTATTCAGTTTCTTTGAAACTTATATTCCGAGTAGATTTACTGGAATTACATTGCGTCTTTTTTCAAGCTATCCCCTGACAAAATTAAGCAGGACTAGTTCTGGCAGTTTAAAGTACTCTGTCCTTGTTCCCCACCTGTTGTTCAACAAGTCTTTGTTTATGGCTTTTAATCTGTTTTTAATCTGAATCTTCATTACTTTTTTTGCAATTAAAATTTATTTATTTTGAATATACAAAAAGTTTGCTTCAACATCCAGTTCTAATTTTACATCAAAGTAAACTGTGAAATATGAAAGTGGTATAAATACTAAAGCAAAATATCTTGATTACTTAACTTCTTTGGAAACTTTTTACAGAATTAAAATCAGATTAAACTGCTCAAATGTAGCTATGTACTGTATCTGTGCTTGCAATTTATGTTCCCTTTACAGTAAATGGGAGATGAACAGTAATCAATACCATCCTAAAGATAAGTCTCAAGTTATGAATCAAAATCATGTTCAAGAAGTATCAGTTTCTTTGTGTCTCCCACTCACTGGACAGAGATCAAATATGCTCTCTGTATCAAATGTTAAGTGAGGTGAATTTAATATTACAGGCATGTCATCTTTAATAGATTAGGCTTCTAAGATCTTGCATTATCTTCAGTAGTATTTTACACTTGATTCCAAAGCAATATTATTACTTACTGTAAAAATTTTAGAGTATCTTATTTCTCTTAATTTAAAGCACTCTAGTTCAAGAAGCTGGTACTGTTATATGCAATTCTCCCACTTGGCCACTTTTTTTTTTTTTTTTTTTTTTTTTTTTTTTATTCTTTTCCTAGGATATTGGAAAAAATGCTTTGTTTTGTTTTTTTGTTTTTTTGTTTGGTTGTTTGGTTGTTTTTGTTTCGAAAAGTCTGTGCTATTTGTGCATTCACATACCAAGCTAGCTGCAAGAGTTTGCAAACTCGTTTGAGGGGGAATGCTTTCACAAGAGACTGCTGCTAATAGCATTGAAAGAAAAAAACGCTGTCAAAGCTGTCACCCCCAAAAATACAAAAGTGTTTGTACTGGTGCTGAAGTAGACAAAGTCAGCTCCTCCATTTTGACACTTAAAATTAACATCCATAGGATCACGAAATATCCTGAATTGATAGGGACCCACAAGGACCACCAACTCCAACTCCTGGTTCCATGCAGGACCACCCAAAATTCAAACCCTTTCAGAGCACTGTCCAAACTCTCCATGAGCTCCAGCAGCTCAGGGCTGGTGCCCACTGCCCTGGACAGCTTGTTCCACTCCTGCCTCCCTTTGTTAAAGAACCTTTTCCTAACATCCAACCTGTCTTTTCCTTGATGCAGCTCCATGCCGTTACCTCGGGACCTGCTGTTGTCACCAGAGAGCAGAGCTTGGCAATGCCCCTCCACTCCCTGTGAGGAGCTGTAGGCTGCCATGAAGCATTCCCTCAACTTCCTTTAGTCTGGCTGAACAAACTCAGTGACATCAGGCACCCCTAATACATCTTGTCTTCTTCCCCATCTTCACAGCTCTCCTTTGGAAACTTGTCTAACAGTTTTATGTCCGACTTATCTTGTGATGCCCAAACTACATGTAATGCTCAAGGTAAGGCTGCATCAATGCAGAGCAGAGCAGAACAGTTCCTTCCTTTGGCTGGCTGGCAGAGCTGGGCCTGATGCATCCCCGCCTACAGTTGGCCCTTCTTGCTGCCAAGGTGCACTGCTGACTCAGATTCAACTTGCTTTTGTCCAGAACCCCGAGACCTCCTTCTGCAAGGCTGGTCTCCAGCCTCTAGTCTACCAGTCTGTACCTATATCCAGGTTTGTCCAGTCTCATTTACAGAGTCTGACCCTTGTTCCTGTTAAATTTCATGTAGATGGTGATTGCCCAGCTCTCCAATTTGTCAGGATCTCTCTGCCTTGGAAGTACTCAACAGCTCCTCCTTGTTAATTGTCATCTCCAAATTCAATGTGCATTAAAGTCCTGCAAAAAAAAACATCTGTAACAATGCTGAAGAGAGCTGGTCTAGTTAATCACTAGCGGTGTGATGTGACCCCATTTACCGTAACTCTTGAGGCTCAATACCAACTCATGAGATGGTTGTTCACCCATTAAATTACGACTGTGTCTAGCTGTATACTGGAAATTTTGTCCAGGAAGATTCTGTGAGAAATAGTATTGAATGCTTTGCTGATATCCAAGAAGATCACATCAACTACAGAAAGATCACATCTTCACACACGACTTGTGCCATTAGCTTACATTTGTAAATGATCCATCAGAGGAATCTCTTATAATGCCCAGTAACACTAGAATAGAGCCATAATTTCTTTGTGTATATGAATAATAAGTATTTACTGGAAACAACCAGATACTGCAAATCCATTCTCATGTTAGAATCTTAATTTTAATCTACTAGATTTCGTACAGAGATCAGGTGCTTTTCAATGGCAGCAGCTTCTGCTCTTCATTTTAGTTATTCGGGATAAGTAAGCTCTGCTGCTTTTCATTAAAACTTGTTAGCAAGTTTTTCTACAGGGAAAATAAAAGAAGTAACATGATTTCTAAAAGTACTCTCTTCAACTGAATGCTCTTGACTCTGATTCTTACAGCAAATGGGAAAAGCAACTGATCTGTGTTGTTCTTTTTCACCAGCACAGATTCAATAATTCAGCAAGCCTTTTTCAGAGAATTGCCTTCAGCAATTAGCTTCAGGGTAAAATGTTGAAAAATCTGTAAAAAGCATATTAGGGCACTCAGTTCACACAGAAGATAACTAATATTTATTAATGTAGGGTAACAAATCCAGGTGTCAGCACTGAGGGTAAGTATCCTGATAGCTAGGCATACAAGCTGCACATATCTATGTTTTCTTTTGGAATTTTCCTGGTTTTAATATTTCTCTCATATCCTGGGTTGTTATTTTTGTAAATGAAGTGTTAAGGTGTTTTGTTGCGTGCTGACTGGTTTGTGTGCTGAGTTGCAAAGGGATTGATTTCAGCCTAATGCAGACAAAAAAATAGAGCCAGAATGCTGTGTGTGTATGTAATTTTTCCTTGTAGAATACAGTTCTTGTTTTTCAGCTGTATATATCACATATCTTATAATTAATTTTCTATTTATACCATATGAAAATGAATTTGCTTGCTAGCTGAGTGTTGTGTTCATTTTCTTGAGTATAGCATAGAACATTAGAATAAAGCATTTATCATTAATGTTAAAATTGTATTTCTTCAGCCTACTGACATTGTGCAAAATTGTTAGTGTATAAAGGGAATTTTTCAGTGGTATTGAACTTTTCTTACATCTCTTTATTACCCTTGCTGCAGCCTTTGGAGAACAGCAGGGAACAGTCTCAAATGGGTTCTGCTGCCCTTCCTGCACTGACACACATGACAGACCATTGCAATCCTCTTTATTAGTGCCTGGTTTGCTCAGAACATGTGGGAGCCATGATCAGTGCTCTGAGAGTCCCTTACCCGCTTTGCAACATGTACATTCAGCAAATTGGAATCTTTTCCTAGAAGATTACTGTACCTAAATGTCTTTTATTCATTTCTAACGGTGAATAGAAAATGGTATATTTCCATTTATCAGAAAGTCTGTCCTTGTATTTCATGTGCAACAATAAAGGATTTTATGTTTTCTTTTAGATAAGGAAATTCTAGTGACAAGGAAATGAACACTTAGTTATTTTAACTTTCATCAATTTGGAAACAAATAGTAGACAAAAAGGATGGAAGAAGACTATAGGAGAGAGGCAAGGCTACATAGAGGGTAACTATGAAAAAACAATTAAGATAGGTACAAAAGAATGTGGAAAAAAACATGGAATTTTCACTTTCCATTTTTCCAAAACTGATGGGATTCTTCAGGTGATGAACAGGAAAACAATGTCAGAAAATGGCCTGTGTTTTCTTGCTCATTGAATATTGAGGAGCGCCACCGGTGATGTTGGTAGAATTTCAGAAATGTACACTGTCTGCATATGTGGTTCCATGTATAACTGAGGGTTCAGATTCAGATTATGATGAGAATATACCCCAGCAGCTCTAAGGCTGAGAAGAGTCTTCTGTAATAAATTCTTGTCCAACTGCTTTTGGTTGTTTGTTCCAAGACACAGAGTTGGTCAGAGCTGTAGGGACCTATTCAAGCAGCTTACTCCCACAAGAGGTGCTGAAAAGCAGGAGATACAAATCATCTGAGGCTGCTGTAAAGGACAGCAGACTACAAAAGACAGCTACATCAGACTGCTTTTGTGTCCATGTAAAACTGTAAAAAGTCTTGCAGCAAGCCTGCCTATTTGTAACTACTCTAAGAAATGCAAACTGCATTGTTTGTGATGCTTTCTCATGTTTAATAACATTATTTTATCTGATTTTTCTTCTGCACATCCTTGATGAGCAACTTCAGAGCATACTCCACCAAAACACCAAAGCCAATAAAAATAAAACCTGAGCCTTTTTTTTTTTTTTAATCCCCTCGTTAATGTCTTCTGGAGTCATTACACTAGTCTGAAGTCTGGAGATACTGTATTAGAATCTTCTATTTGAAGAAAACTCTACAAAGGGCAAGAAGCATTCTTCATTCCCTTTTTTTCATTCACAGTGGACATGTGTACGTGTCTTTGGCTTACATGATAAAAGGGTAACATAGCATATAACACATTTTTGTCTTTTAACTGAGCAGGCACCTAAACACCATACAGTCTTTTGCTCACTTCCTCCACTTCCCAGTGAGACTGGGGAGAGAATCAGGGGAAAAAAAGGTAGAGCTTGTGGCTTGAGATAAAAACTTGGACTGAAAAGTGAGACCAAAACTATAGTAATGACTATATATATATATTTATTATAGTAATATATTTATATTATTATATAACATATAATTATATACTTATATATAACATATATATATTATATATATATATATAATTATATACTTATTACTATAGTAATAAGTATATATATAGTAATGACTATATATATATATTTATTTACAAAACAGGCGGTGCAGAACACAGTTGCTCATCACCAAATGATCGATGCTGAGTCCCTGAGCAGCAGCTGCCCCCTCAGTGGGCAGTGCTGAGTGTTAGGAAAAGGTTCTTCACTAGAGAAACAGGCTGCCCACCTCAAACTGACAGAACTCAAGAAGTGTTTGGATACTGCCCTCAGACATAGGGTTTGAATTTTGAGCCCTGAGTTGATATTTATAATCCTTGTGGGTCTCTTCTAACTTGAGATACTCTGCGATCCTATGATTCTGTCCACTTCTTCTGGGTACTTCCTTTACACAGACTTCGCCGCTTAACACACACCTTTGTGAGCCTGCTCCACACACTGACATGGCAACAAGTTGAAATAACAGAGGTAACACAGTTTTCCTTGGTGTATGGGAACTGCTGAGTCACGGTCTGAACCTCTGATTGATCATGTGAGGCAAGCGATGAGTCAGCCATGGGAGCGCAGGTGAAGGCAATGGGAGCACAGGTGGAGCCTGGCTCCACCTCTCTTAGGCCCATTTAAGAGCTGACTGCCAGTGGAAAAGGGTCTCTTCTGGACATCGCTCCTCTGGAGTTTTGCAGAAAGCCTACGATGTCAATAAGCTTTCTATCTATTCTCTTTTTGTTCTTATAGTCTGCTTTGCCAAACTCTCTTGTTTATTTCAAAATTGTAACATCTCTATGTTCATTGACTATGCACCTTGGACTTAGAAAATTGAGACCACTCAACAAAGAATTTAGTATTTCAAACACTAAACAGGCGTGAGGGTATGTGGGCTGCAAGGAACAGGATGAGATCGTATATCATATGGCCAAGGAGCAAATAAAAGGAAGGCAGGACGGCAGGGGAGGAGTGGAGTGAATATACGTTTTTTACCGAAGCTTAACTATAGTGTCAAACTGTCCTTTGCTTTCCTGCTTGTCTCTGGGGGGTGTACATGCAGGGTTATTGTCTCAATGAATGAGTTTCTCCAAGTTCATTTAGGGCTCAGTGCAATAAAATGACTTTAGAACACATCTGTATTTAAAATAAATGACCCTTCTAGAATTCCTGACCCGAACAGTTTGAAGCCAGATTTTCAGCATTTAAGCACTAGTTATGTTTGCTACAGTGTCTGCAACAGCCCCTTATTTCTCACGTAGGTGAGATAGTAAACTAGGTAAGAGAAAAAATATCATAGCTGTGTACAGATCAGATCTTTAACTGCATCCTGTTCTTCTTAGACAACCCTGTCAGAATCTTTTGTCTATTTAGTAGTTCATGTAGCTGTTGACAAAAGCCATTTTTGACCAAAGGGATATGAATGTTTTGAGGAATAAGAGGCACCATTTCCTGTCATAGTATATATGCCCTGGAGTTTGTTACACAATTAGTCAGAAGTGTGAATCTGTAAAGATAAATCCTCAGCCAATGTAAATGTACGTGACTTCAGTGAGCTCAGACAAAGTTGACTTGTGGTAGTTTATCCTTGAGTAGAGCTGTGTATTGTGGCTGAGCCTATTGCATTGTTCACTACCGCTGAAAGGAGTATTTCCACTGCTGGCCTGTAGTTCTGCACCCTTCTTTGTGTTACTGCAGTGTTACTTGCACTTTGCTGAAACACTGCAGTTGGCTTATTGTGGAAAAGATACATTCAACCATAGAATGTGACTTCAGTCTGGGCTGGAAATGTTTCCACCGTAACAGTGTGAAATAGTTCATTCAACTGAAGGAGAAAGAAAATCAGGAAAAAAAAAAAGTGATGTTCACAGTCTAAAAGCAGCCCAGTTCTCAGTCAGAGGTGTGGAACAAATACAGCTGTGAATATGTTAGAAAACAATAGTCTCAACAGTATGGTTTAGTTCTATAACTTACATTCCAAAACCCTTTAAAGATGTCGTTGCTTTTATATTTTATTAGAAATTTGGGAATGTAGTTTCCCAAAAGATATCTGGTGATGCTGAAAAGAAATAATCTAACTTAGGATGCAAGTATTCTTGCAGGCCTGTATGCCTTTAATATGAAGATTTCTGATAGGAAGATCTAAATTTAAAACAGTTCACTCAATGTCCTTGCCTTATTTAGGAAGGAGTAAGGATTTTTCCATTTACGCTTGTTAAAACTGCATAGTGAGAGCTAATGATATAGCCAACAGAAAGTAATTTCATTCCTGCTATGCTGTGCTGTAGAATAAAGCTTGAAATTCATGGCGTTGCTATTAGTTTGATTCAAGCCTATTTCCTTCTCTAAATAAACCTTCTTGTATGTTGGGAATTGCAACTGAGAACTGGGTCTGTGGTCTAATTCTTAATTACTGCTTAAAGTCATTATTTGAATCAATTACTGTTATTATGCTAACCAGGCTAATTTTATTTATTTGATTATTTATTTCAAAACAACAGTAGAAATTAGGAGAATTCGACTCTAAAGTTTGGAATTCCCTAGAGTTATAGGTTATCTGAATGTCATTCTGTGACTGTGACTCTTTCATAACATATAGGCATAGGCAAACCCTTCAAAATGGTACTTTCTTCTCTAAATATTAAATTTGTTTTGAATAAAAAACAAATCACAGCGTAGAAGTTTCCGTCAGCAAAATAAGTTAGTATGTTAATTCCTGCTGGTACAAGGTGTTTCACTAGACTTCTGGGTTTTTTTGGCTTGGCAGCTAACCTGTTTAGAAAGTTTTTTAGAAGCAGATTATAATTTAAACCAGGCAATTTATTATGTAAAATAACTAGCTATTTGTTGGAACTAAGTTAAAAATTTTCTGAATTAATAACTAGACAGTGGGTAATGTATATTGTTTTTTCTCTTTTTTTGACCTTAAGGCTGAGAAAATAACTTGCAAGTTCAACTGCTACGGACGGACTCATAATGCAGAACACCTCAAGGATGGATATCCAGGTTAGTACAACAAATATTTGTTTGAGTTGTTTCATTAGAATGGTACTGCAATTCTCTGATAGCCCTATCATGAGTCTGGTAACCACAGGTAATGAATATCATTATTTTATGTAACTGTTACATTATTGAGAGAGCAGATTATCCACCATGCAGGGCATTTTCAACTCCAGATAATCAGACTTCAAAAATACTAATGTGTAGTTGGTGGAAATAGTTAAGCTTTGCAGGCTGTATTTCTTCCTATAAAGTACAGCAGGGGCAGTGTAGTCACTTTCAATACATTTGTATTTTATTGTAACCATTATATTAGTTTCAGTCATTCTGAAGTGAAACAATTTGAGAATACATATCTCTCAGGCTTGTAACAGAATCTGTCTATAGTTGTTGTATGTATGTGTACATGTGCATTCCTGTGCAGGTTTAGATCACACAAACACGATCACTTTTAAAATGCATTGATTTACATTCAGTTTATACAAGTGTGGAAACATATCATCCTTTCCTGACAAAACTTCAGTTAGTCTTTGATAAAAGTGTTACTGCTGTTCAGACAATCACAAAATGTATTTTTTAGACTGCACAGCAGATAATCAGGGGAAGAAAGCTCACACAGTCCAGTATTTTCTGCCATACCTGTGAAGAGGTTAATTCACAAAGGCTTCTGCTTTTAAGTGTTAGCTGCTAAAGGGGCTTCAAGGTTTTGAATCAAGAGTTTGATCTAGTGATTTAATGCTCTCAGGTCACAGAGGAATTTCTGCATTGTGTTGCAGACTTCTTCAGTTTCTAGTAAACCCACTTATTAGTAGAGATAGGCCTGAGCATTGAGGTTCAGAGTGATTGCCTGCTGAGAGTACTAATAGGCAGACTAATAGGTGACTCAGTCACAACCTTAGCCTACTTCCCACTTTTAATGTTCAGCTCAGCTGCCAGCCCTTGTTTGATGGTGGAGAACATTTTGCTGCCCACGACGTGAAAGAATTCAGACAGAATTCACTCCAAGTAATAACAAATGAGATTTATCAGGGAAAACTTCCCTGCAACAGCAGACAAGTATCCTGAGTGCTTTTCCAGCATCTTTTTTTTTTTGGCTCTCAGGAAGCATACAAGCACCCATTTGTTCAAAATTTTTTCCCATCTTAAGTCCTGTCTGTTGGTTCATCATGCCCATAACCAGCAGCCTAGACAGAAACCTTCACAAAACATCTAACCTTCTTGTCCAGTGAGGCTTGTAATTTGCTGCTAACTCACTGGACTATTAAGACTCAGAGAAGAAATGGCTGAGTTTTTTGCACTGATAATTATGCAGATTAGCATCAACACTTTCTCCAGACTCTGTTCAGAAAAGTCCCAAGTTATCTCATTTAACTACCAAAAAAAGTAAATGGTGGAAGTTTTCAGCATCACTTTCATGATGAACAAAACAATGATGGGGCAAAAAAAGTACTTAATTTCTTCCAGTTAGAATTATGCTGTTCCTAACCAGCCTTATTCCTGGAGAGCAGAAATTACAGCATTTCTAGAAATGCAAGTGATACCATGTGCTGATATAAATATCTGGAATTACTAAGTTAAGAGTAAGTTACTTTTACTTTGCCAAGGATTTTCAGTCTTCGATCTCAGACTAGCAGTTTCTTTAGGAAACCCTGTGGTTCCTGGTCCTGCTCTTAATCATCTGTGGTCTGTTTTCTACCATGAGAAGTGATCTTGTTGTCTATAGATACATTCAGTTCTGCACCTTCACTGGAAAAACAGGTGGGAGTGAACCTCAGAAACGAGCTGAAAGAAATTGAGAATTGCTACAATAAGCACTTCAAACATTTTTCATCTCTGTACTGTCTTTGGAAGTTATTGCTTGCATATGCAAGCAAGGAAAGTGCAGCTTTCCTTCTTTGTTGCTATCTTGTAAAATCTGCCTCAGAGAAGTGTTTTTTTCTGCTTGGAGCTCTTAATGCAGCAGAGTATGGCAGTGAGCACCAAGTGGAGATTCTGCAAGACATATTATAAATAGTTGGTTTTTGCAACATCTTCTGTGTAAATTCACAAAATAATCACTTTCAGTGGAGAAATCAGTCATTAATGAGTTACATTAAAATATCACGTTAATACTGGACAAATACATTTTAATAGTTTTGATTATCTATTTCATTGTTTCAGTAAAGTGTATAATTTTACATATGAGGAATTTAATGGTGTAGAAGTTTTGATTTCATGACATTATAAGCGGCTGTTTTTATTGCATTTAATGACTTCATGAATTAGCTGATTAAATTGTTCAAGAGATTTAAGTTTAGTATATAATGTAGCCTATTCTAATCTGAGATTTAATTGAATGTGTGTTATTTGTCCGTCATATCTTCCATATAAAAACTTGATGTTATTTGATACTATTTTTTGCTAAGTAAAACAGCGTGATGAGGGAACTTTTAATTAGATGAAGAATGTTCTGGGTTTCATTTTTCTTCAATTCCTCACATAATTCTCTTTGTTGTCTTTTAGGGGAATTGCTCCCAAAGTACTAGCATAATATTGGAAAGCCCATTTCAATTGTACATACTTTTTATGTAGGTTTAGGCAACGAAAATGCTTACTGAGATAATGCAACATACTGTACAAAAGCTCTGGCATCTCTGATAAATACAGAAGTTATGAGTCAACAGTGGTATCCATTGTGGATTGTATTAGTTTTAACTGATGTCTGAAAAGGAAGAATCATACGTGAAAATACCTTGAATTCAGAAGCATTCTTGAAACTAAGTACTTTGATCCATGAAAATTCCTAAGAAAGTTTTTGTAGATATAAGCAGAAAATGCATTTATGCTGTACCAAAGCCTACATGATCAGAATAGTTACTGTCAGGGGAGTTGGTTGGTTATAGAACACATCTTTTCTGCTTTGTAGTACTGCTTTATATTTGGAATTTACATTACTGCCTTTGCTGAACCAAAATGAGAGTTCTTTTCTCCTGCTTGAGTTGTAATCACAAAGGCAACTTTGATATTCTTATCTTCCATGTAGACGTAGGCTTACTGGCTGTAGTTTAGGTAAATACATGTCTTCAGATTCAAAAAAGCTGCTCCACAGTCAGCTTAAGATATCTTACTTAAGATACTTGATACTGTCAACCATGATTCATATGTCCTCGCTGCAAGCTTGACTCAGTTGTTTATTTAATACTTTACCCTCCAACTCTGTCTCTGAATGTACATATCACTCCAGTAGTTGGCAGTATTTTCAGCCAAATGTACCTGGCTCAATTTGACTGTCGCATCCTAGCCAGAGTTCAAATCTCTGCTTTCATTTGGATGGGTAAGGTGCTTATCCATCATATAAATCTTGACCAGACAACCAGTAGTAGGTAACATCTAAATTGGAAAGTGCTCTTGAAAAATAAGCTGTTACTGCTAGCTGTTTTGGCACATGAGCACCAGTATTTCCTATATTCAAGGTTATTTATTTTCTTATATACATTCAATTATAAGAAATGACCCTGCATATTTCCCTTCCTCTGCAAGTATTTCAAGAAAAGCTTGTACTTCATTAAAGTACTGGAGTGCTAAAAGATTCATTGTGTCTTACTTAAAAATACAGATACTATTCTCCTGAAAGAGAGTTAAAGAAATGTAAAATAATGCTTCTCTGAAGTTCTGATGAAAGAATGAGTAGAACTCCCACAGAGTTCACAAGTTTCTCAGTATCTTTGCAAGTGAGAGAGCTCCTTCATTAAAAAAAAAAAAAGGCACGAGCTTGCCAAGTCAATGAGTTAAGAGGCATTCATTACCTTCCCAACAATCTTTTGTTTTGTGTAAGTCAAGCAAGAAAGGGATGAATATTAACTTGTCATATTAACTTATGCCAGTCTTTTCTTTGGTTTTTAAGAGCATAACTTGCAAAGTTAACTTTACTACACTGAGATCTGTGGAAGCATCAGCCAGAAATGATGATCACTGAGTATGTATCACATTTTTCTGCAGAGAAGGGTTTTAGTCGTCCTAAATGCAACAGGAAATGCACAGTTTCAATTTAGGCACAAAATAGCACTCTGCATTTTAAGATTCATGACGTTTTCAATTCAGTTGTATATTTTTAGTCACTGTTTGGCCAGTATTGCATTTCATCTAAATAGCATTTAACATTTCCTCTTCTTCCAGAGTGGTAATATAAAACTATGGTAATGGATCAATTGCTGTGATTTCACTAAAACAAATTAAATTGTCAAATATTATTAGCTTTAAATTTTGAACATAAGAATAATTTTATGTGAAAAGAAAATTGCACTGTCTTTATGTATAATTAATGCAAATAGAAGAACTAGAGATATAGAGGTACATTTACTTTAAAGGACAAAGATAGTGAAGAAAAATACAAAATCAGAAATGAGACTCATGGAAAAAAAAAAAAAAAAAAAAAAAAAACAACAGGTACCAATCTCTGTAACTTTGAGTATTTTGAGCATTAGAGTTTCTTACATAAATATAGATGAAGGTATATGTCTGTGATACAGCTTAGAAAATACTTTGCAATACTACTGAAATGGTATTGAGGGTAAAATTGCAAATAGTGATATTAACCTCAGAATGGGCTTCAAGGAGCTTTTTGACTTCTAATGTACCTCACATTTTCATGAAATTGAGAGAAAGAGAGCTCATTGAAGACAGTGGTTGCAGTAAGGTTTAGAAACAAGTAAGTCTCTTTTCTCACAAGAAATTATCATTAAGGAGTTGTTGAAATCTTAATTATTCATGGAATCCTATGTAAAAGTGGCAACCAGAATAAATGGGTAACTGTAAGTACATTCCTTGACTTGAGCTGGATTCTGAAAAAAAATCTGCCACTTTACTGTAAACTTCCCCTTCTCCCTCTCAAAAATCTCATTTACCATTATGGGCTAGCATGAGAACAATTACTTTTCTAAGCAAGCCAGTTTTTCATTTTTAAACCTTTATTTTTCTTTATGTTCTATCTTGTCGTTTCTTGTTATGCGTGATTTTATATAGATTAGAGTAATTACAGAAAAATACTCCACCAGGTCCTCTTACAAATTGAAGATATAAAATCTTGAAAACATTACTTCTGATGTGTTTCTCAGTGGGATCTATTTCATTATTATGAAACTGCGTGAGAAACTAGAGGTTTTTGTATGTGAGTACAGACAATTATATGTGATGAACACTCATAAAACAGAAGAACAGTTGAGAGCCAAGTATGAGCAAAATCTGCAGCTGGAGAAAACAACCTTTGTAGCACAGTCAATAGCACAATTTCTCTGAGCTTTCAACATATCCAGTTAGTTGCCACATTTGCAATGTGGCAAATATAGAACAAAGTAAAGAATCAGATTAAAGAATACTAGAATGCTTGGGGTAGCAAAGGGTGCACAGAGTAATAATTCATTTTTTGATTGCTTGATTTAAAAGATACTTCATGTCAAAACTATGAATGAAAAATTGCACCATCCCCAAAGCAGAAAAAATGGGAAGGAAAAGCAGGTGTGCTTAGCTGAAGATATAAAAGATGTAGAAGACCGTTGGGAAAGCAAAATAAGCTTTTATCCAAGAAGAGATTTATTTCCTTATCTAGTATTCAGGCTTCCATTCACAAGTGAAGGGTTGGTTTTGATTTATTCATTGGAAAGAAAAAGGAAAGGAGATATAGAAGAACAAAATAAGTGAGAAAGAGGAGAATTCATGGTCTTCTTTCATTTGTGTTTTTGTTGCGTATAAGCTCAGATGGAGACAAGTCTGTCTGGACACAGATCTCTATGCAAACCAAGTTCATATTTCTGTAGAGGCAATACAAGGCAGAAGGTTGCTGGGATGAACTCCAAGCACAGTTTATTAAAATAGTTTCTTCTCTGGTATTTTTGTTTGTTTGTTTGTTTGTCTGTTTTGGTTTGTTTTTCTCAACAGAAAGGTATTATTGATGATAACTAGTAAAATACCAAAGGCAGTGCTGGTACCAGCTACATTTTCTTTGAAAACCGAAGATGGGATTTTTATTTGTTTGATTTTATTTTTTTTTCTGTCCCTAGAAGTGCTATGTCCAAAGGAATTTTTCTCCAAAAGACTGTCCTTCATGTCTTCCTCTAGTCGGATGTCAGTGTTTTTTCATTTGCATCCATGCAATTGGCAGTTTACTTGCTACTCTTTTCCCGTATAGAAAGCCAGTAGAACATGTGGTGGCAGAGGTCTGATTCCAAATAATGTGCTTTATTTTTGAAACAATAAAAAGCAGATCTGTAAAAGAACAAATGAACTCTTCATCTAGAAGGATTGTGTATTTTTGTATCAATAAAGCATTTATTTTTACCCCAGTCTTTGAGAAAAAGTTTATAATTTGATTTTTATTCATTTTGGTGGTCCCTTTGTCTTCAGAAAAATTGCATCCGTTTCTTATCACCTAGATTCTCATCTTTATTTCTTCTTTGGTATTTGGAAGTTCAATACTTTAAAAGCAAGAATAAGAAGTAGACATTGTGTACATCCAGTAGTTTTTGTGCTGCCATCATATCCAATTGCACAAGCTGGTTTTTTTTTTTCTGTAGAGCATCCTGAAACACTGTTTCACAAATCCTTTGTTCCAGAAAGGTTCCTTTTTTTGAAGAGTTCAGGCCTTCTTCAAGCTTCTTTCTGGTGATGACCCTGGCAGAAGAATTTATAAAATCTCATTGAAGCTCATGTGCCAGTCCCTGCATCTTCCTGTACTAAGATATTGTCACTAGAAAGCATTTCATTACAAATGCAAGTATTACTACTCTAATATATAATCAGTTATAAAATGTGTGTGTATTATCATTAGCACACAGGAATTATGTGTATGTGTGCATATAAATACACAGATGTGTTTGCATATATATGCTGAGAAGGCCAATGGCATCTGGCCAGCATCAAAAGCAGCATGAGCAGCAAAGCTAGGGAAATGACTGTCCCCTCGTATGTGGCACTGAAGGGAAATTGCAGTGAGGAAGATACTGATCTCTGCTTTCAAGGGATGAATGATTGGACTTGAGGAAACAGTCTTGAGTTGTTACGGGGAGGTTTAGATTGGACATTACGAAGAACTTTGCAGATGGTCAGGCATTGAGTGGGCTGCCCGTGGAGATGATGATGTCCCCACCTGGAAGATATTTAAGAGATGTATGGATGTGGCATTAAGTGACAAAGTTTACTGATGGGACTCAGTAGGTCAGGTCAACAGTTGAGCTTGATGATATTGAAGATATTTTCCAACCAAAATGATTCAACACCACAGACAGATGCCAAGTTACATCTTATTTCATGTAGTAATAAGATTGATAGTCCCCACTCAATCTTAAATAAGTAGTGTTTAGTTAGGTACACTAATCTAAAAATTAAGTACAGGAAAATTAAGTATTGTCTCTGTGTACAGTATGCAGTATTAGCACAGTGAACTCAGTACAGTCCAGTCTGTTTCCCATTATGAAAGTGCCTCCTTATTTCTCCCGCTTTTTTCAGGTTGTATTAATACCATGCAAGTTAAAATTAAAATCCAGCTTGGCAATTCAGAATCTGAATGTCCTTACTGTTAACTCAGATCTATGGAGAAGTTCCCAAGTTAGCTGTAAGTCAGCTAGCTCAGGCACTGATGGAAATGTTTTCAGTGCAGCACAAGACTCTGTGGTCTGTGAAAACTCTTCCAGCACTTCAGGGAAATGGTAAGGCAGATAGCCTATGGATTGTAATTATGTGTTGCTCTAGTTAAAAGTCAATTCAGTATGACTTCAGCATGTGCTCCCTAATACTGAGACATAAGAGGAAAAATAGGGATGCAAAAATAACACTTTCTCATCAAATGGCAAATAACCAACATTTTAGGGATTGTGTAGCAGGCAGGCATTGTGATGGAAACAAAGCAGAACAAGATAGTAAACTTTACACTTTTTCCCAGGAAGCTAGGGAAAAGAACTAGTGCCCCAAAAAATTGAAGTTAATTATGTACTTTTTTTAGTGGTCTCAAATACCATATTAAAAATGCATTCACACACCTGATTTGATCTTTATGTAGGTAATGTTTATTCACTAGCAGTTGTCTGTACACAAAATGCAGTAGATTTTTTGCTTCAAGAATATATTGCCCCATAAATGTCTTTGTGAGCATTTCATCCAGTTTCTCAGTGTATAGGATTTCAGCTAGATTAAGTTCAATTTCATGTCACCTTTCCTCACATAAAAGAAAAATAACAGACACTTTCCTTCCTAGTCCATTTGGAAACTGGATGGTACTTTTCACAACTCTCCAGTTTGGTGACTTTTTGAAAATGCTGCAGACCATCTTGGACACAGCAAATCTAGCAAAATGACAAGAAGGCTAGCAAAGCTAGGAAGAAGTTTGTTTAGGGGTCCAGGATTTTCTTTCTTTCTATTATTTTCCCAAATAATTCACTTTAAGAGAGAAATCTAGTATATTCATATTTGATACTGTTCCTTTAAGGAGGGCTTTCTCCTAAGAAATATCTTCTTTCGGAATGGCTGTTTAGAATTTTGAGAAACTTAGATGACTTTTTATTGATCACAGTTTTATTTAACAGAGATAATTTAAATATGCTGTTCTTTTCAACATGATCAAGAATATAATTACTCTTCACATCACATCAATGTTAGTACTAAGATGGGCTTGGGCAGAAAATAACAGAAATAAAAATATTTCTGTTGTGGTTTTACGTAGGTGGAAAGCCTTTAAGAGAAATGTATTGTTTATACTAACTATTTTGAGTTGAAAGAGGAATATATATAAATTCTCATGTTTCATCATGAAATTCAATGTAGATTAATGTTACACAAATATTGGGATGAAAGACTCCAAGTTTCAGTAAAAAAATATTTGAGATTATTTTTACCTCTCAGGAATGAGAATTATGGTAACTGGTTCTGTGAAAAAATACCTGCTCAATTCCTATTAATCATCAAAAGTTAATGTTGGAAATTCAGAAAAAGATGAAGAAAGCAAAACAGAGGAGATTACTAGGAGAATACATCTAAGTTGTGCCTGCATCTTGAACTTCATACACACATACAGAACAGCTTTTAATTTACATAGATGTGGGATATGCCATAGCCCTTCCATCTGGAAAGCAGACTGGGGCAGCCCAAGAACAACACAGAGAGGGTGAAAATGAAATAAGCATTCCTTGTTTCTTCTAGTACAGTAACTTAAACAACCACAAATGAGACCACTCGCTAAGGTGGTTCCTCACAGGCCAATTAATGAAGGTTTCTTTTCAAAACATGACAAATTTATGAACAAGAAGTATGTGTAAGGCTGTCAAGAACAAATGTAAAAAGTCCATGATATGATTTGCTCAAACCAGGAAACAATCCCAAAAAACTTTCCTGCATGTCAGGTATCATCTTAATACCCTTACCCAAGCATTCATTGTTATTATTACTGGAGATCTAGTTGGTATGCCTATTCTTCCCATTTTTTAGTGAAAAGCAGTGTACAACAGTGTTATGGGTAGTACTGGAAGGAACTACACTTCTCTGGGTACAAAATTTATAAACCCAGTTATCACATTTTTAACTAACCTTTTTTATATGAAAGAAAAAAGAAAAAAAAAAAACAAAAACAACACCTGAAGTCCCCAGCTAGCTGTTGTGTCCTCAACATCGTAAATACATTCTTCACAGAATGTAAAGAAGTTAGGATTTCAGTGGCGTAAGAATTTTGAGAGCCAGAGGGATGAATTTTTCTTCTTGTGTTCAATGAAATGTATGACCTGTTTGTTTAACCTGCCATGTTATACTTCTTTTGGTAAACCAGAATAAATTTAACAAATTTTTGTTTGTAAACACTTTGCATTTCATGTCTTGAATGTCTCTCTGAGTCTTTTATCCATCTCTGCTACTGTATTTTGACATATATCTGTTAAGATTTTGATGTATGTTTTGGTCTAACTGCATGTTTGTTAATAGGTGACCTTTTGATTTGATTGTATGGCTGACTTCAGTGCTAATAAGCTGAAGGATGAGATGTCTAATGAGTCCTGTGTATAGAAATAATGATAGATGACTTATTTGGAATTCTACAGGCACAGCATGGCCAAGCGTGCTGAGGAGTCCCTGGAAACGAGCCAGTCTTAGAATGGGAAGCTTTATTGATTGCACAGAGATAGGGCATGTTTTAATCATTTTTACAACACTGTACTGTCTTAGGTACTAAAATCCATTAAATAAGGAGTATAAACTCTGTTTTAAACTGGATCCCAAATTGTTTCTTGATGTACAGTCAACAGCAGCCCTGTAGGATCAATCACAGTTACCAAGGCATATTAAAATCAACTTGTTTAATTTTAATTGTTCATATTCCTGACCCTCTGTAAGTAGCTGTTCATAAAGCTAAATTGCTTTTCTCTCAGACAGGGGTTTCATTTCACTTTGTGGTAGTTCTCTTTCTTTTTTACACTAACCAGCATTTTGCTTTCCTTTCTCCCTTCTTTCTCCTGGTCCAGACTTCTCATTTTCTTAGAAATTTGTTTCTCTTTGTGACTTCCATCCTCATTAACAGAAGCTGAAGCCTTGTAAATGACTCAACTTTAATAGAGAAGGTGGATCACTTGAATTATTAGATGATGTAAAGTTACAGATCTCAATCTCTTTTCAGGAGTCTCTGTCAACCTATGTTACATGAGTGATTACGCTTTCAGACTCATAATCAAATTATAACATTTGCTGGCTGTACTGTGAGCAGGTACATTCATTTTAAACTTGTACTTTCTGTTTAGCTCAATTTATTTTAGTATTCTCTGTTCTTTATTTTCTTAGGACAGTTCTATGTAACTAATCACTAATTTCATTCCTACTGTTATATCTGCTCTTCTGAGAATGTAAGATCCCAGTTCAGTTTGTATCAATTTATTTCGTTCCTCCAATATTTGAAGTTAATAGTAGACTAGTGGACTTAGTTACAGAAAAGAGTAACAAGTTTGAGCCTGAATCTCATACAAAATGCTTTTTGCTGTTACCTTAAACTTATTTCAGCAGTATGGGCTTCTATGAGCTCATACCTACTTACTGCCTGAACTGAGGTTATCCTACTCATTTTTGAAGAGTCGTGTGTGCTTTCAAATTTCCAGTCATTTTGGGTATTTTCTGTATCCTTAATCTAAAGATCAAAGTGTGTTGTAGGGACCGATGCATGGAAATACAACCCAGGGGAAGCAAATGAGTAATAAAATTTGCTTAAAATACACAAATATGTAGAAAAGATCTTCAGTGCAGTGAAGCTTCTGTTTCTGATCAATATTCCTAGCCTGATAGTGTGCAGGGAAATAAGGATAAAATCATGGTTGTAAATTTTATTGAATTACCTAGTTACCCTGCGTTGAAAGAAAGCAGGTACATGCAAGAGTCAGGTGAGCAGAAACAGAATACTGAATCTTTTCAGAAGAACAGAGCTGGTTCTAGCACATGAGCTCCACAACAGCAGAATTTGTATAAAGCATTGCAGCAATGGCATGTTAAGGCAGTAGGTGGAAGAGATGAGTATGGTTTGAACATATACGTGAATCTTTAGATGTAAAAGAAATAAGTGGTATGGATAGAAGATACGTCTTTGAAAATTTAACACTGAAATAGTAGAAGCAGTATTTATTCCATAGTAGAAAAAAAAATAAAAACCTATATGATATTTAAAACCATGTAATTTTATCAAGCACAATTACAGTAGCACACAGGACCAAGGGACTGTTTTTAGTAAAATTTTAAAATTTTACTGAAAATTTTACGTTGGTTGTAGCATGAGATCCTTCAGATTTTAGGGCAGCCTGTGGATGTTTGTATAGTTTCATTCATGTTAAATAAAGAAGGGTCTTTTTGTATGGATGATTTCCATAATTTGACAACTTTATTTCAGATGTGACTTAGTCTATTTCTCCTTTAGTTCTCATTTTTCATGTACTTGTACTATTCTCTACTACTTTTGTTGCAAATTTTAAAATGCCAGCACACCTGCTCCAGCAGGTGCAGGGGGCAGAGGGACAGCATATGCTACAGCCTTGCTGTGGAAACAGAAAGCTTGACAAAATGGAGCTCTTCAAAATACACATTTCATTTTTTCTTGGTAGCATACCATGATTTGCACAGACTTTGTTTTCTGGAGGCTTTCTGAGCCAATAATTAATGTTGGAAAAAGGAATTCTATGAATACAGCTAACTTGAGGATCTCTAGAGTTTCTGGAGAGCACCATTCACTGAGCTTCAATGAAGTATTTATATATATAGCCTGTCCTTTGCAACTGACTTGGCTTCTCTTTACACTTCCTCCATCAAGTTGCATGAAAGGAGACAAAGCTCACAGTCCTGCCCTGTAGTCTTTAGTCTCTGAAAGACTGACAAAACCGCACTTAACTGCTGGCTATTACTATGCCAGTTTTCTAGGGACTCATCACTTAGAAATAGTGTGCCTTAGTTTATTCTCTTTGTTTGGTATGCCTGCTGAACAGTTTTTTCAGCTTTTGCATGTCTTCAAATACAAAGAGGTTTTGCAAAATTCATCATGACATTAAAGGAGAATGTATAGATTGCAGAGGTTGTTCTGTGAGAGTTCATCGTTTAGGATGCACTCCTGTGTTGATCTTAAATAACTTGATTTTGTTTAGATATATTTGGAGTAAACCTTAGTGCGACTTTGATCTTAACTAGCCAGAAGGGCAAATTTTAAACTAAAATTCTGCCCAGTTGAACCTATCCTCTAAATGAAGTATAAATTCTGTTGTTTTAAAAAGGCAGACAGATTACCAGCTTTATTCAAGTAGATCTCTATGTAGAGCTTCTAGATAGTAAAACAAATATATGATTTAGCTTTTTCCTCTTCCTAGGCCACATTCAAGAAAAGATGTTTTGCTTGAAGGAGAAGGCAAGATTTGCTTTTATATGCATATAATCTTGCAGAATCATTATTATGAATAATGGGCCATAAGAATTGGAAAAGCCCCATGGCTCATATTTATCAACCAACTGCCATAATGATGGACAAAGTATAAAAATCTCACTAAAATAGAACTCTAGTTTTTCTCATCAGTCCCCAGCAAGTATTCTCAGAAATGAAAATCCTCAAGGCAGTGTTAAATGTAACTCAATTTTGAATTGCAGGAATTCATCTTCAGAATGGAAAAGTTGTGTGTCTCTGTGTCCAATTAATTCTTGGCTTTCGTTTGAAACTGCCAGCAAATTTGCCAACCCAATTTGATGGGTTTTATTTATGTGATATAAATCTTTGTCAGCTGATAATTGGTCTCATATATATTGGAAGGCAATTTTTTTATTCACCAGAAACCTGGATCAAAACATACACAAATGTACCTGACAATGTAATAATCTGTTTCACCTCACAGAGCCAATCACTCTCTTTAAGTAGCTTTCAATCTAGCATGCCCTGTGCAAACAGCAGATAAATCAATGAAACTTTGATTATTAATGGAAAGCAGAATATGTATATTATCATCTTCCTGCTGAAAACTCCTGATAAAATAATTTTCCTGAATTCTTCTGACTTGCTTTATATGAGAAACAAAGGTCATTGTACTTGCAAGATAGAATCATAAAACCACCAAGGTTGGAAAAGCTCTCCATGATCATCTATTCCAGCCATCTACTTACCTCTTAAACCATCTCCCTTTGTATAACATCTAAATTTGTCTTGAATACCTCCAGGGGTGATGACTCCATCACCTCCAAGGGCATCCTGTTCTAGTGCCTAAGAACTCTTTCAAAGAAGAATTTTTCGTAATATCCAACATTAACCTCCCCTGATACAACTTGAGGCTATTCTTTGTTGTCCTGTCACTAAATACGTGGGAGAACGGGCCGACCTTCACCTTACCACAACCTCCTTTTGGTGAGCTGTAAAGATCAATGAGATCCCACTTGAGTTTCATTCAGACTGAACAATTTCAGTTCCCCCAGCCACTCCTCGTAAGACCTCATCAGCTGCAGATTCCTCACCAGCTTCATTGTACTGGACGTGCTTCAGGGCCTCAGTATCCTTCTTGCAATGGGGGGCCCAAATCTGAGCTCAAGATGCTTCCTCACCAGAGACAAGTACAGGGGGATGATCACCTCCCTGCTCCTGCTGGAGGTGCTATTTCTGATACAAACCAGGATGCCGTTGGCCTTCTTGGCTACCTGGACACACTGCTGGATTATGTTTAGCCAAGTGTCAACCAACACTCTTGGGTCTATTTCTTTCGCATAGACTTCCAGCTGCTCTGCCAGAAGCCTGTCACATTTCCTGGAGTTGTTGTGACCGAACTGAAGCACCTAGCACTTGTTCTTGTTGAACTTCATTGCATTAGCCGTAGCACAGCAATTCAGTCTGTCCAGATCGCTCTGAAAGTCTTTCCTACCTTCAGGCAGTTCAACACTTCTTCCCAGTCTTCTGCAAACATACTGAGCTGGCACTCAATCCCCTTGTCTGGGTCATCAGTAAAGGCATTAAACAGGACAGGCCCCAGTACTGAGCACCACTTGTGACTAATTGCCAGCTGAATTTAACTGAATTTAACATTTACCACCACTCTCTGGGCCCAGTCCTCCAGCCAGTTATTTACCCAGCAAAAAGTCTACCTGTCCTGGCCACGGGCTGCCAGCTTCTCAAAGTGAATACCGTGGGAGGCAGACTCAAAGGCTTTGCTGAAGGCTAGGTAGACAACATCAACAGCCTTTCCATGATCCACCAGGCAAGTCACTCAATCATGGAAAGAGATCAGGTTGGTCAAGCAGGACCTGTCTTTCATGCTGGCTGGGCCTGATCCCCTGGTTGTCCCAGGGGTGTGTGATTTCTTTCAAGGTGATCTGTTCCATAACCTTCCCTGGAACTGAGATCAGGCTGACAGGCCTGTAGTTCCCTGGATCTTCTTTACAACCCTCCTTTCAGAGGGGAGTCACATTGCCAAACCTCCAATCTTCTGGGACCTCTCCTAGTTGACCTAGTTGATAGATGGTGGAAAGTGACTTGGAAATCACCTCTGCCAGCTTCCTCAGCATCCTTGGAATACCATGGACTTGTGACAGTCCAGTTGGAGTAGTGGTTCTCTAAATGTTTCCACCGTGAATAGTGAGGAATTTATTCTGCTTCCCATCCCAGACTTTCAGGATCAGAGCATAGAGTACCCCAAGGACAACTGATACGACTTTTAAAGATAGATGTAGAGATGGAATTGAGAACCTCAGCCTTTTCCTTATCCTCTGTGGACACGTTCTCCACCACAGCCAGAGAAGGATGGAGATTTTCCTTAGCCTTCCTCATTGTAAAAATATATTTGTAATATATTTGTAAAAAAAAATTCATTCTTGTTTACTACAGTGGTCGGGTTGAATTTGAACTTGGCTTTTGCCTGTCTAATTTTTTCTCTACATACGCTAACAACTTCTTTGTAATCTCCATGAGTTGCCCATCCCTTCTTCCACAGGAGGTAGAGTCTGTTTTTCTCCTGGAGCCTCAGAAAAGGTTACTTGTTCATCCATGCTGGTCTTCTTTACTGATGCCTCATCTTACAGCAGAGGAGGACAGCCTGTTCCTGTGCAACTAAGACTTCCTTCTTGAGGAATGCCCAGCCATCTTGTACCCTAAGATCTCTCAGTTTGTTCTCAAAATGAGGTGTAGTAATGACTGGAGTTGATAAAACACTTAAGTCACATTTCAGAATGTTTGAGAGTTATTGAGTGTTCCCTTTGCAAATTCTGCTTGGATTCATTCCAAAATTTGGAAGAGGCCTCTGTTTTCTACTTTCAGTTTTAGTTTTATATTCCAATATAGATTTCCCACTCATAATCTTTCTCATACCTTAGAGGATGACAGGAACACTGTTATTCTCCCAGTCAGTGTGTGGGCATAAATCCTTGATAAATTGCTTTGCCCTTGTTGGAAACTCATGCTTAGTTCCCAACTGCCCAATGACTTTGTCAAGCATACAATAACTATGATTTTAGTGAGCTGGAACCTTCTATCTCCACTGGTGTTTTGTTGATCTTCTACAGCAGCCTTTGTGATTTGATATGAAAGAGTGCCTGAGAAAGGTTGCATATGTCCAGTAAGAATCATCAGTGACTCATTTAATTATCTTATATACATTATTTATGAAAATGAATTATCAATATTTATTTTATCTATATTTAGCTATATTAGAGCTATATGCAGAGACACTATACATTAAGATAGATGTGTTTTGTAATCCACAGTATTCAAAATCATTTTTACATTTCTCACAGTACATAAGATACCTTAGGATTGTAAAACATTTTGTAGTTTGAATTAAAATCAGTGGTTGTAGCTTGAAAGTGAAGAAAATTTTAAATTAAAAATCTTTAAAAATCTTTTATTGGCAGAAACAAATGAAACAGAAAATTTAAGCAATGTAAATAATAGAATACAGATTTCTTTTTAATTCTAAATTGATAGCTTACCAGTAGAAGTTATGTAATCTGCCCTATAGACAACAGAGTGGAATTTCTGAGAGCAAAGGATCTGGGAGTTAGTGTTCACAAAGAAAAGAATTTAAATATTATCAAGAAATCAATTGTTGTACTGGAGTTTATACAGTAGGCAGTACCCCTCACAAAACACATGCAGTGATTCCTTTGCCCTACACAGCATGCTAAGAGTACCTGTCCAAAGCAGGACACTGCCCTTCAAGACAAACCTGTGCAAACTTATAGAAATCCACAGGGGACCAAAGAGAACATCTGGAGATGGTAAAATACCTCAATGGAAGGATTTTTGAAGCTGCTTCACATAAAGAAGTGTTACATAAAAGCTAGTTTCAATCATTTTCTTTGTTCATGGAGACGAAAAGTATAAACACAAATGCACTATTGAGCCCATAACTGAGGGATGCGCACCTGACCCCTCTTTATGGCTTTCCCTCCTCCACCCCTTGTTCTGTGGGCAGGAGACAGCCCAGGTAGTGGGACTCTGCTGAAGAGCATCTGGAGCTTTTCCTTCAGCTTCCTGCTCCTGGCTTGCAGCCCCTTTTGTTTTTAATTATTTATTTATTTATTTATTTATTTTCAGTGGAATCCAGCAAGTAGCAATTGCCTCTGAACTGCCATCCAGATCTGAACTCTGTGGCCCCAAGGAGAAGAGTAAACCAACTTTGGAAGGGGCTTTTTTTTATCAAATACTCAAAGTCTTAGAAAATTTTATGTTTGCTAAAATTAGAAGGAGATGCATAAGCAAGTCTGAATAAAAGCAGGGAAAGTCAGGAGTGTGGGAAGCCTCCATCACTTGACAGTCATTCTGAAGCTGTCATTGGTCATGTCCTGAAGTAGAGAGATGGATTGCATGGCCTCTTAATGCCCCTTCCGTTACTCCTTTCCTCACCTGCTTCTGTAGTGAAAACTCTTTCAGAATGGGACTAATGAAAAATGCTTCTGTTGGAAACATCTTGTGGATGAAATGGCGCTATGAAAAAATCCAGAGATGGAAAGTGATCAGCTAATTTAGAATATTATTTTTTAAGGCATTCATTATTCCTCTCAGTATGTTCCTGCAAAGAACTTAACAAATATTAGACATTTTTAAATTCTATTAGAATATTTTCATGTTAAATATGTATGTGGAGTGCATGAGGAATGCCATTAGAGTTCCCAAGAGTTGAGACTGTCACTACAGGTTATCCTTAAAATGAATTTTTCCATCTCTTGATTGATTTCCCATAGGTTTCCTAAAGGATGAATCATTGTCATCCCCCAGTAGATTTTCATGGCCAAATTATGTGTTGGAATAATTCTGGTGAAGAAAATAACACAACTGGATAATTTGTCGTTACACAGATTGTAGGAACATGTAAGATACCTGGTGGTCTGAGATCACAGAATCATAGAATCACTCAGGTTAGAAAAGACCTTAAAGATCATCAAGTCCAACCACAACCTAACCATACTACTCTAACTCTAACAACCCTCTGCTAAATCATGTCCCTGAGCACCACATCCAAACGGTTTTTAAACACATTGAGGGATGGTGACTCAACCACCTCCCTGGGGAGCCTATTCCAGTGCTTAACAACCCTTTTTGTAAAGAAGTTTTTCCTGATTCCCAACCTAACCTTACCCTGGTGCAACTCGAGGCCATTTCCCCTCATCCTGTCACCAGTGAGAAGAGACCAACCCCGCTCTTGCTGTAAGCACTTTTCAGATATTGGAAGAGAGCAGTAAGGTCTCCCTCAGCCTCCTTTTCCCCAGACTAAACAGCCCCAGTTCCTTCAGTCACTCCTCAGAGTGCCATTTTATTGCAAATTATTTAATTTTTCACTTTTAAAATGTGGGTTACTATTGATTTTGCTTCGATTTTCAGGTTTGTTCCAAAAGGAAATTGGGGATCATTTTTCATACCAGGGAAATAATGGATAAAAATCAACTGAAACTTTACCATCGGCTTTGATGAAGCCAAATGTTACCCTTTGCCCTAAAGCTGAGATTTCACTAGAGAACAACAGGAACAAAATCAACCTTGCTAACAAAAAATACATAAGCTTACTGCGGGCTACTGATTCAATCACTTCAGTTCCCCAGTGTTTTGAACAGACATACTCTGTCTGTAAAGGTACAAGGAAACAGTATTTCAAATGCAGAATTTTAGAGCTTGTAACATAAGAATTATCTCTTAAAACAAAGCTGTTG
This sequence comes from Tetrao urogallus, assembly GCF_951394365.1. Lineage (NCBI taxonomy): Eukaryota > Metazoa > Chordata > Aves > Galliformes > Phasianidae > Tetrao > Tetrao urogallus. The sequence goes on along the minus strand of NC_136817.1, from coordinate 35,391,232 downwards.
TAAAACAGCAATATCCATAATATGCATGTGCTGGTAAAGTAAGGATGAAATTTAACTGAAGCTCTCTTACCCTCTGTAGACCTTGCACATTCTTCTTGCTTTATTTCCCCACACTTTTCACTCATTAGTCTGATCAGTAGCGTCTCCTTTTTCCAGCCTTGCCTTTGATTTGGTGCAAAAATTTCTGTGTGTTCATTTTCATTAAATGGAATTTCTAAAAGAGTTGTAAGTATTTGAGATTAGAGTTTAAAAAGAGTATGTGATACACTCAGGAAATTGTTTACATAAAGTCACATACAGTGTAAATCACTCTCAGTTGAAGGAAATACAACAGTCTTCTATTTCTCATTCAGTTTTGCCTGATTCACTTAATAAACAATATTTTTTGGTGACAGCAATAAATTCACGTCCAAGAAGTTTCACACCCCAACCTTTGCTTGTGGGCTCTATTAATAGAGTAACTTCACTGTCATTATGAATTCTCAGTGCTTTGACTTTGCCAGAAAATATTGATCTGTAGCATGATCTGTCCAAGGGCAACAGCATCATTAATTGCTAAGTGATCTGCAAAACAATTAGAGACCTCCTGGCTGTTGTACAAATAGATGAATGGAGCTGTCTACCTAATCAGATATGGTTGTATCTATCTATGGACCCAATTGTGTTGTTCAGAAATGTCTTCAACATCTGTCACTTTCCCACTTCTCTCAATAACATATGCCCTGCTTTGCTCAGCAAGGTTCCTGCTCAAAAGCCTTGGAGGGAAGAGGGAGTTTCATGCTGTTTCCTAAGAAGATTTTTATCCTGTATGTGCATTCTCAGATTTACTTAAGAGACAAGCAGGATTAATGTAAAGTTCATAAGCATACAATAGGCTGTATTTCACATTTGCATTAACACATGAAGGCAGAATAAATATATTAAAAAATAATACAAAGCTTGGATGCAGAGAATTTAATGTTTAAGAAAATGGAAGGAACTGATGATTTTCTAGGCTGTTATTCAGCACCCACTGCAATGGAAATCTGTCTTTAACAAGAGTTTCTGAGGACCAAAAGGTAAATGGTAAGAATAAGACTGTGTTTATCTCTGACATATTTCTGTGTGGAAGAAACCTATTTGGAAGGAAATAAAGAATTAGCGCTCTTAAAGTCCCCTTAAAATTAGCTTGTACAGATGTTGCATAAATATCCTCTGCTGAAAATGCTTGTATTGAGATCCAGGTGATTGTTGGGGGAGAAAAAAAACAGACTGACACTGTGCAATGTGCTCTGTCAGTTAGGTACCCATGAACTGATTTTGTGATGCAGCAGAGTGACTCAGGTAAGAAAAGTTCCTAATGGCACACAAATATTTTCCTAAATATTAGTATTGTATGTTTCCAGAGCCTTTGAAGGGTTTCGTCCTGTTTTGAGAAGGGTTTGTGATAAAAATGATATTTTTTAGTAGTGTCTTGAAGAGTAAGCACAAGCATTGCATTGACACTGTTTGTGTATATGACGGTTTAGTGCTTCTAGATAATTTGGTGTTGAAGATTAGATATAAGGTCTGATTTCCTTCACATTATTTGGTTACATGTTCTCTTTTATCTTTGTATCTGGCTATGAGGTGTATGGGAATTGCTGAATCACGGCCTGAATCTCTCATTGATCACCTGAGGAGAGCAGTGAGTCAGCCAGGCAACTCACCTGTGCTGCCGGAAGGGGTGGAGCCTGCCTCCACCTCTTCTAGACCCATCTAAGTGGTGACTACCAGTGGAGAAGGATCTCTTCTGGAGATCCACCCCACTGGTGTTTTCCACACGAGCCCAGGATAGTGTGAGTGTATCTATTGTTTCTGTTTCCTCCTTTGGTGTAGCAACTATGTAACCAAGCTCTCTGCTATACTATAATATCTGTATATTCATTAATTGTACAGAGGTTTGTTAGCAAATTTCTGTAACTGTCACTATCATTTTGTGTTGAATTTTTAGTTGCTTTTGATTTGAATGATACATGAACTTTAAGATATCATTCCCCTCTGCAAAGTATTGGTTGTCTTATATTTCTCATTGCTCAGTGAGAAACAGACTTGGTCATTAGTTCCACTGCTGTCTGGCTCTATTTTAGTCATTAGGGTTTTAAAGAAAAGCTGTTCCTTTTTCTAGTTCTAGTTTTACTGCACATGGTACAAGGACCAGAAGATGTGCACAAGCAGGAGAGCATGTACTTGAGGATAGATGTGATTTAGCTCCTGCCTCTTTTAAGGGCTACATAATCTTCATAATGTAGCTGCAGATCCACTGACTATCTTTTCAGTCTCTCAAGAGGAAAAGCATAAGTGATTCCCTGTAGGAAGTGATTGAGTGCTATCCCTATTACTCTGTTTCTGGGAAGGACATTAGGAAAGATCCAAGAAGATATATCTGGTAGATAGAAAAGTTGCAGGCAGAAACTGATCTTTTTATAACAACAAGAAAGCATTATTTATATTCCTCTAAGAAACAGTTTCAAAAAACCTGTGTGTTTTTGTTTTTGTTTTGTTTAAAAAAAAAAAACAAAAAACAAACAAAAAAAAAACCCTGCTGTGTGTATCCTACCCTTGTTTTGTCTCTAAGCATCTGTAATCTACACATGGATACAAAGCATCCTGTTTTTACAGAAACAATCCCAGTTTGAGTGGAATGGTTTTGTGATGCTTTTCATGAGCAGTTAGGTGGTTCAGTAGAATAATAAAATAGCTTTCCACCTCGTGCAGACAGCTGGTCAGATGCACTGTAGATCACATGTGAAAGTGAGGCTGGCGGTCCTGTCCCTTCTGCTGTTATATAGCCCGAAAGAGGGGAAGCAAAACATGAAAAATACTTAGTTCTTGGCAACCTCCCAATTTAATTTTCATCTGTATATTCCTCTGCCCTCCATTCAAATAAAAGCAAACACAAATCATAATGCAGGTCATAAGGAAGGTAACAGAAAAGCGATAGCCTAAACAGCCACAGTCAAATTTTCTAACAGCACAGCACTGCAAAGGGTAGATGTTTCTAGCAGGGAAAATTTGGTCTTTACTCCGGCAACTCAGCTATGCTTTTCCTAGCACTGCTCTCATATTATTGGCAATTGCATTTTGGAGCTACAACAGTGCTGTTTCACTTGCGTAAACAAAAAGCTTTCCTGGGAAAGTGACATTATACTGACTTAGTTACAGATAATATAATATTTTTTCTGGAGTGTAAGATGTAAAAGTGGTGGATTTGGGGCCACAAATATTTTATGCAGTGAAAATAATTTTCTCTTATCCTGAAGAAAATGGTTTCATATTTTCTAAGCAAAAACAAAAATCAAACAAAACTTAAATGCTTACAAAGTGTTTGTTTAATAACAAGAATGCATAACTGAGATGTGTTCTCATGGTGCTGCATGGGGATGTCTGTAGATCAGGGTCTATATCCAGTCTGTATCTAATGCAGAGCGCTGTAAATATTTGTCTTCCCTTTTCTCTAGCAAAAGCAATGTAAATGTCTGTCCCACTAATCCACAGCACTACTTCTTCTTGAGATCTCAACCAGGAACTCAAGACTAATGTCTGTAATGCTGTATGCTGTTGCATCTTGATGGAGAAAATCAGCCTTTCCAGGAAAACTGAAAATTACATCTTTTCATTACATCTAGTCCCAGGTTAGATATTGCCACCCTTGTGAATAATCAGTAGTCATTTCCTATTTAAGTATGCTCACAATAGTCTGATGGTCTATTTGCATGGTAAAATGAATGCTTACTCAGAAGCTGAGTTAAACTCAGTAGTCATTGTGCAGTCATGCTAGCCACCAAGCCTTTGAAACTCTGTACGACCATGAGTTGTACTTCATGTGTGTTACTAGCCAGCAAACCGTAAAGAAAGGCTTGATTACAGCACAGTTACCTAACTAAAGTATTTTGTATCTGTAATTAAGCTGCATGCAATGCTTAGGGTAGAAACTGAACCATGGTAAGGGCTGCCATTGCATTGGAATGCACTTTAGCCAGGGTGTTGAGACACTGGCAAAACAAATGATCATGGAACATTAAGTGCTTTCTCCATGGTTGTTACTATTGCTGTGTGGGCAGTACATGTATGTTGCCAGTCAGTTCTTTTTTCTGGGGGGGGGAGGGAGGAGGACTGTTTTTTGTTTTTTGTTTTTTTTTTTTTAAGGATTTTTTAAGTCGTTCCCCCCCCCCCCCCCCCCCAAAAAAAAAAAAAAAAAAAAAAAAGTTTTTGGGTTGTTTTTTTTTTCTCCTCCATTATGGTTGGGATTTTTTTTTGTTTCCATGCTTTCTTTTTTAGCCACATGCCAATATCATATTGTTTAATGACTATATTTTTCTTCTAAGGGGTTATGATACAATAAATAAAAGAAACGGAGGGCGATGAGTGTTTTAAGAAAGGAAGCAATTAAACTAATGTTAATTCTTTGAAAAATTTGTCAAACTTTTACATCTCTTTTACACAGACTTCTTAAAAAGAAATTGGAAAATATGTACATTTAAAAAAAAAAAAAAAAAAAAAAAAAAAAAAAAAAAAAAAAAAAAAAAAAAAACCTGAGGGATTCATAAACTGTTTCTGAGACTTTGCAAATCTTTCCTAAGATCAAAGAAGTTCCCTACTGCTTGCATCTTTTCTCAGACTTTGCTGTTTCTGAATTCCTACCAAGGTCTCATAAAATTTTGGCTTCCATGTAAGGTTTATAATGCACCTCTTGGATGCCATATTCTAAATTACTTTTAAAAATCAGATTTATCGCAAAAATTAATCTCTTCAGTTAAAACTCTATTTAAAAAAAACAATCATGCATTTATTCTTCTCTTAACAAATAAATGCCAACTGTCATGAATAGCAAAGTGTAATGGCAAGCTGGTTTAGCTTCTCAAAAGGGAGCTTCTTTCTGAGGCACAATGCAGCAGTTTTTTATTCAATTAATTCATTCATACATTGCAGAGCAATTGGAGGCTGAGTTGTGAGTTCTCCAGGTAAGTTTGTCTGTCATTTGTTGAGAGCAAATCCAGGATGGGTCTAATAGGATTGTTCTGTATTTATTTGTGTGACAAAATTTCCAGAGTGTATGAGGCACCATGTAAAGGCAGATTTACATTCAGAAATGAGAGAGTATTAAAATTCTATCTGCAAATCTAATCTCAAAACAGTGGCAGCTAATTTGGTAAGGGAATAGCAGTGTCTGGAAGTTCTGTGCCATGAAATAGCACTAACATATTTATAGTCAGCATTCTCAGAATAAGGCATTCAGCAGCATCTTCACAGATAGGTAAGAAAGCCTACTCCTGTTTGCAAGATTCTGGTAATGAACCATGGAGGATTGTGTTTTGGGGCCATGTGTTATGTAGCTCACTTTTTTTTTGGTAATTGAAAGTGATTTAATACATTTTGGAAAAGAAAGGTCCAACCATGTGCTGTAAGCCTTACCCCTTGCTGTACAGAATGGGGAATGCAGCAGTTTCATGAAGACGTTGAGAAAAGACACATTCTGTGCATGTCCAAAAAGTGCAAATGAATCCCCTGTCCTACATGGCATGAAGTTAATTTTCCCGTACAAAGGTTACTGTAAAAGTAAAGGCTAATTTCTTTATAGATTTTACTATCTCATGGGGAATAGGTTTTATTCTCTAGCATTTGCAAGGCTATGATATGCAGGTTTTGTAGAAGTGAATTTAGCCAGATCAGTTTCACTTTGTGAACAAGTTTTCTTTTTCTTCTTTTCCAGTAATTACCCCTCTGTTGATGATAGCTATTTTTATTGAAAGCGTAACACATCCAAATGTGATTATATCATGTGTGCATTTGATGTCTTTTTCTACTACCATATGATGTATTTTCATTCTCTTGGATAGAATGGAGCTTCTCCAACTCCTTGTAGAGCTCTGGAGATAATAACTGTGGTGGAGGAAGTATGTTACTGCTGGAGAGATACAGTTAAATCATCCATCCCAGGAAAGAAAGGATGGTTTAGCTGCCTGTTAAGATGGACATGTCTAATGAAATGCAAGATTGTTAGCAAGGGATCTGGGTATCATACTTGCCCATTAAAAGCAACAAGTAACCCTGAGCTACTCCCATAAGTGATGTTACACAATAGAGGAAAAATAAATATCTCCGAATTGTTCTCTAAGTCTAAATTATGCACAATTTTAGACAGAAAACAGTGGTCTTAAAGTCTAATTGAATTATTTCAGTTGCCTAATTTGAGAGAAAAACAAAAATTGAAGAGTGAAAAGAGCAGTGTGTAAGTGGTATTGGGAGAGGCCAGTAAAACAAACCCTGTAACGGATAAGATTTTTTCATCATTACGTTATTTTTCTGGACAAAGATTGATACTGCATTTTTTTTCTCCACAGCATATTCCATTCGGTCCCTGGCTGTCTTGTGCTAATTTATATGACCCAACATGTACAAAATTAAACACTGAGATTTCAGGGAGGCAAACCAAAGCATGCTTATTTCCATGGTGACGAGCACAGTGAATAATCCTTATAAGATGCAAAAAATGAAGTAATTACTATTTCTGTTTTATTTGTGAAAGTATTTACAGTGTAGAGCTTTATTCAATTTCCCCAATGTAAAAAAGCTTTTGTGTGGAAGACTCTCAATGCTCTTTTACTTCTGGGAAAGCAGAAATTGGCTGCTGCAGGTTAGTGCTGTTATTCTTTCCACTGTTAGTAGAATGCAGGAGTTTCTTGAAGACAGTTTTTAGCTTATATGCTTAAAATGGAAATAGAAATGTATAGAAGGACAGCTTCCAGTTCTCATTTAGACTTCATAATTTCTTTCCTGGAAGAACTTGGGCAATGCTTGCAATTTACCTGCCAGCACCTGTCAGAAAAGAAGCCTCATTCCTAAAAAGTGACCTCAATAGCCTCAATCTTACATTGAATAAATCACTCAGAACTTGTTCATTGGAGTGCTTATGGTAGTCCCACCTAAATTTTGATGTGTCGGTGGATTGCAGAGTAACAGAAGACTGTGTACCAGAAGTTTACCTCCATTCCTCTTTATCAGTAAGTGTGTGTGTGTGGCATCAGTAGACTTTAAGACTAAACTATGTAGCTTTGTTCCTCTTTCACTGAGTTGTAAGGATTCTGAAATTCTGTGGGCTTTCATCTACTTTCCAGTATTTGATCTCATTGCTGGGATAAACCTTCTGGAATCTTTTGCATTTCTTACCTTAAAAATGCAGATGATAGAGTTTACTAAACTCTAATGAGTTTAGTGCAAAAAATAAACATTCATCAAAGGTGTGGGGTGTTCTATGCACTGTGAAAAATCAGTATTATCAATGTAGTCGATCTACTAGATCAGTCCATTAATTCAGTGATTACATCAAACCTAGAAGAACTGTCTTTTTTTTTTTTTTTTTTTTTACTTTGTAACTCCATTTATAAAATGACTGCCCTGTACACTATGCATTTTAGAAACACGTTCTTGACCTCAGGCCTTTCTCGAGAAGCTGGAGTGGCATCACCATTTTTAAATGGAACATATTCCCTCTCATTTAACACATGGCATCCTGACTGTGGCAGTTAACTAAGGTACATGTAATTAACAGATACCTAAGTGCATTTGCACACACACTTATCTAATTACTGACAAGCCTGGGATGTATGTGGCTCTTAGCATTTCTTTTCCTCACATAATTTGTACTTCAGAAGAAAAACTTGATGCTTTTCAATGTAGAACAAGCAAACAAACAAAAAGAACAACTTAAATGAGCTAAAACATCTGTTTCTTCCATCTTTATCTAAAAAACAGATTAAAAGTTTAAAACTAACTTAAAAATTATATCAAAGACTGCTTATATGCTAAGTTTCAGCCAAAAATACTTTTCACAACCAAATTATCAAATCCTCTGGAAGAGTGTTTATAATGGAGTTGCTGATGCAACTTTTATTATAGAGATATGAATGGCTATAATGAAGGCTTCTGTTGATGCTCTGGCAAGCCTACTGCTAAAAATTATTCTGAATTTATCTGGCATTCAGAAAATGCTTGAAGTGGCCAAAATGTTTGCACCGTCATTATCACTTTGACAATGTCTCTTTTATCCCAAAGGAAGTCAGTGATGAACAAATTCAAGCAATGTATGACATGTGCATATTTAGCATCTGTTAGGAATTCTCAAGGCAGCATTGTTTCATATAAGAAATCCAGGCCAAGAGTTCAGCCACCAGCTTTGAAACAGTGTATTTGAATCAAATGTTGCCTACTGTGTCATTTGAAAATATATTAGTTTCATGCATTATGATTTTTTCAGATAATTTGCTTTTGGTTTATGATCAAGAGACTCCTGAATCTGAACAAGAGTGCAAAATCCAGAGTGATATTATTTTGGAGTTCCATGTCTTTCCTTTTGGTCTGTCATACCATTTGTTTGTATGGTTTTGAAAGACTGCTAGCATATGTATTTTTTCAGAAAATATGTACAAAGTGTTCTTAATCTTGGTCTAATTATAGATATGCTACTTTACTGATTTTAGATTCCTGAAGCAGATTCAGGTAGATATCTGATAACAGGAATTCATGGTCAGCTTTTGATACATCATAATAGAGAATGCGTATGAGCAATTGCATCTTGTAGTAATATCTTTTTGATAGGGTTTTCTTTTTTCTAGTTGTCATGGTTCTATGTTTTTGTTTTTGTTTTGTTTTTTGTTTCTGGGTTTCAGTATTCCACATCAAAACATCATGTAGTAATACGGGGCATTAAAGTATCACTGCCCCAATTCCAAGTACCTATCCCTGTATGTTACAGAAGTCACGGGATCTGGCCCTTCCGGGTGGGGGGGGGCGCTCTCTTGCTGCCTGGCAGTGGGTGCTGGAGGGTGCTTTCCTAGCCGTTCCAAGCCTTTTCAGGTTTGACTCGGTTCCGGGAACTCTCTCTCTCTCTCTCTCATCTTGTCTGATTCATTAGTCTCAATTTCAATTAAATTGTATATATTGTGCTATCTTGTATTCCAATATTATAGTAAAATAAGTTTTCCTCCATAGATTGGTGCCGCTGCTCTTTTCCTCCCTTCCTTCCTCCCCATTTTTGTGGGACTGGGGTGGGGGGGGAGGGCAGAGGCCTGTCGCCCCTGTCACGGACATAGATTGATCTGGTCAACTCCGTGACAGATTTTTGGCGCCCAACGTGGGGCACGAGCTGCTTTTTAGCTGTTAGAACGGATCTTTTTTTCTCTCTGCTCTTAGAGAGCTTCGTTAGGGAGCATTATCAGTAGTTCAAGTTTCTGTGCTGGAAAACCTGACCTTGAAAGATTAGGCGCACTGCCAGTGTTCTGGGATATTTGTAAACTTTGAGCACTACTTAGTCTGGGTAGTGCCTTTTTTTTTTTTTTTTCCCGCTCTTGTTAGCTTCAATTCATTAACCCCTTTTTAGCAGGCACGTCTGATGAACCCACTCGTTATCGTGGGGGCGCTGTGTAAAGGATTTAAAGCAATGGTGTTACTCACAACCTACTGGCCAATAATCCATCTTGCACTTACGTGTGTTGGAATTGCGTCCGTATATAGGTACATAATGGCACTGATGGAGACACCTATGTTTTACCTACTTGCAATGTGGTATGATTTGAATTTTGACATTTACATCCCGGAAGGAATGGTTAATTTCACAAACAACTATATCCCAGAAGGAATGGCTAATTTCACAAACAGCTACATCCCAAATGGAATAGCTAATTTTACAAACAACACAATGTTCAGACCAGTCTCCGGGTTTTCTTTTCGGTTTGTCAAACGTTTTTCGAATCTTGAATTAATACTCATGTTGTTGTTCGTGTCATCAATTCTCCTGAATGTATTCCTAAGCATTCGTAATAAGGAGTCTCCTCAAAAACTAGAGAATGATGACTGGCAGGGGATATGGAGAGGTTTAGGAAAGGTCTTAGAAGCATGGGGACCCGCCAGTGTCATGGGATTTTACTCTTGAACACCTGTGGGATCCTGAGAAACTAAGCCAGTATTTGAGTCAGGGACTATGCGGCTTACATAAATCTAAGGAGGTACAACTTATTTGGGGTTTGGCTTGTGCTTACCGTGCCCTATATAATACCATTCTGGAGAGAGAGAGTTTCCGAGCTGAGGTTCAAGCCAAAGGGGGAATCCCCAAGTCAAATCTAATCAATCACAGGAGACACCAGTAACAATACCGTTGCTCCTGTGGAGGGCAAGAAATGGAAACGAGTGTCTTCGCGTCTTGAACGAAAAAGAGAAGAAGAGGAGGAGGAGGAGGAAGATCCAGGCGAGGGGCCCTCCTCAGAACCACCACCATCGCAAAAGGCAAAAGGGAAAACTAAGAGACATGCAGAAGAAAGTGATGAAGAGGAAATCTCTATTACTACTCGCCGGCCTCTAAAGATGACTGAAATCCAAGGTTCAAGAAAGGAGTTTACACGGCGCCCGAATGAAACTCTTGTTTCCTGGCTGGTTCGTTGTTGGGACAGTGGGGCCCATAGCTTGTCTCTGGATGGTAATGAAGCTCGCCAACTAGGTGCCATTGCCAGAGATCCAGCTATTGACAGAGGAATTAGTCGATGTTCGGATGAGGCTGCCTCCCTCTGGGAACGAGTGTTAATAGCCGTGAAGGAAAAGTATCCCTTCAAAAATGGCTTGAAGATTGCGATGAAAAAATGGGATACAGTGGAAAAGGGTATCCAGTATTTGAGGAAAATAGGCGTGGTGGAAATGTTGTATGACCCTAACTTTGTTCCTAACCACCCACAACAAAACCACGACCCTGAAAAGGTGAGGGCGACGCCTGAGATATGGCAGAAAATCGTGACAACAGCACCGGACAAATATGCCGCTACACTAACGTCAGCATGTGACAGATACCAAGAACAACAGAGAACACCCTTAGTTTATGAATTAATTGTTACGCTCCAAAACTACGAACAATTGCTGTCCCCAATTCATGCTGCTGTGGCTGCTATATCAAAAATGACGGAGCAAGTATCTCAACTGATTAACCGTGACAAACCTGTAGCAGTATCAGAAACGCTTGATGAAGATCAGGATAATCAAACGAGTCTAGCGAAGGATGTGAAGGAGGTGAAGGAGATGATGAAATTTATGCGAGCCCACCTAAATAAAGACGATGAACCTTCCTTCTCACGTGCACCATCAAAAATCTCAGCTGTTAGAGGCAGACGCTCTCCAGCTCAAGTAAGGGATAATACACCGCGAATTGTCTTATGGTATTACCTACGTGACCATGGAGAAGACATGAGGAAGTGGCACCGTGAACCTACTGCTGTACTGCGAGCACGGGTGAAAGAATTACAAGGCAGATCAGCCACCAGTGCAGTTGCTCCAGTTACCACAGGTAATGAATAGGGGGGCCCTGCCCTCAGTCAGGGGGGGGAAAGGGATAATAGAGTATATTGGACTGTGTGGATTCGATGGCCTGGCACATCAGAACCACTGAAATATAAGGCCCTGGTGGACACTGGTGCACAGTGCACTCTGATGCCCTCGAGTCATGAAGGGACAGAATCAATCCATATTTCTGGAGTGACCGGGGGCTCTCAAGAATTGACTGTGTTGGAGGCTGAGATAAGCCTCACTGGTAAGGACTGGCAGAAACATCCTATTGTGACGGGCCCAGGGGCTCCATGTATACTAGGTATTGATTATCTCAGAAGGGGGCATTTCAAGGATCCTAAGGGGTATCGATGGGCCTTTGGAATAGCTGCTGTGGACACAGACAACATTAAGCAGCTGTCTGTTTTGCCTGGCCTGTCAGAAGATCCGTCTGTTGTGGGGCTGCTGCGAGTAAAAGAGCAACAGGTACCGATTGCCACAAAAACGGTGCACAGGCGGCAGTACCGCACCAACAGGGATTCCTTGCTCCCCATTCATAAGTTGATTCGTCAACTAGAGAGCCAGGGAGTGATCAGCAAAACTCACTCGCCTTTTAACAGCCCCATATGGCCAGTGCGTAAAGCCAGTGGAGAATGGAGGCTGACGGTGGACTACCGTGGCCTGAATGAAGTCACACCCCCACTGAGTGCTGCTGTGCCAGACATGTTAGAACTCCAATATGAACTGGAGTCAAAAGCGGCCAAATGGTATGCCACCATTGACATTGCTAATGCCTTCTTTTCCATTCCTTTGGCCAAAGAATGTAAGCCACAGTTTGCTTTCACATGGAGGGGCATTCAGTATACCTGGAACCGTTTGCCCCAGGGGTGGAAACACAGCCCGACCATTTGCCATGGGTTGATCCAAACTGTATTGGAACAGGGCAGTGCTCCTGAGCACCTGCAGTACATTGATGATATCATTGTGTGGGGCGATACAGCAGAAGGAGTCTTCACGAAAGGAGAGCAAATAATCCAAATTCTTCTGAGTGCTGGTTTTGCTATTAAGCGAAGCAAAGTGAAAGGACCTGCCCAGGAGATTCAGTTCCTAGGTATAAAGTGGCAAGATGGTCGTCGTCACATCCCGACAGATGTGATCGACAAAATCACTGCTATGTCTCCACCCACTAGCAAAAGAGAGACACAATCTTTTCTGGGTGCAGTGGGCTTTTGGAGAATGCATGTTCCAAACTACAGCCTCATTGTAAGCCCCCTTTATTATGTGACACGAATGAGAAATGAGTTTACATGGGGCCCTGAGCAGCAGCAGGCTTTTGAACAGATTAAACAGGAGATAGCCCGTGCCGTGGCCCTAGGGCCAGTACGGACGGGACAGGGTATAAAGAACATCCTCTATACTGCTGCTGGAGAGAACGGTCCCACTTGGAGTTTGTGGCAAAGAGCCTCAGGAGAGACCTGAGGCCGACCCCTGGGATTCTGGAGTCGAGCCTACAGGGGGTCGGAAGAGGGCTACACTCCAACTGAGAAGGAGATCTTAGCCGCTTATGAGGGGGTTCGGGCTGCTTCTGAAGTAGTCGGTACTGAAACACAGCTCCTTCTGGCACCTCGACTGCCAGTGCTGAACTGGATGTTTAAAGGAAAAGTTCCCTCCACCCATCATGCTACTGATGCCACTTGGAGCAAGTGGATTGCACTGATTACACAACAAGCACGGATGGGGAACCTCAGCTGTCCAGGAATCCTAGAGGTCATCATGGACTGGCCTGAAAGTAAAAAGTTTGGAACACCACCAGGAGAAGAAATAGCTCGTGCTAAAGAGGCCCCACCATACAATGAACTACCAGAGAACGAAAAGAAATATGCCTTGTTCACAGATGGATCGTGTCGTATTGTGGGGAAGCATCACAGGTGGAAATCTGCTGTGTGGAGCCCCACACGACAAGTTGCAGAGGCCACTGAAGGGAAAGGAGAATCAAGCCAATTTGCAGAGGTAAAGGCAGTCCAACTGGCCTTAGATGTCGCTGAACGGGAGAGGTGGCCAATGCTCTATCTCTACACTGACTCATGGATGGTAGCAAATGCCTTATGGGGGTGGTTACAGCAGTGGGAGCAAAATAACTGGCAAAGAAGGGGTAAACCTATTTGGGCTGCTGAACTGTGGAAAGACATTGCTGCCCGAACAAAGAATATGGTTGTGAAGGTGCGCCATGTAGATGCTCATGTGCCCAAGAGTCGGGCTACTGAAGAACAGCAAAATAACCATCAGGTAGACTGAGCTGCCAGAATTGAGGTGGCTCAAATAGACCTGGACTGGCAGAACAAGGGTGAATTATTTCTGGCTCGGTGGGCCCATGACACCTCAGGTCATCAAGGGAGAGATGCAACATACAAATGGGCCAGAGACCGAGGGGTGGACTTAACTATGGATGCCATTGCACAGGTTATTCATAACTGTGAAACATGTGCCATCATCAAACAAGCCAAGAGGATGAAACCTCTCTGGGAGGAAGGGCGATGGCAAAAGTATAAATATGGGGAGGCATGGCAGGTTGATTATATCACCTTGCCACGATCTCGCAATGGTAAGCATTATGTGCTTACTATGGTGGAGGCAACCACTGGGTGGCTTGAAACATATGCAGTACCCCATGCTACCACCCGAAACACCATACTGGGTCTCGAGAAACAAGTCCTGTGGCGACATGGCACCCCAGAAAGAATTGAGTCAGATAATGGGACTCATTTCAAAAATTCTCTTGTAAATACTTGGGCCAAAGATCATGGCATTGAGTGGATTTACCATATTCCCTATCATGCACCAGCCTCTGGTAAAATTGAACGATACAATGGATTGTTAAAAACGATGCTAAAAGCACTGGGTGGCGGAACATTTAAACACTGGGAGAAGCATTTAGCAGAAGCTACCTGGTTAGTCAATACCAGAGGATCTATCAATCGTGATGGTCCTAACCAATCCAGTTCCCTACATACCGTAGAGGGAGATAAAGTCCCTGTTGTACATGTAAAGAACATGTTAGGAAAGGCAGTTTGGGTTCTTCCAGCTTCTGGAAAGGGCAAACCTCTCCGTGGTACAGTTTTTGCCCAGGGACCAGGATCCACTTGGTGGGTGATGCAGAAGAATGGGGATGTTCAGTGTGTACCACAAGGAAACTTGATGCCAGGAGAGTGCAGTCAGTAATTCTATGTGTGTATATATATATATATATATATATATATATATATATATATATAGCCATGTGTGAGTAATGCATTTTAATCATTTTTTGTTTGTTTGTATATATATGTGTATATATTTCAAGCATGATGTAACGATGTAGAATAAGGGGTGGAATGTCATGGTTCTATGTTTTTGTTTTTGTTTTTGTTTTGTTTTTTGTTTCTGGGTTTCAGTATTCCACATCAAAACATCATGTAGTATACGGGGCATTAAAGTATCACTGCCCCAATTCCAAGTACCTATCCCTGTATGTTACAGAAGTCACGGGATCTGGCCCTTCCGGGTGGGGGGGGCGCTCTCTTGCTGCCTGGCAGTGGGTGCTGGAGGGTGCTTTCCTAGCCGTTCCAAGCCTTTTCAGGTTTGACTCGGTTCCGGGAACTCTCTCTCTCTCTCTCTCATCTTGTCTGATTCATTAGTCTCAATTTCAATTAAATTGTATATATTGTGCTATCTTGTATTCCAATATTATAGTAAAATAAGTTTTCCTCCATAGATTGGTGCCGCTGCTCTTTTCCTCCCTTCCTTCCTCCCCATTTTTGTGGGACTGGGGTGGGGGGGGAGGGCAGAGGCCTGTCGCCCCTGTCACGGACATAGATTGATCTGGTCAACTCCGTGACACTAGTAGTCTATTTTTAGACAATAAAATGGTATCTCTTCTTAAACTTCGGATGGTTTGCCTGCGTGCAAGATCCCTGATCCCTGATTAATCAAGTTTGGGTGCTAAACTGATTTTATTAAGCTCCTACACAGGGACCTATCAAGTGAATTAAGTTCCTGTGTTGATGTACCTTAACTTGAGAAAAACTTAACTTACGCTAAATCAATATACATCAGACTTGAAACTATATAAGTGGCTGCACAGTAGTGCTTGAACTAATCTAATAAAATAAATTCTAACACATAGTTTAAACACGTTCAGTGTGATGTTGTTCAGTCTTCTGACTGTACTTACAAGGATTTTAATTCTGAGACCAGTAAAAAAAAAAAAAAAAAGCCTCTACAGAAAAACCTGCACAAGAGATTTCATAGAGGGTGCATGATTTAAGAAACAGGAGTTTTGTAAATAGAATTTTCATACAGTAAATGCTACGATTTCTGGTGGAATTTTTTTTTGCATCATTTTGGAAATATTAGGAGAAAAAAGTAGCACAGCCTCATTTTGAAATTAATTTGAAACGAAGTACAGATGTTTTTCTTGAATGTCAGTGCCAATGCTGTTGTGTGTTGCATCACTTAAAAATATATATTTCTGTAATTTTTTTGAATTCTTCATCCATTCTTTTTGGCTTTCAAAAAATAAAGTACAGAAAAGGAAGCTGAGAATGAAACTAAAATGTATTACTTTAGTGTGAAGGTTTTAAATTGGATTTAATTTGAGGAGTCTTGCAACCAACTAATTATGCTGATAGCCCAGTTTTAACAAAAACTCTCCCTGTGACACTCTATAGCCACGCACATGTGACTCTACAACAGGAGAAAGGAGTCTCTTGAATATCTTCTGCTCTTCCTTGGATTCAAAGCAGAAGTCTTTCTGTACCGAATCATTTGTAATGAGATGAAAATATATTTGTTTGTCTTGCACAGTCTCTCAATATTGAACAATGATTTAAAAAAAAAAGGTTCTTAACAATAGTACTTGGCAAAGGTACAGCTCATCGCAAGCTTAACTGATAGTGGGCCTTTCTCAGTGTGAAATTTAATTTTCTTTTAGATAGCTGGCTGTGCTTGGTGTCATTTCATATAAGCCATCTTGTCAGCACTTGGTTGCATGCTGAGGTGGGAAAGTGTCCTGCAGGAAGGAAGAAGAAAGCCACTTCTTAGCATGATATCATCTGTAGGACTCTGTGCAGGATGAGCTTATATATTATGGATATTGGATATGTCACCATTTGAATCAAAGAAAATGAAGTACACTGGGAGAGGGGAAGAGGAAATACTAAGCAGTGTCATATTAACAAGCCCAAAGTACATACCATTAATTGAAACACCTATGACACAACCCAGTCCATAAAATATCAGAGAAAACAGCTTAAGTCTGCTTTCCATATATATGTATGTATATGTGGCATATGTTTTTTGTGGTTTGTTTGTTTGTTTGTTTGTTTGTTTAGTGATTAGCTACAGTACTGTGATTTCCATCACATTCAATGGAAAACAGAAAAATTCCATGAGATAACTGTAGGTCAAAGCAGAATCCACTTGAAGAACCGGTGATCTCATGAATGAGCTGGTTTCAACTTCACTTATCTACTAAATAATTAAAAAGCCAGCCATAATTATGGTTTTTGAAAAGTTCATTTGGTACTCACAAAGGTAAATACATATTTGTATATATACACACATACATATTATTGATGTAAAATGAACATTCCAGGTAAAATAGCTGGTGACAAACACATTCATGATAACACAAGAGACTGAGTACTTCATTACTTCCCTAACTCACACTCCTTCATTTTTCAGTCTCAGCTCCGACCTGCTGACCTTACTCCCCAGTGTGAGTTACATGAATGCTCTGAATGTGTTGATTTTTCAGTTCTTAATGTGCAAGGAGAGGAGTTCAGTGGTGTGAATGCCTTTCTTCTTAAACTTTTCTAGTGTTGTTGTCTTTGCAGTTTGGAGAACAAATCACATGAGCATTTTTTTCAAAGAATCATAACCCTAATCAGTCCAAGTTATTCAAGCTAGCTTTTTGGAATAAAAGATAAATTTGGGGCTTATGAGAACTCAGAGAAGCTATGTGTTTAATTTCCCAGTTTACAAGAGAGTTGTGATTTGCTGGTTTTTCTTACCAAGCCTTATCTGGTTCTAAAAGTTCTTTCTTTTGGAAACAGACTAAAAATGCAATAGCTTGTTCAGCAGTGTATTTACATTAACAAATGTCCAATAAATTTTTGAAACTTTCTTGCATGTGGTAACTGGAAGACCTACATATTTTATCTACATGATTTTATACTTTCTGGAGATAACTAAAAGAGAACAATCTTCATTTTTTGAGGGCCACCTTCTCCAGAGTAACTTGTAAGAATGAACTCCAAATAATTCATAGACTTCAAGCATTCAGTCTTGCCAGATCAAATTTAAACTTCTCCTGGCACCCGGAGTGGCACCCTTCTTGCTACTACTTGCTAAAAAAAACATAAACTATAGAAACACTCCTGCTTATGTAGATGCGGTGCATAAACATACTTGGATAATGTACACACAAATGTACACATCCAGGAAACTACCAGCTGGCACCCATGTGGAAGTCAGAATTTAATGAGTAATAAATGGAAGATCGGCACAGCTTATCTTTGATTAAAGACTACTGTGAGTGTAGAACAGATGCCTGTATAAAAATGCTGTAAAAAAGTTAATCTTTCCAATTGAATGACCAACTTAACCAAACTTCAGGGTACGGTAAGTAATAAAACTGAACTGGTAGATCTTGTAGATGCAGATGTGCATGAGAGAGCGATGGGAAGGTGGCTAGCCAAGGGGAGTGAGACTGTCTCATTATCCTGTCCTGGGAGATGGAAATCTCTGAAGAGTAAGAAGTGTTGCCTAGGGCAGCTGAACATGTTCAGGTGGGAAAATCTCAACCACAAGGAAGGCTGGAAAAGCAGCTTGTGGCAGAATTGTAAAGTGAGATACTTCTTAAAGAAGGAGAGTGCCTATATGAAGTCAGGAGTGAAGACAAGATCAGGATTCAGAGATGACAGTAAGAACAAGAGTTTCCTAAAAATCCAGGTGGAACTGTCTTAGGCTTAAGGGAAGACATTGAAATGTATTGGCTAGAAGAGAGCTCAGAAGGTTTGGCATTTTTTATTAGAAGAATTCTTCTAAAATGATTTCAGACTCCCAGAGAAATGTATCTTTAGATGCTGCAAGCTGCTCTAGATAATCTATTTACATTGTAGAAAGTTCTGTATTTTAACAGAAGTGATACTCATTAAGAAGTCATATCATTAAGAAGTCATAAATACACATTTTAGCATTTTGTGCGAGTTAATTCAGAACCATGGTTATTTTAGAACATCTTTTTCAAGACTTAATTTCAGCTACTTTGTTGTTGACTAGTTTCCAAATTGTTATTAAGGCTGCTACATATATTGTGCATTCTATTCTGTGATGTAAATTCTCAGTTAAGTAATGGCAAATGGAATATTCTTCAAGAATGAAAAGCCAGGCAATGTTTCTTTCGTGTATTTGTTTGGGGGTTTTTTTGTTGTGTTTTTTTAATGTACTTAGTAATGTTCCCAGAAGAAAAAAGAAGAAAAAAAAAGAAAGAATCTGAATCAGATAAATAGATATTCCCCTACAGAAAAAGCTGAAAATAAAGCTCAATACTCATTTTGTAAATATTTCACTTTTTTCAACCTGCAGAGGGACACAATTAGTAAGCAAAGGTTTGATCAGAAAACTTCTTCTTTTTTTGTTTTATTCTTTATTTTCCCCATGAAAAAATGAAAGAGCTTTTAACTGACCCGAAATGATCTTTCTTTTAATTATGGAAGGTTATATAGTTACATAATTCAGGCTACTACTCAGATGGAATGACAAAGATCACGAGTTCAGACAAACAAAATCTAGGTCATCTCTAAATTCCAGGTTAGGTTTCTGCCATTTTTCTGGTTGATGTATATTGACAGTAAGAACACAGCTCAGTGGCAATTGAAAAACATGTAAATACTTAACATTATTTAATTTGTTTTCTGTACTGGTATTCTAATAGCCTTTTCATGGAAGAGGGGGGGAAAAAAAAACTTCTTTTGCTAGGCCTGAACTGGAAACGTTACACTGGTGAGAATAAATTGGCGTGTAGTACCTTGTGACTTGAAACTCCAGTGTAATCACAATATAAGGCCAATCCAGAAATATTTATTGAACATTGAATCCGTATATTCCATACACTTCAAGGTGCAAAAATTCCTGCAGTACTTCCCAACTAACCAAGAACTATTAATAAACTATTAATACAGAATGCTATACAAGTAAATGGAGGTACGACATACCTCTTTGAGAAGAAAAATTGTTATGCTTTAAAACTTTGTTCCTACTAGACCCATTTAGATTTGCTGTTCCTTGAGTGAAAACTTTGCATTTGGGAAAAATCCTTTATTAGAATTCATTTATTCATTCATTCACATTACTTTGTGTAATTGTCTTAATAAACTGACTGTACTTCTTTCTACAATAGTTTTTCCACAAATTGACTCCATTTTGAAAGTTTTCAAAATTATTGGAATTGAATTGATTTTTCAAAAAGCATAGCAAAAATACTTCACATGGATGAAATGTTCCACTAATATACCTCCTCTCTTATGATTCAAAGCAGTGGACTTACACAGGTGTAATTTACGGCAAAATTGAGCCCTCAGAGAGCAGGTAGACATAAACCTAACTTTAGAAGAAAGATGCATTCAACCAGCAAATGCTGTAGCTCATTATATTATCTGAAATATGTCACATAAGGTATTTCACTTATATGATTCTACTACTTCTGATAGACAGAAGCAAGGAGGATGGCCTCAAATATTAATAATTCCATTATTCTTTATGCTGTCAGTCATTAGCTAACCTTCTATTATGCAGTGGAAGGTTAAATGGCACTGCTGAAACAGTGTCTTCTCCCTTGTTAATAATAATGCTCACATAATTCTGTTCTGAATAATGGATTAACGATTTTCACCACCGGCAGGCAGGCCAATGGGTAACTGCAATTTAAAAAGCAGGTTAGTAAAACTATATTTAAAGGATAATAAAAACAGTTGAAATAGAGCTTGAGATGGATTCAGATGCCTTTTTAAGCAAGGGACAACAATCAGTAGCAGAACTTGATCTTTGCTATAGATCTGTAGATTTGAGATTATAAATTTTATAAAAACTTGTTTAACGTTTGATTCATCTAGAGAGTGGTGCAAGGACAAAGAAGTAAGAATTTAATACTGCTTTTTATTTTCGTTTCTACCAGCATCCATCTTTGAAAGGAACATTACAGGCTTGCCAAATGAGAAAAGAGAGTGAGATTCTTGGAGAAACAGCTTCCTGAGAGAGGATAATCCAGTGACACAGTAGATGATTGTTATGTAAGTGAAATTTTGAATTTATTTATGCACACATTTTTTGTGGTATAATGGTAATAGCAATCAAGATTTCCACATCAAAGTTATTTCCTATCTGTCATGAGAAAACTGTTTTAAAAATTGACCATCGTAAGATAGTTAAGTACAGAACCAGTTCTACTGATTTCCTTACAACTGGCCTCTACCTGAACTCATGTGTTCGTCCTCAAAAGCTGGAACACTTCTAGGATAGGAGGCACTTTAGGCAGTTTATTAAAAGAACAAAATTTGTGGAAAATGTTCTGCTTTCTGATGGAGATAGGTGGACATGGAAATAAGGAAAGGTCTCAAGTTTTAAAGGGTGTTAATAGAGGAAAACCTGGTTGTGCTGTTTAACATTTTATGTTACATACAGATGAGACATCAGCTTGATTTTACCCCTTTGCACAATCATTAATACAAATACTTAAGTATCAACTACTCTTTGAGGGACTGTAACTGAGTTTTGCTGAATTTTGAAACTTGATTAAGTGAAATGTATAAACTGGGGGAAGAAAGCTGTTTCTTGTTTTGAGTTTTGTTTTTGTCACTGTGAATTCCACATAAATTGAATTTAATAAGGTCTGTTACAGGAGACAGTGATTCTCTTAAAACGTGACAATTTGAAAATGATAGCAAATGCTCTCTGAAAGTACTATTACTGAGTGTAGAGAAAAATGTCATCTTATGCAAGATAATCATAGTAGTAAAGATAATCATCATTGCTCTTTGAGCATGAAGTAATAGGGCAAATTCAATTACAAAGGATTGCTAGCATTCCTTAAGAATAAGTGAAGATTGATCTTTGGACAGAAGCTATGAACTGTATAAAATTGACTGCTGAATACATACTAATTGGCATTTAAATTAGATTTTGTTAATCTTCTACTTAAATAAGTAAGCACAGATAGGAGCTTGGAACAAATTCTATGAAAAAGTGGACTTAATGTCATAATCAAATATATTAGCAAGTAACATGTAAAAATCTGTTTTTATATATAGTAAAAAGTTAGGAAGTGCTATTTGCAAGTACATCACAATACAATCAGTATTGTATAATCAGTACATCACAATAATCAATATTTTTTTTTTTTTCCAAGCATTTCTGAGTATTGAAATTGACAGAAAATCACTCATATTATACGGGTAAAGGCACAGAATGCAATTTTGAGTTCCCCTGGTTTCTTCTGCTGTAAGGGAAAATTTTCTAAGAAATCCTGTATTCTGTTAGATGGGATGCAATTAAACAGAATTCGTGTCCTTGTCTGGACTTCTACATGCTTTTTGTCTCAACTCAGTCAACAAACTTGGAGTGCTTGGATTTGCATAAATTATGCAATTTTTGAAGAGTTTATATTCTTCCCGTTGTTTTTTTCCATACAGTATACATAACTAAAATTTTAACATTGGGTCAGGACAGCTAGAGAGTTTAAGATACACTGGATATTGACTTCAGTAACAAGCTCTAGGTTTAATTCTGAAATATAAACACCAAAATAATTGGAAGGGATAATTGGAAGCATTGCTTTTTGCATCTTGCTTTAGTTTTGTAGGAGAAACAAATATCTATTTGGAATCTCAGCTGCTTCTTAAATCACACTTTTCTTTCTTACCATGGCAATAATTGTGTTAGTAGCCTGTTTTCTGTTTTGTTACGGCGTAGCTCTTCCAAAAATAAGAAAAATGCCTAGAGTCACTGATCAGAACAATTGATAGTAAAATACGTCTGTCTTAATGCTTAGTGGAGGAAATATTTTGCTGCACTATCTAGGTTTTCCAGCTTCTACCTTACTCATAAAATATAAAAGTAACATTGTATTAAGCCCTGCATTAGAACTTATTCAGAATTCTAACAAGGGTGTCTATAAATGGTATGTTATAAATGGTACTTTACAGTGGGGACAAAACTCTGCTTCTTTTGGGCACATAGCCCCATGAGCATGTAATATTTATTATCTTGAAACTGAAAAGTGATTTGCTTTCTCACGGTAATACAGCACACAAAAAAGCTGAAGTTCAGAGCAGTTGTGTGCACGTGCAAGGACGTTGGCTATAATGAGCTGAGGCTTTGGCCTGCCTGTAGAATGGCAGACTGAAACCCTGTGGGTTTGAGCCTTGTTGATTTCTTGCCTTCAAATACAATATTTTGCATTGGTTGGTTTGCCAACAAACATATTATCAAGGCAGCAGTTCTGACCTCTTTGTGAAAAGGTGAAAGCAATTTCGTAACAGTCTGTTTGCAAGAACAGAGAAAGCCCTAATGACAAGAACTCCAAGATTTTGTTCATCATTAAAACCCTTGATTTTTGAAAGTTGTCGTGTCTTCTTCCATGAGGTTCAATACCATAATATATTTTTTAAAATGGCTTCTCTTTCATAGTGAAAAAAATAGGAATATCCTGGTGGGTAGGTGAACAAACTAAAACAGCACTAAGCTCCTGAGGAAAAACGGGAAAATATGCACTTATATATTTATTATATATTATATATAATATATATAATAAGAGACATATATATATAAGATATGTCTCTTCTTAGCAGGCTGAGTTAGAAATAGAATAGCTTCTAGTGTCTGTGTTTTTAATCCATCTTTTAAGATGTAGCCATTAATAGGGAAAAATAGTTTTGATTGCATCTTCATATCTTACTTACATCTCTTTGGAAATGATGTCAGTACTGAGATGGCAGAGTACAGTAAAATATTTGTAAGTAAATCTTTGGTAGTTGCATTGGCTTGAGTTTCATTAGGGACCAGTTTTTCTCTTGTGTTCTCACAATACAAAATAGGAGTTCTAAATGCAGATCTACAAGAGATGACTTTTGAGAGTCCTACAAAGACTTGACGCTCCTGGAATGCTGGTAGCGTGGTAGGTCAGCGTGTTTGGCCTAGGGGGTACAATCAGTGGTATTAGTACCGGACAGTTCATACAGTCCCAGAGATAACAGGGTACCAGTTGGAAAGGTAGATGCTACTCAGAGCAAGAGGATGGAAATGTCATTCATACCAAATTCATGCATAGTGAAACAATATATTTGAATACATCAATAGAAATCTAATGGAGATTAAAACAGGAAGCAATACAGTGGGGAAAAAAAAATAACATTAGCAGAAAGCAATAGCAACTGGATATGAAGCAATCAAAATAATTTTACCCCTGTTAGTACAGTATTCTTATACTGAACTTCACAGCTGCCACTTAAGAAATTGACTTGAAACAAACTTTACAAACAAAAATGGCATCTTAAATGAAACCAAACAATAAAAATGTTTGAGGAGGTGGGTAAATCTTTTCCCTAAGAAGAGTAGCTAATGAAGTCAAATAGCATAGGGAAAAATAGCACAGAATATATTTCAAAAAGAAGATTGGAGAGACAACAATTCCTTTTTTTTTCTTTTTTTTTTTTCTTTTTTTTTTTTTTAAACAATGTAAGAATGTAGATAAAAAGCCATTTTCTTGGTTTGTATTAAAATGTTCCAGCAGCAGGCTTTAGAATCAAGGAAATGATAGAAGCAACAAACATTAGCCCTGTTGAGCAGGGCTGCGTGTCTTCAGAGAGAGACAGTCTCAACAGTTATGCCATGGGAAACTCTTCAAAGCAATTATAAATTAGAAAGAGAATAATGAAAAGGATTTTTTCATTCTGTTTTCAGATTGAAGTAGAATCAGAGGGTTTTAGACTCTTTCTTTCAAAGAATCATAGAATGGCCTGGATTGAAAAAGGCCACAGTGATCATCAAGTTTCAACCCCCCCCGCTATGTGCAGGGTTACCAACCACTAGGCCAGGCTGTACAGAGTCACATCCAGCCTGGCCTTGAATGCATCCACAACCTCCTTGGGCAATCTCTTCTAGTGCTTCACCACCTTCTGAGTGAGAAACCCCTATTATCTAACCTAAACCTCCCCTGTCTAAGTATAAACCCATCTCCCTAGTCCTGTCACTATCCACCAATGTAAACAGTCATTCCCCCTCCTGTTTATATGTTCCCTTCAAGTAAATAGAAGTATGGTGTCACACCCAAGATGCTTATGTGTGTGTTTTATAGTCCATCTTCTTATAGTTCATTCTTGCACCATGAGAGCAAGCTCATGTCTGAGCATGCATTCTCAAAGAAATTAGTTACCCACCATATTTTTATAACTGTGCTGTCCTACTTGTAATTGAACTATATATATTTGGTAATACACTGTTTTGTATATCTTATGCTCCCACCTGTGAGTTGTGTAACAAATAGCTCCAACTCATTCTAAAACCAGGGAATGACTAATAAGTTCCTTCATCTATGAAATCAGATCTGTAGCTTACAGTGTTGAGGCTGCACAGACCTTCTGTTGATAAAATAGATTTTCCAAGAATGAGAGCAGATAGGAGATGCTAAGTACTAATAGACTACAAAAAGCACTGTACTCAGCAATGAAATTTTTTTTCTGTCATTCCAGACAGGAAACTGTATTAGTAATGCTAATGTAATATACTATTCAAGATTGCCTTGACACTGTCCATTTAAACATTCAGGAAGCTGCATCTTCCACACATTCATGTGCAAGTACGTCATGCTGGGTTAGCACTAATCAATTAAGCAATGTGTTGTCAACTTTAGTTAAAACAAATGGCATAGGCTACTGCATCACTGAGCAACCTGCTCAGTATACGGAAGTGTTTTTTATAAACAGCTCTTCATTGAGATTGTCTTCAGTGTTACATCCAGTTGTTGTATTCTGGATCTGCTCAGACAGCTTCAAAATCTTAATTTAAACCAACCAATCCACCTGCATGTAGGTGCTAGGAACTGCCATTTCCCTTTCCAGCACCAAGTCTGCAGCGCTAATGTCACTTGTTTGTCAGCAAACACAAGATCGATAAACACACGGGGAACTGAGAGCTCACCTGAAGTTGCACCTTCTGGGGAAGATTAGACAAAATGAAATGTCTGACAGTTCTGTGTCAGCTTTCCACATTGTGAAATGAATCATTATTCCTTCTCCTTTTGAGTATGTGAAGGGAATGAAAGATAGGTTAAACTGTCAGTCGCTTAGATCTTGGCTGTTCGTTAAGCAAAAAGAATTAGATGAAGTCAGTAACTTTGTTGTCCTGGAATTAGCTACAGTATTAGCAATTATTTAGGAACACGTCAGCCATTTCTGCCACAAACCGTTTAGCTTGATGATCATCAAATCATCAGACCTATAATCTCTAACCCCAAGCCTTCCAATGTGTAGTATTTCTTAAGCTATTACCTGCCAAGGTTTTACGAAGTTGTTTGATCAGGAGGGGCCAGAAACTTCTAGACATTATTTCTTCTTCTTTGGAGTTCAAATAACTAAAATATTTATTACAAATTTCCTTGTCAACAAGAACATGTAGCTTGGTCTTGTACATGTTTTAATTATTTTATTTTTTTAACTACTCCATCATTTATGTGTTCAAAACAGTTGTTTCAAGGAATGCAAAGAAAACTGAGGTTTCCCTAGAAGCCAGGAGAATGATATAAACAAGAATAATTTTGCTGAACTTTGATCATAAGGTCTTCCATCCCTCTTGTCAAAATTCAAAACATTAATGACGAACTAAGATAAGTAGTTAGATAAAAGACAAAGAAATAACAGATTTGTTATATTTTTATTATTTCACATGGGTGATCATTGTAAGATAAATTCATAGCGTGCAGCAGACTCTACCATTTGCAAAAGTATTCTCCCGTTGCACAGCCTTGCTTTATCATTGTGTTGCTTTTTCCTATCAGTTATTAGCTTGGAACAGAGTGTGCTTTGGTAGAAATAACAGCCCTCCAGTATTTTAAATGAAACATACCAATGACCCTTCCTTCCTCCATACGTATTTTTATAAATACAAAGTATATTATTGCCTTTCACATTTGTCCTTAGTTCCTGCTAAATGAAGAAGCTATCACAGTAAGATGATGTGCGTATCTCATTTTCAGTGAAAATAACACCACTGACAATGCTGTGACAAACAAAATGCTCTAAACTTTTCTTCTCATCGGGGGGGATATATTTTACTCATTTTGAAGGGGAAGCTGGAAGATGGTAAGACAGTTTTCTCTTTTTTTACAAATGTCTGCTGATACTGTTTTTAAAAATAAAACGAGGGAAAGTCCTGTAGAAAATGCAGAAAATAAATATCATTTGTCTCTTTGCCTATTTTTTAAAGCTGATTTAAAAATCTATTACATTGTGTTCATTTAGATGTTGAAGATTCTATGATGTGTTACCAGTCACTGTTCTGTTCAGCAAAGTGTAGAATTTGCATTATAATAGAACACAATTGCCCAACATTCTAGTCCAGTCTTGAACCATAAAAGAGAAAACCTTGTTTATGTGCTGTTATCTCACCTGAAATCTCCTGCACAATTTGTCCTCCATGTCTGCAGTAGCTTTTCAGTGTCTTATTCCCTGGGATAGTTAAACTCCAATAAAAGTTTGAAGAGAACTAGATGCTTATTTGCTGTGCTATCCTTCGGTTAATTCACAAGTCTTGCATTTTGGCGTTGTATTTTATTAGGATATACACTGCACACCAACAATTTCAGAATGGGAGCAGTGAATACCAGCTGCTCTCATTGAATCTAAATGAAAGGAAAAAGAAATGGAAGCAGCAACCTCTTGTGCCCAGGTAATGAGGGAGAGAACTGAATCTTCTCACTAAAGGCTTGCCTGAGCTTTTCCTTCTTAAGGTCAAAACAAGTCACTAGATCTCCACCTGGCTGAAACAAAATGGACCAGTATAGTCCAAAACTAACAGTAAGAGGAAAGTGCTGTCCCACTATTTTCAAAAGTGAAAAGGAGAAGTAGAAAAGTAATACACAGAGACGTGTTTGATTTAACCTGCTTGGTGAAATGGCAGCTTACTGTATGTAGGAATTGTTCAAAACTGTCAGGTAAAAAATAATTGTAACAATGATCATACAGTCATTAAGCTTGGAAAAGACATCGAAGATCATCTAGCCCAGCTGTTCACCTGCCACCGATACTGTCCACTAAACCGTGTCCCTAAGTACTACATCTACGTTTTCCTTAAATACCTCTAGTGGTGGTAACTCCACCACTTCCTTGGTGTTCCAATGCCTAACCACGCTTTCAAAGGAGAAGTTACTCCTAATACCCTCCCTTGGCACAACCTGAGGCCACTTGTCCTGTTGCTGTTACCTTGGAGAAGAGGCTGACCTGTACCTTTGCACAGTCTCCTTTCAGGAAGTTGTAGAGAGCAGTAAGGTCTTAAGGTCTCCCCTAAGCCTCCTCTTGTCCAGTCTGAATAATCCCAGTTTCCTCAGCCACTCAACATAAAACCTGTGCTCCAGACCCCTCACCAGCTTCACTGCAGTTCTCTGAACACTCTCCTGGGCCTCGATGTATTTCTTTTAGTGAAGGGCCCAAAACTGAACACAGTACTCAAGCTGTGGCTTCACTGGAGCTGAGTACAGGGTGACAATCACCTCCTTGCTCCTGCTGGCAACACGATTTCTGGTACAAGCTAGGATGCTTTCTTGGCCACCTGGGCACACTGCTGGCTCATGGTCAGCCTAGTGTCCACCAACAACCCCAGACCCTTTTCCTCAACACAGCTATGCAGCCACTCTGGGCCAAGACTGTAGAGTTGTATGGAGTTGTTGGGACCATAGTGCAGGACTCAACCCTTGGTCTTGTTGAACTCCTTTCCATTGGCCTCAGCCCATTGATCCAGTCTGTAGGGTCTTCTTACTCTAAGGCAAATTGACACTTCCCCTCAACTTGGTGTTGTCTGCAAATACGCTGAGGGTGCACTCAATCCCCTTATCCATGTAGTCAATAAAGATATTACACAGGAAAGGTGCCAGTACCAACTCTTGGGGAACACCACTCATGACCAATTGCCAGCTGCATGCAACTGTGTTCACCACTACACTCTCGGTCCAGCTATCAAGATAGTTTTTTACCCAGCAGAGCATACAAAGATTGTTTCTGAAGAACTCCATGTTCTCTCTTTTTTTTCTCTCTTTTTTTTTCTCTCTTTTTTTTTTTTTTTTTTTTTAAGAATTTCTGCATATTTTAGCACTGAATAGGTCTTTAATTCTGCAAGTGATGGAAAAGCATGTAGAAAGTGAAAGAACATTCCATATTTGTTAGAGATGACTTCTAGAAATTTTTATCCAGCTTTAATAGTTTACCTAGAAAGTGGTTTGGTTTTCCTAGAGATACTGTTTTTTCTGACTTGAAAATATTTTTTTCCTAGAAATTAGCCCAACATCACTTCTTTTTCTTCCCCCTGTTATGTATGTTCAGAATGCAGAATAAGTAGCTAGATGATTACGGACTGAAATGATGATTTAGTTTGGGTTTAATAAAATAATCTAGAACCCAAATGAGGTCTTACTACCACTAATTTTTCTATGCTTAACTTTTTTTTTTTTTTTTTAATAATAATTTAAGAAGCTTTCAGAAGCCCAAAACCTGTGCTGTGTTTCTTCTGTGTTGTAGTTGTAAATGTCTCAGGTCAGACCTTACCCCTAAATTGCTGTGCAGTTACTGTCTTATGGAGTGGAAATGGTGCTGTTGCCTTTCATTTTATGACAAAAGCAAACTTTGCTCTTCTGATCATCGTCATCCTTAGTTCATTTCAATGAAGCAATGCAAAGCTTTACTTAATCATTTTGTTATTGTATTTTTTTTAACTAATTTCAGTTTCTACTACTTAGATTACATGCAATGCAAGTAACAAAGATTCATTTAAAAAATAGTTTATTTTTCTTCACTGACAGAGGATACCTTGAAAAATAAAATTAGAATGTAGGCTATTAAGTTTCTTTTATTCTTCTGTTTTGCTTTTTGTCTTTCCTGTTGGGGTTTTTCTGTTGTCAGTATTTTTCCTGCACAAGAGACATAGTAGGCTTGAAAGAAGTAAGTCTTGAAGCAGAATACACAGCACAAGTTTGTTTCATTTTCACTGTGGAAAAAGTTTATCATGCCATTTTGTTGATCTCTACAGATTAATTTTGTGGAGAGAGGCAGCCAAAATGTCAGTCAAAGCTTAAGGCAATGCCAAAAGCAATCCTGATGCGCTTAAAATATAAAAAATAAATAATGCAGATGTTAACCCTTTAAGCTCAGATTCACTGCCCATTGAATTACTATAAACAATTCAGTTTCATTCAGGGTATGTTGTTGTACCGTATGTGGCTGGAATGGAGTTAACTTTCTCCACAAGGATGTGAATGGTGCTGTGCTTTAGATTTGTGAGTAAAACAATGTTAGTAACACATTATGTTTTGCTATTCACGTCTACACAGATCCTTCTAACATCTGTGACATCCATATAGTAATATATCTCATAAACATTTCCCCAATAACAACATAGAAATAATTTCTTCCTGTTGGTGGTGTGACTGCACCTACTTTCTCTTTGAAAAGGCAATTATGATGTGCTGTTTGACAGAGTATTTCAAGTCATACATCAAATCCACGAACCTTTTCCTAACCTAAAATCTATGTTTAGCTTTAGGGAAAGAAAACTTGTATGATAGATGTGTTCATTCATTCACTACTTTTGCTACTTCATTCCGCAACACTGAGCTCATCAAGACCTCATTACCTTGTGTTGTTGCCCTATACCGTCCATCCCTTTCCTAAGATAACTTAGGTTGCCACAGACAGCTCAGCAGTAGAGTTTGAGGCCTTGTCTTTCATACTGTAATAAGTTCTTGTCCAACTCACTTTGTCACAGTGTCCTTTGTCACACTGTCCCCCAGAAAGAACGTGTTGGCTTCTGTGCAACACTGTGATCTGATGATTATTATCTTCTCCACAAGTCACAGACTCCCCCTAATGCTTAGATGTTGAAAAGTGTTATCAAAAATTGATGGCTCTAGTAAATGCAGATCTGCTGTAAAAATTATTGGGTTCTCAATGAACATTTCCTAGGGTTTTATTTTTCATAAATAAAAAAAAAATTCCCTGAAAGTGAGATGAGAATTGGAATTGTACACCTCTGTTTAGCCAACTCTGCTAATAATTAACATGTCAGTAACACTTCTCACAAACTGTTCTGTCAGCCATTAGCAGAGCCCATCTCCCTAGATTGATATGAAAAGGAAAAAAAAGAGTATTTTTCATATCACTTTATTTTATGTGTATGTGTAAAAGAGGTTTACCTCTGATTTGGAATTGATTTCAGTCTTTTCAGCTTCAAGGGTGACCAGATGGTATCTTTGTAAAAGCAGAGACTTATCTGATAAAATGCGAATAAGAATCCGCACAGCTAGGTCCCTAATTACCCAGGTGACTGCACTGCCATTAGCAGTTCACAAGCTTAGGTGGCCTTCCTGTGTCTGGTTGATCTGGGCTCACAATGTGTGTGCAAGCAAATACGTTCACCTTGCCTGACAACTCTTGTTGCAACTGAAGATGCTCTGCTGATCTCCTTTAGCTCTCTGCTTGCTGATATATTGACCATCTTTAAAAATTCATTTATTTTCAACTACTGACTCGAACTCTTTCTTCTTCCAATTTCTTGCGAATTCAAGCTGATCAGCAAAGAAATAGGCATCTGATTTCTAAGCAGTTATTCAATTTTTTTGCAAAAATAAATTGGAGAAAGGGTGGTTGCATTAAATTTATTTGAGATGGAAAAGCTTATTTTAATAAATTACTCTGTATACTGATTAAGGATGATTGATGTGTTCTACTCGTGTTCTGACTTTCTGATGGTATCAGCAATAAGAAGCATGGGGAGCCTATTTTAATCGTAAGAATTGCAGAAGTATGTCAGAATACTCAAGTAATGCAGATCCTGTAAGTGCAATAGTTATGTCAGTGCTTTCAAAGAACAATTTTACAGATGTATCATTAAAACAACAAAACATCATTAGTACAGCAACAAAATTTTCAGCCTTAAATATAACTCAGTTCAATTACAGATATAGTGTAACTTGTATTTCTAGTTTTCTGGCTGCGTAATTACATTCTCTGTGTTGTTATTATAAAATTTTGATTGTAATACCTATCTGCCAGATAGATGAGTTAAAGCAGCAAGAACTGATTTCTCCTTGCTTTTACTAACTACATATTGATACAAGTAGATATTTCATGATTTTTAATTTAATTTCTCAAGAATTAACTTAGTTCTGGCAGTGAATTAACAAAACATTGCTACTTGTTTTGTGGGCTAATTAATCAAGTAGATTTAAAAAATGCATATATTTGTATAGTGGTTGAAGATATTTTTCAGTCTGATGGTAGTAATTGTAACCTCAGTGCACATGCACAGGTTCTCTCCCTTTTACAAAATGTTTCCAAAAGACTAGAGAGCAGTGATGAGGATGTATGTGATGTGAACAAAGCTGACTGAACAGAAATTATTGTGGATTTTATGTATTTATTTTTAAAAATCTCTGAGGGAATTTAAATTCTTTACTATTAGACATTTGCTTCAGAACTGAAAAATGTCACTAGGGTCATTGGTTTCTCTAATGACCACTTGAGTGCAGCTGTAACAAGAAAGGAAAAACCCAAATCAGAAGCCTAACTGAAGGTGAGGAGATCAAGTTATTTGATTCACTGGCAATCCCCTTCAAATCTACCATGCACTGCAAAGACTAGGGATTTGATGCTTTTTGTTTACAGGTGAACATGAAAACTAGTGTCTAGACAAAATGTGAATAGAAATGAAGTGACAGAGATAAATTCACAGAGTGTAAACTCGCTGACAAACCCCGATGGGGATGTAGGCATATCTTGCCAAGTAGGCTGATAACGGGGATACAAGATCATGACTAGGAAGTGGAAAGAGACCAGATGTTAAATAAACAAGGGCTGAAATTCTGGCCAAAATGTGCAATTTGGAAGCAGCTGGGGAAAAAAAAAAAAAAAAAAAAAAAGGAAAAAATACAGGAAATGAACTGAGCCAGTTTTACCCTTTAATAGTGTTTGTAGTTAATAGCCTACTGTGAGTTTAAAGTATTGCCTGTGTCTTATTCTAAGTAGATCTATGTCTTCAGAGTTCATAAGTGTGTTGAAAATAATGATGGAACATTGCTGGATATAAATTTGTTAGTGGATTACAATCAGAAAGAGAGTGGAAAAACACCTGGTTGCTGTTAGCCTTGTAAGTAAACCAAGCAATTTATTCCAGAAGAATTCTGAATCTCATTTGTAGAACAGAAAACAAATAAACAAAAAGAGGTGAGTTTATCTTGTCTCTTGCTACTAGGACAGGTAGCATTAATGTATAGTTGAGATCATTCTTTAGCGCCAGGCTCCTACAGGTGCTGGATCACATCTGGAGTAGAAAGAATCTCCTGTATCCATTGCAGAGCTAAGCAATCTGAGATTGTTCAGTCTAGAAGAGTCTGTGAGAAAGATCTCATTATCATGTCTTGAATAATAATTCAGAAAAAATAATGTTACTATTTTCAGTATGTGAGTACCAAAGCTGGAACACTCTGCAGACACTAGGTCTGGATCAGTGGTGGGATGAGTGATGGATAAATAGTTCCTTTCAATTCTTGCTCAGTTTGCATCCAGCATTAGCCTACAAAGGGAACACATTCTCTCAGCTGTGAATTTATAGCCAATGTTTGGGGCATTTTTTATACCTTTCTAATGCTAATTTGGGATTCAGAGAATCTGGAGGGCTTTCACGAGGTTTGTGCAGGAGTTCTTCACTCATTATGTGACTCTCCCATGACAGAACACGCCAATGAAACCTTCAGTAAAGCATATTCTCTGATGCAGTTTCTCAGCCTGACCGTTTGCTGCCTCGGTGCTTATGAGAAGTTTATAACATGTTACCTTTCCTTTGGCAGTAATCAATACTGTGAAATGTGCGTGGAGGTCGGGATTAACTTTGCTGTTTAGCTGTCCTTAGGCTGTGAAGGGGGTATTCATGACGTCCTTCCTGGTACTTTCAGTTTACACTAATAATAAGAAATGAATTAGTCTTTAAAAAGATCTAGAATTATAATTAAAATCAAATATGATATTTCTGGGGCAGAAATTAGCAGTGGTATTTTCTGTTCCCATGATACATCCTAAGCAATAACATTGAGCCTTTGTATATAGATAGATGGGAAACTTCCTGTGCATGATAGAGGAAAATATGTGATTGCACATACTTTCATCTTACCAAGAGGAACCAAAAGAGAAACATCATTCAAGCAAAGATACTCAGTCAGACTTTATCTTCTCTGTGGAAGATGCAGTTTTTCTGTCTGAGGGATAATTGGACACCAGATGACAAAGCAAGTGAATTTTATCAAAGGGCTGAAGAATAAAGACTTTGGTCTGCAACTATGCCCAATTTTGTTCTGTTTTCAGTAAAAAAGAATAATGCCTTACCTTTGACATGACCATTTTAACATTTATGTTGCGGATTACTAGTATAGCAATGTGATAGAATTAGACATAAAGATTCTTTCTGTGCACAGCCATTTTGATCAGGAGATAAAAATGACCAAGTTGTGAAATAATAATATCTGGGTCACTGAACCAATTTGGAACCAATTTATGACTGTTCAGGGAAATGAAAACGGAAAACAGATGAACAGTATTTAAGTCTTGTTAATAAATTATACCGCTCATTCACTCTCAACTTGTCATCGGTATCAGGCATATTGAATACATAAGAAGTGAACACAGCTCTAATCTCATTAGTAAGTTCTGAAACAAAAATTTGTTGGGATCTGCAGGGAGTATTTACACAACTGCTGCATAAACCAGCAATACAGATGAAGATTAAATGTTGTATCTATAACCTCAGACTTTGCAGAGTTTGGAGAAGGATGTTATCATTTTCACGGACTCACAAAGGTAAACACGCACTTTGGTCTCTCCCTCATTAGTCCTTCAGATTCTAAAAAGTTTAAGTGCTGGTAAATTTCATCAAGGAGCTGAAGTGCTAATCTACCAAATTAATTGAACCTGCTCATGAGAAGCAGTGGTGGGTATTTTATTAGAAAATCTGCATGCATGGTGGATTGTGGTTTCAGAATCTTTCTGAGTTGCGAAGAAATTCCAGCTTATAGAAGCTCGATACATCCTTGTTACTGCCTGCTCATCTGTTAAAGGAAAGAACGAGTGAAATCATCCATTGATAGGGTAGTTGCTGAGATATTTTGAATTAATATTTACTTATACACAGTAAAGATATGTCAGATGTAAAACATGTTATCACGTTTCCCTATTTATTTATTATTTTGTTTATTGAATCATTGCCTCCATAGACCCTGTGAAAAGTGTTCCTGATAAACATATAAAGCAAAAGCCTGTTGACGTATTTCTTTCTGCAGGTGCACTTTGTTATTCTGCTAGATGCCCTGCCTGCAGCTGTACCTGAGAAATATCTTGGCCTGTGTTTGTAATTTGAGACATACAGAGTGTTTTGCAAAGTGATGTTGGCACTTTCAGTAGCTATGCTCTGTGGGTCATCACTGAAACAAGCATTTAACAATGCTAGGTGGCTCTGTGCCACCTGGGAGCTGTGAGGGGACCTGTTTCTCATGTGTTCTGAAAACATTCAAGCTGAAAGAGTTTTGCTGAACTGTGGAGTTAATTTCTGATTATTTATAAGATTTCATGGAGAACACATAGTATGCTTTTTCTCATTTCTGATCTCACTTGTTGAGCAATGCCTTTAGCTCAAGCTGTCTACAGTGCTATAATTAACTGTATTTCAGCTGTGGTAGAAGTAATTGCTGATTGTGAAGAACAGATACTGCAGTATTGACCTATGCACAGATGTTCAGTTGTCTATCTTGAGTGGCATTTTTTTTTTTAGAGTTTGTTTGCACACTTGTTTCTAGATAAGATAGTCCTCTAAAACATCAAGCATGTACAAAATAACAGGATCTGACTATGTTATGAGAACACCATACCAGTTCCTGTCTTAGGACTTATTCCATACTGAAGGCAACTCATTTGGAGGGGAATGATCATACAGGGAGTTGTATTTTCATCCCGTTGTACTTCTCTACTCTAGAGTCTAGCTACTAGCCTACAGTCTGTAACTCCCATGCACATACAGGCTCTTTGCAGTTCTTTCCGAAGGACAGAATTCTGATCAGCTGGATCATAGCAACAGCATTTTGGTAAAAATGTATCTAGCACAAAATTTGGCGGGTTGTAGGCTCAACAAGATGTGTATCTGCACGTACACCACTTTTTGATGGTTTGGAGAGGAAATTTTATTCACATTACAGATAGACATTTTTAAAGTTTAGAGTAGGTTTTAAACACCAAAGCAGAGAAACCCCTTCTTTCACAGGCATGACTTAGTCCTGATAAATCATTTGAAAGGAAGCTGAGATGTAACCCAAAAAAGGAGTCTGGAACAACACAGTTGAGCCAGGCAATAGAAACATAGCAGGTGGGAGTTCTCAAGAGTTAAGTGGAGGGGGAGGAGAATCACAGACCAGCTGACCATCTTGTGTAAGGAAGCAGTTGCTAGGGAAATTTTGATTCAATTCTGATAAAGGTTTCTGACAGAGTAACAGTCTTTTGAGAGCCAAAACACCTATTTGTGTTCCTTAGCCAAAGGGCAAAGGAAAGGGAGAAAGAAGGAAGAAAGAGTTGGAGTCCTCCAGCCATTTCCTGAGGCAATCTGATGGAAATTGAGGTAGGTTAACCTGGCTCTCACGAGCTCCACAAACAGTTGTGAAGCCAAAGCACTCTCATTCTTTTCATTTTGATGCTGTTCAGGATCAGTGAGCCTGCAGTTGCAGAAAATTAATCAGCTGTGGTACCTGCAGGGACTCAGCTCAGTATTGGTGGTTTTGTTCTGAGACCTCCTACGCGGCCAGCTGGTGGCTGCTGACCTTCTACGCATGCAGCTCTCTGTGCAAGGCAGGAGTAGCCCCTCTCCTGCAGACTTCAAGAGTAGTCTTGACAGACTTGTCTTGACAGTCTTGAAACAAGAGTTTCTATCTGTTATTACTGCAAAGAGAAGAAACTTTTTTTAACATGGAGTTGAAAAGCTGAGTGCTCTCTTTCATCACTTGTTACTTAAGCTTTTCCACTTCACAGAAATTCTGCAAGTGTGAAGCAGTGATCTTGTTTTGTGGAGGTAATGTCTAACCTAAATATGGAAGGAAGGAACCTTGTAGCGTAGTATCTGGTTGATCTGTTTCTTGTCACATCTGAATTCAGATGATTTTATGATTGTAGTTCTCAATAACCAATCAAACAGAGTGTAAATTATACATATTTAGAGGTAGAATAAGTAATCTGATAGTTCCCTTTTCCACATTTGTCCTTCCCATATAATCTACTTCTTTTGTCTCTGTGTATTTGATCGTTCCTCTCTCCAGCTCTGCCACCAACTCTGATTTTGTGTGATTTATGAAGAAATGATTTTCAAAGATCTGTTTTACAAAAGCTGGTTGTCAGTATATGTTAAAAGATTAACCAGCCTTCCTGTCTACAAATTTGTAATCAATATATCCTAAGGTAATTTTATTATACTGTTTAAAGCTTAGTCCAGGAAAAAAAAAAAAAAAAAAAAAAAAAAAAAAAAAAAAACCAAAAAAACCAAAAACAATGTAATATGATGCTTTGGGGATAAAATATAATATCTGTGCTTGATTTCTTTCCCTCTTCCCATCCATGTTATGTTTTGTGTTTACATATGAAATTCATCTTCCACCCTTTTGCATGAGCCTTGTTAGTTCCTGCTGGGCCTCCCACACAACTTGGCCAATAATAAAAGGCCTTAAATATGTCCCTGAAAGTGTACTCGAGGAATTGTATTTTAGAGAGTATTTCTGTTTAGATGAGTTCTTTCTTGCTTCCCAATTATTAAAGTAATATAGGATAGAGAACCTAGGAGAAGAGTAGCCACTGATGCTGCCGGACTGTCTTTTCTGCTAGGAATAATATCCTGTAGACTGAGCTGGTCAACCTGAAACTTTGAGCTACACTTTATGTGTATGTATGTATGTATGTATGTACATATGTGTGTATGTGTTCAATTACAAGGAGCAGTGGAGAGGAAGGGATAGAATGCAGTGTGACCCACATGTCTACCCTACACACAGTACTAAGAAGCAGGTGTTACTAAGATTTCTGAACCCTGCCACTTTTATTGTAGCTGGCTCCTTGACCAGAATTACCCATGACTTTCTATTCTGACAAGGAATTAAAATAGGACATTGGAATTTCTTGCTTGCTCTTGTTTGTAATGAAGTTACACATACAACCCTGTTAAAATAAGGGACCAATTTTACTAAGCATTGTACAGAATCATGAACTCAGTGCTGTATCTCTAAATACAAGTATGAAGCAGTCTCAAATATATTTTTTATAACTGACCCAAAAGACATGACTGGAAGCCACAAATAGAAATTATCATTCTCAGGGAAATGCTCTCACCACTAGAACAGGCTGCAGTACAAAAATATTTTAGGATTGTAGTGCACTGATGCCAATCTCTATGATTAGAACTCATTATTTTTTATTTTTTTTTAATTTGTGATTGGTGCAGTATTTGACATTTTTCTTCAAGTGTCAGTTTCTGTACTCAAGCAGTTGAATAAGGAGTCTCAACTTCCATTTAGAAACACATGCTTCAGTCCCTCACGGCTGCAAAAAAAATTGCTTGAAAATGGGACTCGTCAGCTCTATTACTATTTGATTTTGAGAAGTCTAAATGTTTGCATTCTTTCTTTTTCCCTGTTCTTTTTTTTCTTTCTTTTTTTTTTTTTTTAACAGCTGTCACTAAGTGTCACTATATTAAATATTGCTGAATTTAGAAAACTAATTGATGACTGTATAGTCATTTGTTGTGCTAAACTGATGGAGAAAAATATGAAAGGAAAAAGAAGCATACGTTTTTTGCATAGTAGGTAGATATTCTTCCTTTAAGAGACAGGGATGCTGGATGTACTTAGTTTGCATTCCAGCTGCAGTAAGGCATTTTCTAATGGTACATCAAAACCGCCATGCCATCTGCTTATTCCAGGCTATTTATTCCATCCTTGCCTAACCTCTTTCCTTGCTGCTTTAAAAGCAAACATATTTTCTCAAGCCTGTTGCCATTTACTAAATTATCTTTGAAAGCCATTTTGAAAAATAAATCTAGGCTTCATGATGTCAAATATTTTGTCATTGGAACAGCTGTGGCTTCAGAGGGAAGAAGATCCAACCAGCCACTTAAAGCGTGCTATTACAGTTACAGTGTGGTGATAGCATGGACAGTGGCCTAGCCATGCTGAGTGTTCCTCTTGGCTAGTCCATGGTTAATCATCAGCTTGTACAAGCTGCTCAAGTTTTTGCCTGGCTTTGAGCTACATGGAAATATCTGCAATTGAAAATGAGGCTAACACTTGAGTATCCTCTTCAGGTACGCTCTCTTCATCCTATCTGTAGTATTATTATCTTCGTTCTTAGGAATGGTTTTATTACAGATTTTAGAGAAATGTATGGATTTTATAGTTGTGTAAAAAGGTGCACGTTTTCAAGATTCATTGAGTTCTTCACTGCTAGTGGCAATTAGATCATTATGCATTGTATCATTCTGTGTTTTTTTGCCTTTAATCATCCTCCTTGATCTTGCTATAAGAAGGCATATAAAAATGCAGTTTATCTGTACAGGACTTTGTAGGACTCACAGCCTCCCTAAGATGTGTCCTCTTCAATCAGAACAGAACTGATCTTTTTTCCCATAGCTCATTATTATTGTCATTTTGGTTATGTTAAGAGTGTTGAACGAATAGAATGTTCAACGTAACTTGTTTGTTAATCTTCCTTCATATGGAAATGCCTGCATTCTTTTAATCATTTTTATTGATCTTCTTAGTGTCTTCTGCCCCCTGCAAACTTTGTGTGTTTTTGTTACTGAAGATAAGAAGCAGACAAAAAGTTTTTGCAAAAGTGCATGCTGATCTACATAACAAAGCTGCAGATATCCTAGTAAATTTTGTAACCATTTTCAGGGTTTGAAAAGAGCGGCTTCACAGTCCTAAGACACTTAGGTGTTCTTTTAGACCTCACTCTGAGAAACTTGCTTTGACATCCACTGGGGCTCAAAGACAGGAATTTTTCATGGAGCTGTCCTGGGTAGCATTTTTCCTCCTTACTGGTTGTATATTGCTTTGCTTTTACCAGCAGTTTTTCCATCTGCTCACTTCCTTCTCACTTGCCAGCTATCTTGGCCTCTATGTCCTGACAGTCACATTCGTTTTCTCCATCACATAGTACACATTTATATTATGCCCATTTTCTACATGACAGTTAACTAAACAAAAACCTTTAGTCTAAAACCAGAATAAAACCTTAGGACTTTCTTTAACTGTATGCAATTTACTATTGATTTCCTCTGTATCTTTTCTCTTCTGGGCTAGAGCTATACTATTTGAGTGCATTTTATCATCACTGACATTAGCAAAAGGCTGTATAGATTTTGGGACTACTTATCTTTCTGCTGAGTATGAAAGTTTCTGGAAATGCTAAATTTTGAGGTCATATTTCAGGGGAGAAGTAAGAGCTACAGGCCACTGTGAAAGATCCTTTGTTCTTGCAGCTGATTCCAATCTTTTCCAAGAGTTTGATTCCCATTAGGTCTAAGGGGACAGGATATCTTGACTGGGAAGGGGCATGGGGAGTTAAGCTTCCCCTATGAAACAACAATAATTACACCATTTGAAGGCATTTTGGCTGTCTTGATTCTGCCCCCCTTCCTTCCCCCTCCCCTCCCACAAAGAGTGGAAGATAATTGAACTGTTGAGTTACTGCTTATGAACAAATTCAGTGTCTGAGGTAGCTCTGAGTTAAATACTGGAACTCAGTCCTCTCTTCATTCATGGTAGATATTTATGTTCTGTTCATGCTGTTTCTCTAGTTTCCTAGTCATATAATCTTTGCAGGAAAGATTATTTCTGCAATTCATAGAGGAAGGAACCCTTCTAGCAGCCTCAGTGCTGTGGTCAGCACAGCTAAAAACCTCAGAGGAGCCACAGGGTGCATGAGGTAGGCTTCAGGCATTGAAGCATTACTAGGCCCAGACCCAGCTGCTGAGTCAGAGCAGAGATGTCTTTTGTCTCAGCATCTTATGCCTATGAGCCTCCAACAAAGCACTAGCACTCTGTGGAACCTGTATTTGCTTCAGAAGTATCCCACATAGAATGAGTAACCTCGCACAAATATATACATGCTCCCTCTCTTCCTCTCTCTAATAGTTATCACTAAGATTCTTGAACAACAGAGCAGATGGAAACCTTATTTAAATTTAGAAACTGTGAATACCACATGCTGTGCTCATTGGAGCAATTCAAGTTGGTTTCCCTTAAATGATTTATTTTAATGCTGGATTCTATTTAGGATTTTTAAAATAGCATAAACACTTGATATAAAACATTTGAAGATACCTATATTTCTCACCATACAATGCCTCACTTGTATGTAAGTGTGAAAATGTGTCCTAAACAGGTCATTTTCACAGTTAGTTGCCCTAAAGGACATTAACGCTCCATTATTTATTAGAGCCATTATAAAAGAAACTCTTGCACCGTCCCTAAAGAGAGAAAATCTGTTATGGTTCCCAAGAAAGAGAAGTAAGGATTATCTTTGAAAGCAATCAAAGGAGAGAATAGTTTTTATCAACTTGTCAGTGGAGTTGCCATGGGCACCAGCCAGGAGCCTAGGCTTAAATGTCAGA
Source organism: Tetrao urogallus (assembly GCF_951394365.1). NCBI lineage: Eukaryota > Metazoa > Chordata > Aves > Galliformes > Phasianidae > Tetrao > Tetrao urogallus. The sequence goes on along the minus strand of NC_136817.1, from coordinate 35,349,928 downwards.
TTTCCCTTCCACTACTGTCTACTCATTTTCTTTTGTTTTATTTTTGTATTCATTCTATTACTTTCTTTTTATAATTTATCTTCCTGTATTCTTTCTTCCCAGCGAACAGTTGTGCTTTGTTCTATGTCTGTTCTCAGACAACAGGTGAAGAAATATGTTTTTCACACTTAGAAAAAAATGAAGTCAGTATGGTTTTGGATACTCATTTGAAAGTCATTAGCATATTAATATTTTTCCAGCAAAGAATGAAAGAGCAAAGGAAGCTGCATTAAAAGACTGACGCTGTTAAGAAAGAAACAGCAGTAACAAAACAGTGTAGAGTCAGCAGCAGCTTCTCTTCAGCATTATTCTACCTAGTCGCTCTGAGCTGTGCCTTACATTTCATTGTTTGTTAAAATATTACACAGAGGGGGATGGGTGGGAGGAAAAGAGCAGAAGGAAAAAGCGCACATGTGGTAATGTCTCTGCAGGGGAAAAAAAAAGGCAAATCCTACCATTTGTGGAAGGCATTCATGTGGTGCCGGCTGGCTAAACTGCACATCAATTGAATTAATGTATCTGTTAAATCTAGATAAAAGCGCAGAAGAAGCAGTTTAGAAAACACTTTCTCCTATTCTGTTCTTTTTTTTTTTTTTCTTTTTTTTCCTCTTCTTAATTCCTCTAAGCTGGCACAGGACATCTGGGTTCATTTTGTTTTCTATGCTGAGTTTTGCTTTGCTTTGTGTTCCTCCACTGTCAAAACCCCCAAAACAAGCCCAGCTGTCTTAAAAAATAATAATAATAGTAAAAAAAAAAACTTTTTTTTTTTTTTTTTTTTTTTCAAAATCCATTTCTGTTTTGCTTGTAAATAGTGTTAACATGTAGGTAACAAATCCAGACTTTAAAGTGAAGAATTCTGAGTGAGTGGGAAATTCACACCTCCTTTGGTGCTATTGTTCGACTGTCTAGCTGCACACTCGTTTGGGCAGGAAGAGTAAAGCCTTTCACATAAATGAAACAGATATTTGCAAAAAGGAAATACAATTTTTTTTAAGAACCAAATAAAATTTTCATCAACTGTGTGCCTTTAATCTCCATTTGGTTGCTGAGTTTGTCCTGGAGAATGAAGATAAATCTGTTGTGCCATCAAACTTTCTAATTCAGATTCTGATTTTAGTCTCAGAGTTTATTTTCACATTGTGTGCCTAACTGTGGCTATGGAAAGTGCGATGAAATAATGTTTGTGGATCTGGAACCCATTTCTGACCTGTCTTCCTATAATCCTCGCATACTTTTAAGAAACTGAACATATTTCCCTGTGAATTTTTGAAACACAATTAATGATGGGTCCCTGTTGATTTGAAACTGGGGTCTTAACAGAACTAAAAATAGGATGCATATTTTCAGGATGCACATTTTTAATCAAAACTCAGTTTCCCACTATGATTTTGAATGACTTTCTTACTCATCCTTGTAAATCATGTCTGTGTTCTTGGTACATGAGCAGTGATAGTGAATAATAGAAGGCTGCAAGGTCAAGAAGTTTGGATGCCTGTTTTATGAGCATCAGAGTTGCAAACGCTGAGACAGAGCCACGAGTCCACTACAGATGTTCTGAAGCATTTTACATCATGTACAATTCAAAGTCTATTAGCTTTGTACCCTTAAATCACATACTTCAGTAATCTTCCTGTACAAGAGGGGGAAGTATGTGAAAGCTCAATGCCTACAGCCATCATCTCAAAATCAAATTAGTGACTTCACTGAAAAGCAAGAGATGTCTTATTTGCTAACAACTACAAGAAGATGGCATGTAAACAATTGCTTTAATTTGATTTCACTTGGGCCCAGCTTGTTGGGATCAGGTGCAACATCATGGCGTGGCACTGGCATGTTGATTGTACCTACTTTGCCATGTAGATTAGCAGTTGTGGTGCTGGAGAGCAGGCACATTCCTCTTCCCTCCAGCTGGCACTTGCAGGGTCACTGGTGCTGAAGTCTGAAGCTCTCAAAGCTTCTGACTACAAGCAGAAATGTCAGCTCCTTCCTTTAAAAGCTTTAGCATTCAGACATTTTGAGCAGTTGAGAAAGCAAGTTGTAATTTAGGGATCCTGTGAAAGAAGACTGAATAAAATGGGAAGAAGAAGAAAAAAACAAAACAAACAAAAAAACAAACATGTAAAACAGAAAAGGAGAAATCCATTTTCTGTGTTTTCTAAGGATGTAAATAGAATGAAACAAGCAAGAAAGGGCTGCAAATGCTAAAATGGAAAATTAAGATTATCAAAGAGTCATCCCAAATAGTAAAGGTTTGTTAGTCATAGAAAAAGATTGCCTAGGGAAGTTGTGAAATGTTTGTTGTCAGAAGTTTATAGAAAAAGAGTCAGAATATTGAGATGAGTGCAGGTGTAATTGGTAAAGAAACCTGAAGGATGTAGCAGTTCTGTCTTGGGAGAGTCGGAAGCACTGGAAACCTTTGAGCCTGGGTTTATGTGAAGATGCATCATTTCGAATAACAGATGAGTATCTGGTTTAACAATGTTGGTGGCCTGTCTACTTTCATTTAGAACCAGAAGCTACTCATGTCTAACTCATTACACCTCCACACTTATGCAAGCCTAGGAATCAGACTAACTTCTACTCATAAACTATCACTAATTTAAAGGGGCCAAATCAGCATGTAGACATTGACACTTAGTTTTACAATTTTATGAAAGCATGCATTTCCACACTAATTTAATATCTTGTATGTAAAATTATAGCAACATACTTCTCCTGGCATCTCTGAAAAATCTCTAGGAAAGTAAAGACTCTGCTTTTACTAGGGATTTGGTACTGGGTCTCTAGTTAGTTACTTCTTTTTTCTTTCAAAAAATTTATTTTGTCCTGGATAACTGAATAATTTAGGTGTTTTTCACTCAAAGTTAAAGCAATCTTGATTTTCTAATGTGATACAATAATTCCAGTTCATCTGAAAAAATGTGTTTTCATGTCTTAATTTCATTTCCATTATCTTACTCTGAAATTAAATATATTAAAATACAAATCCAAAGATAATAAAGAAAATACCTACTGATTATTTATTTATTTTGCCAGAGACTTACTGTTAGATAAGAGCTGTACAAATTGCAGTAATAAAATGAATAAAAATGATGATTATAGTAAACCACCATAAAAATGTGCATTAGAATGCTTCATGCTGTAAACTTCTTGAAGTGAGGATTGTGAACTTCCCATATTACCTCTTCTATTATGTGCTTGAAAGCACACAAGTACTACTTCTTTTTTAGTCAGTAAAGACAAGCTTCCTGAAAGAAAAGTCTGAGTAAAAAGTGAGCAGGCTTTAGTAGTACTAGTTTGCTAATTGAAGCATAAGAATTGTCCTGTAGCAGGTGTGCATATACTAGTGGACATAAGCTGGTGCCTGGGAAAGAATAAAGACATTGATTTCTTAAAACTGCCAGCCCTCACCTACTGGCAGATCCCAGGTCTTGCTAGGATGAGTGTTGCTTCTGTATGGTTGGTAGCACTTGAGGAAGTCCATGAACCTATCAAGTTTTCCCTTGAGAATCTATTTAACCTTCATCATTCACAGCATCCTTACTGTCTGCACGGGAATCTGCATGAACTTAGGTGCAGAAGGATTTATGCCATTAACTAATTCTGAAAATACCAAGTGAAGAAGTTCTGTCTGAAAAAGGAGAGGCCATCTGAAAATGCAGACAAAAAAGTTCTCATATGCGTCTGTGTGGTTGTATATGTGATCCTAAATTCATCATGTTGCATTCACTATTTATTATGTCATTGCATGTAAGACAGTGGTGTCATCACACTACTTGCAGAACTTCTGAAAAATTGGAATTACTACTTTTCTGAAAGAATGGTCAGGTACTGGAATGGGCTGCCCAGGGAGGTGATGGAGTCACCAACACTGGAGGTGTTCAAGGAACGTTTGGATTTTGTGTTGAGGGACATGGTTTAGTGAGAACTATTGGTGACAGGTGGATGGTTGGGCTGGATGATCTTGAAGGTCTTTTCCAACCTTGGTGATTCTGTGCAAGTACTATAGAAATTACCTGGAAATTTAATATACTGCATGTGGCAACAGCTGCCATTGTTATGGTGATCTATATTACACATATGAAAAGAGCAGAAATTCGAAGAAAGAAATCAAAAGTAATGGAGCGGGAGAAGGGAGAGAAACTACTGCAAGATTTGTCTTGCAGAAAACAGCCAGATTGCTTTTCAGACCTACACTTTTTTTTTTTTTTTTTTTTTTTTTTTTTTTTTTTTTTTTTTCTTCCTGTTGACAAGCTAAGCTTGGGAATAAAAAGTGCTGCGTGAATTAAATGCATCACTCTTGCCTGACTGGGTACTGTTTACTGGATCTTGAAACCAGTCTGGGTTCTATCAGTGTGTTGCTATTGATTTCTGTGCTTTGACAGAAAGTAGCTGAGAAACAAATAGTGAAGGTAGGGGAAATCCTACAGACATTTTGGATTTGTTTTTGTTTTGTTTTGTAAGATTACAATTAGTTGTAGCTAATATAACACCAGTTTTTCCTATCTAAAGTTATACCATGAACATGGCTTTGTACATATCAAACAAATTTTCAACATTTCTTTTTTGATATTGCACACTGCTTTTTTCTTTCTTGTATCTTTAAGAGAGGATTAATGGCAAAGCAGAAGGCTTGTTTTTCCTGTCCACCTACAGAATTTTTGTTCCAAGGCATCAGCTGGACTGTAAATCCATCCCATTGAAATGGAAATGAGCAGAGATGTTGCACAGATCTTTCACCAGTCACTATTTCATTCACTGCTTTCAATTCCCAAGCAAGGATTTTATTTCTTTTTCCTCTTTCCTTTCTTTCTGTTTTTGTTTGTTCCATTTCGTTTTGTGTACAAAAGGTCACATCCTGTTTCTGGTTGGACGCGGGAGGAGAACTGGTACCAAAAATGCCCAAGAAGTGGCTTGTATGAGGATTCTTGATGGAACACAGGGAGGTGAGGTGCCTGTCTTTTTGTAATGAAATGTAGTATAGAAAAGCAAATGTTAAGTACTCAAGAGAGAGCACTTCTAATTCCTCCGAGTGCTGGATAAGACAGGGAAATGGGAAGTTTTGCCTGAAGTTTTGCTGTTGTCCTTTGACAGACACAGGTAAGACACAGTATCCTTTCTGCCTTGTCATGCATGTCTTCAGGTTATTAAACCTCAGTAGCAGAACTGTTTCCCCTGTGTGCTTCTCTAGGACCTGGAATAAATTTTTCATTATGGGTCTGTAGAAGCCACTGCAAGTCATCAGTGCTCAGAAGAGTTGTACATGAATGGACATACTCAGTGGGTACACTAGTGATACTTTTTAACCCCTTCTTGTATGTGGACAGGAGAAGAGAAGAAATAGGTTTCACACCATGCTTCCTATATTTCTAAGCTTCTTTTTGATTTTGTCCTTTTGATTACTTATAATAGTTTCTGTTGATTATGATTAAATTATAACTGACCAGTAAAGAACTTTGTAAGCGGAATCCAATTGAGCTTATTTCTATTAATGCCTGTAGCATATTTTACCTGAGGGTTTCTGGTCACTATGGATAAACTCTGCATTTTATCAAGAATGAATATACGTTGTATTGCAGCAGTCACTAGTTTGCAAAATATGCTGCTCTGTGATGTTTTCTGCAGATGGCTCTGTTAGGGAGAAATGTTAAACCTTAGGATCTTAACCCTCCTAAGGGAAGAAAATGACTGCATGCGTCTTTCCTCTTTTTACTACCCAAAGTACTTTATAGTCTAGAAAATAGAAAGCAGTAAATCACGTTTACATTTAATAACATACTGTAATAATCAAATACAGATCTTATTATTGAAACAATCCAGCATCTCAGTAGTTCCTCACAACTTCCAGGTACAGTATTCTAGGAGAACATCACAGGTCTTCCCAAAAGACACAGTTTAACTTAACTGGCATGAGGGGAGAGTTCGTACTAGTATCCACAAAAACACTGTCAGGAATGCACAGTGATAATGGAGAGAGTTAAAGTCCCTTCCTTATATTTCAATTTGTGCCTTTCACTAATTTAATAATAGAATTCTGAGCAATTATTTTTAAAATCAGACACGGAACCACCTATAGGAGAAATACAATCAGTCATGCTTGCTATTTTCAGTACTGGCTGGTTTGAAAAAAAATCCTAGCAAACATGTATATAAAATAAATCTCAGTGACACAACTAAAGCCCTTACCCTTCTTCATATTTGGTTTTTACGTGAAACAAAATGTTTCGTCACTATATGCAATGCTCAGTTCAAGGCAGTTGCTTCAGCTCCTTTACAATGTACATATGACACCATGGCTGGTTTTGATTCCCCAGAGGCAGCTAGTTTCCCTGTAACAAATGGCAGACACCACAAGGTAGCAATGGCATTCCCAAGCACTCTAAGGAACAGACTGAAATCCCAAATTCCTTCTAAGGTAGCAGCAGCATCCTTCATGTTTTGGTGCTGCGTTGTGGCAGTTGGAAGTGGTGAGCTTGTGAGACCATGTTTGATGGGAATTCACCCTTCTCTACAAGACCAGCCTCAGACTGTGCAAAGTAACTTTCAGAATCAGATCCTCAGTCTGTCTAGCAGGATCTCTGAAAAATGGGTCTCATTTTCATCCCAGCACTGCAAGATAGTTTAGACAGCTTCAGAATAAAAAGCTTGGATAGAAAAAAGGCAAAGAAAGCTTTGATAATAATGAGAGTTCTGTCTCTTAAGAGCAGCAGAAATAATACCACAGCAAAATCCTCAAGATGTTCTTATATTGATATTGCACTTCCTCAGTAATTCACCATTTATCATAAGAAATCATGAAATAAATCTAAATGATTGTTTTACCAACTGTAAACACCTTTCCAAGTGGTTTGTACTTTAAAGTTGTCTGTTTATTCACTGTTAAAATTTTGGATGTGCTTCGCTGAAGAAAATCATGTTTTCTCTTTTAAACATTCTCAGGAGACAAGTTCACTTTTTTGGCCCTGGTACCAATCGTTTTTTGTTTGAAGAGTTATGTATACCTATGTATCATAACAGCCTTTAGACAATTTGATGCACAATAGCATTTTCAACATTTCTAGCCATTTATTTTAATATTATCTTGAAAATAATGTGAATTTCTTCAGCTTCTGGAAGTTATTGTAGTGGCTGTCTTAGGTTTGATGAATTTTCCTCCTGAATGAAGAAAGTTTCTCAAGAAACATAGTGACAAAAAGGAGCTCACACTTTTTCTAGTTCTAGCAAAGAAAATATGCAAACAGAAGCAAAGATGTTTTCACTTACAGAGACATTATTAGAAAATTTCAAATTTCTGATTTTCAAAATTCCTACAACATATGTTCCTGAGCATTCCTGATTCAAAATGTATAACATATTGATAGGAAACCTTAACTAACAGGTGTTGTGTGGGAATTTTATACTGAAGTCCAATCAATATAGGAAAGAAACTTCTAATAAGACATGATGTAGTTGTGAGACAAGACATCACAAGTAATTTTCTGAAAGAAAGAGTGAGATTTAATCACTTCTGGCTACTTCTGCAGCTAGTGCTGAGGCACATTATCTTCTCTGTCAGACAAGGAGATGATTTTCAAGGCTGTAATCAAGCTGAATTGCTGTCAACATTTACTCACAGACAACTGATGACTCTCATAGACCATTTGTTTTATTTCTGCACATTTTATTCATGCTTTTCTATCTTTCTGAAATCCATAGCCTTTTATGTTACAACAACAGGACATTAACAGTTATTGCTGTTAAAATGTTCCACATACAAGCAAAGCTCTCCCTCTGCCACATATCAGAGCTCAGTTTGGTTGTTGTCTCTGTCAATTCCAGAAGTTCTGACTCTAATAGCTTTAATTACCTCAGGAAAGTAGTTTTATGATTTCTGATTAATCAAAGAAATTTTTCAGCTACTTGGAGTAGAAAATCTTGTGTTACATTGTGGTATTTGACCTCTCTGAAAGACTTGTGAGTGGAACAAGACACTTAACGGTGTTAGGCATGAATGACCTCTGCTTTCTACTACTAGGCATGCAGAGATGAGGAAGATGAAATTCATGTTATCTCAAGAGTCAGATTTTCTCCAGTTCACATGAAATACTATTTGCAATTAGGATTCTCGTGGCCAGTCCTACATAACATTTTGCTACAGCAGTGCAGAGGAAAAGCCATACTCTGCAGATAAGCAACTAGGAAGTTACTAAGGTAATTATTAGACACCAATTCTCAGAGTTCAAGACTTGGCCTGTCTAACCAGCACCTTTAGGACCATTTTGCCAGACTCTGTGCTGTATGGTGGCTACCAGTCAACAAAGTTTATCCAGTGTTCCTCATGCTATCCTCCCTTGTTAGGATTATTTGCAGCCTGCAAGTCTTAATATTGATTTCTAGGTTTATTGCACAGTTGTAAATCAGCAGACAGACTATAGGAGGTAAGAAAGGAAACAGAAAATGACATTGACCCAGTTGTTTTGTCTGAACTATATGGGGAACTATATACCTGTCCCATCACTCGCCACATATTATTTATATATATATGTATATATAGTAAAATCACTTAAGTTGAAAAAGATGGAAAGTCCAACCATCAACCTTATCTCCTGAGTCCCATCTCTGAGGTGTCACCCTTAGTGCCATGTCCACATGGCTTTTATCCAGGGATGGGGTCTTCATGTAATATACAGTAACTATATACACATAGTATTCCTGTAATTAGTTTAGCTGCACCATTTCCATGATCTAAAGCTGAACATTCCTCAAGTGAATGCTATACTTTATAATATTTAGAAGTAAGCCTTGCTGTCACTTTTTCATTGACTCCAAACAACAAATACATCCCCAGCTTATGACGAAGCAAAAGGCCCCTCAGAACGTATTGCCATGGATTTCACAGTGTCATGCATCATCTGCTGCTGGTAGGCCTTGCTGGCAAACCACAACACACACCGACTGGGAGGCGATGTTCTATGTTCTATATGTTCGATGTTTGCCAGGATGGTGTAGCAAGAAGTCTTGAACAAATTCTGGATTTATTTGTGTTCTCAGGTGAAGTAAGAAAGAGTAATACATTACTCCTGAAAATATAAAACTGTACTACAAGGTGTCATTCAGGACAGTTACCAAAACATAGCAGTAGTTCTTGAAATCTGTTTCCAGGATAAGCATCACAGATATCAATATATTCCTAGAGGTATATAAAAGGTCTAATTTTTATTGTGTAACATTTGAAACTGAGACCAAGACTGTAATCCAGGTGAGTATCATTCTACACCACTTAGTCTTCTCTAGGCTGTGTCATACAGAAGATTAAAAAAAAAAAAAAAAAAAAAAAAAAAAAAAGTTTCAATGGCAGGGAATTGGGAATGGTATCACCATTTTCAGTGCAGTACATGGGAAGATGAAAATATGTTCCAAAGAATTATGACCTCCAGAAAGAAGAGATGGCTGGGGACCCCATTGGCCAGAAAATAGGAATTACTACATTCTCCTCTTAAACTTAATTTTCTATAGGAACTAAATTCAGCACTTAGAAATATGTTCTTAGAAAGGTGCAATAAAAGTGTGGAAGTGGTGTTCAAATGCAGAAACCAAAGCTCTCAAAATCAGATGTGATTTAAGATTGGTGGCAGAGGAACTGTCTATTATTTCATCTGATTCAAAAGTGGGCAGATTTTGATATTTTTTTTTCCATACTATATGGAGGCAGTTCTTTGTGATTAATTTTTATTTACTTATTTAAAATTAAAACAAGTACTAGTTTACATAACTACAAGTTTTAATATTTCACAATATGAAGAATATTTTTTTTCTATTGTATTTAATACAGTTCTAGCACAATCCAAATTAAAATGTGAGCAAGACACTTGTTTAATATATCAAAAACAATTAAGTCTGGATTTGAAAAGGTATTAAAGCTATTCCTTTCATAAAATAGAATTAGTACTAATTTGGTTCTGGAATTTAAACTGAAATGAGTTTATTGTTGAAATATAAACCAATGGTTTAAATCCAAGCCTAACACAATTAACAAAATGAGGAAAATTCATAAGGTTCAAATTAATGTTGTTATGCTTACAAGCTAAGGAAAAAATTATAACACTGCTGAAATTATTAGAGCTACAACAATTGATAACCTCTGAAGGTTATGACTGTGAGAGGGATCAGGAAGAGCAAAACAACTAACAGAAATACACAGAAGATATTCATATTTTTAATAAGTTTATACATATAAGCCTTGTCAGTTGTTTATAGTGAATCATTAAAAATATGAACACATCATATGAAGTCCAGTACTTCATATAATATATAATCTCCAGATATGTATTTTTATATATATTTATATAATATATACAGTCCAGATATAAATACAGACTTACACTACAAAGATGTTCTATTTGAGAATTACAAATTCTCTTTTCATGCGATGCTCTTCACACAATATAGTTTGATTTAGAAAATGTTAAAATTGTTAATTAGGTCACTCTTTAGGGCAAATAATTCTGAATTTAATCCGAAATTTTAGACATCTGTTTTTGGAGAAGTTTGATCTCTCAGCCTGCTTTTCTTTCAGTTAAGTGAGAGTAGTGATATTTCCTTTCTTTACAGAAATGGTAAGAGGATTAATGCTTTTTACATTGTTTTGTGTATGGAAGGTCCTATAAAAGCATTATCTGAAAATTTCAGACAGCTCTAGCATTATCCTATTACCCACTCATAGAGGCAAGTAACTGATAATTGGGTTCTTACTTACCTTCATTAGATAAGAGATTTCTCACTTAACTCTATCAATAGAAAGATTAAGAGCCCTTGGTACTCCAGGAAAATGCAGCTGTATACAACAGAAATGAATAATAGTGAGTATAAAGCCATGGTTGTAAACCAATAAATCTGTTGCAATAAAGAAGCTTCCAATTGTGAAATACTCTGTCTAACCTTTATGGTCATACTTCCAGTTCAATAAATAGAGACACACTACTTTGTATCATATGAAGTAGAATAAAGTGGCCCATTAACTTCATCAAAAACTTACAAGTTGACTTTATTTTTCACTTCCATAATGTGAAGACAGAATACAGTATTCTCCTGTGAGTTAGAGCAGAGCCTGTGGAAAAGAACCCATCCTGATATTCATCACCTCTTTGGGATAATACTTGCCATACCTTTGCAATATTTTCTTCTTTTGTTAAAACATTCATGTATGTACTGGATATACAAAAGTCTTTTTCTACATTAGAATTTCAATAAAGTTTATTTTCTGTTTGCAACTGGTGAAGCGTATTGTAGAAGTTCGGTTAAAGGAGAAGGGTAGAAATTAAGTTTTCAACCTGAACCATGATTGTGCCCATCTCATTATCATGTATGCAGAAGTGAGGCACCATGAACTCCTCCTCCTGCCTTCCCTAGCCTATGGCACAATTGAACATGCTTTCCCATTTGAAAACATCTTATGTTGTTGGCAGCAGGTACCAGACCTAACTAATAATGCTTTCTGAAGACCCAGAGATGGTTTATTCTCTCTTCTATCAGACTGATCTTTGATTTAGAGTAGCAAGTAGTTCTGATTGTCTTGTTGCTTTCTTTATCTTCTTTTATCCAGGAGGCACCTTGAAATGTACTTAGCCAGCTTCCAAAGTCAGTGATTTCTAACTGCCTTTTCTATGGAAAACTACACCTAAATGGAGTGTAAGACTTTTTTTTACAGTGTCACACAGTATTTCTAAACTATTCTCTGTATTTATCTCTGGTAACCTTACAAATTATTCCATCTGTATGACTACAAAGCTTAACTACTGTGATTCTACTTTAAATTTGCTTTTACTGGTGTTTCTTTGCTTTATGCATCTCTAGAACGTCATTTATCAACGTCTTTATTTCTTGGAATAAAATGATGTAGCCACTTACCATAGGGTACTGGCAGCCTACAAAGTGGCAGGTAGACTTTAACTTGCCCTATTAATTTTTAAAGCCTGTAACAGAGAGACAGTATTGTACCGCAGCCCCTTAAACACTCTCTCTGTTTTGATACTATCCATATTTCTCAGGTTTCCACTGTCCTTTATTTAGCAACCAGTGTCTGATGTCATGTTCTGCTGGCATGCAGAAAAGGTGATATTCTGGATTTTTCTGTGTATTTTGAAATCATAGGAAGGAAACTTTTCCCTTAGTATACTGCTTAAGAAGCAAGCTATTTGGATAGTGCTGAGGTTGATATTATATTCATATGACAAATAGTGGTTTTGTTTATTTGCTTATATTTCCTGACATACATGAAAATACCATGTAGTCAGTAGTTCAGAAATCCTAAAGCAAGTGCTGGCTCAAATATAAAATATGTGCTGCAGATGTTGTAAACCATGATCATGCCAGTTAGTCATGAGTTCACAATGAACTTCATACTTGCTGTAAATAGGAATAAAGTGTACCTGCTATACTTAGAGCTCTCATCAAGCAACAGACATGCCATGCAAGTGTAAATGCTGTGACATTTGATTTGCCAGAGAGTAGGTAAGATAAGATCCGCAGCCTGGTTCCCATGTCCCCATGTTGTGTCCACTGCCTGGCGAATGTGTAGAGGAATGTACTCTTTCCACAGGACCAGGTTGAACATCTGCACACAACCTTGGTTCTACCTCCGTAAAGATCTTAGTTATTCCTTACTTATTCCTTCATCCTTCCAGGGTGTTTACTTTCCAGCAACTCCTCTGCATTGTTTATAAATCTAAAAATAAACTCTGTCAGTCTCTGAAGTGCAAACAATGTTTTTTTCATGGCATACTAGCAAACTTTTATATAACCTGGACATTACACTGATGATCAGAAACGAAAGCATTTACACAGAGAACAGCTTGGCAAACTTTGTGAATTTCTTCTCTAATGAAGGAAGAGAAAAATAATAGCTATGGAGTCTCCTTGCACAAATTGTAATGGTTATTCCGTGCCATTTTTTGATATGAATATTTTCAGTAAGACCTCAGGAAAAACATTGCTTGTAATCATCTTGTAATGGAAAAAACTTTCATATGGGTCAGGCAATGTCAAGAAGACTTGGATTACATAGGTATGCAGCAAAGGTCAGCAAGGTACAAAATTTATAATTATAGTGTGGCCTGTTTCATATCAGCAGTTAGGAAAACATAGTCTGAATGCAAAATATTCATGATTTTTTCTCTCTGATCTTACTGTAAATGTGTTTTCCTACAATCTTTATCTCTTTCTTTAAAGTAGGAATTGGAGAGGAAATAGCGGTGTACTGACAGTGCAAGGACCAAGATAGCAACTGTGAGAAAATACATTAAACAGTCAACAGAAAGCACTGCAAACACAGCTTCTGAATTGTAGCATTTTAATGATTTTCAAAGGCAAAAAAAAAAAAAAAAAAAAAAAAAAAAAAAAAAAGCCCTTTGAAAAGTGTATGGATGGTCCCCTAAAGGAAGTTTCCTTCGCTATAGTTCCCCAACACGGATTATAAAGCAGAAAAGGAAAGTGTCGTTCAAAATAGTGAAGTTTCAGTGGTGTCCATCAATAAAAAAGTAATGACAAAAGGAAAGGGAGGAACATGAATAGCATCAGCTAGTGTTCTTACATGCAGAACAAGAGAATACACCTGCTTTAGGCTTTTCATTACCATAAAGACACATGGGCCTAATCTTCACTATGGAAAAATGAACATATTTTATGCACCAGTTACAAGACTATTTCATGTTTTCCAGACTTCACCGTGTTGAATTATACTACTTTTTAGTTGTATTCTTTTCATATTTATGAGCCAGACATGATGGAGAAAAAGATTGTTAATAAAAATTGCAGATGGTTCTGAGGTGAGAGGTGCTGTAAACACTATGGGAATAGAGACATAATCAAACAAAATAGTGCCTAGTGAAAAAAAATACATGTGCCAGAAATGTGAAATGAGAATCCAGCTGAAAAAATACAGGTGGTTGTCTCCTAGGGAAAATAATCCTGGTTACACATATTCCATGAACAGGAGAAAATTGGGAAATGGTTATGATAAAAAAGACTCTGAGGTAAAAGTGGATGATGTATCAGACAGTAGTAATAATATGTAACAGATATATTTGAGGATATATCATGTCCTAAAGATGGTTATTTCCTGGCCAGAGAACCAGTGCAAAGTTCAGGCATTACAGGTCTCTGCAAGCACTCATGTCAGAAACAGACACAGATTTTCCGTGGTGCATGTCAGCCCTTGGTCCAGCCTTTTATGTGGATAGGTTTCACTCCTACTGCTTGATGAAAACAGAGATTAATTTCTTACATTCTGAAACACAACAGCAGCTTTCCTAATTATTATTGTCAATCAAACCATTGTGATTTTTCTATGAGAAGAGAAATAATTAAGAAAAATAGGGGCCTGAACCACTACATTGCTTTTAAATGTATTCAGTTTGTATTTTAGTCCTGGAGAGGAGCAATCATTTCTCTTTGTGTTTTGATGGAAAACTTCCTCCTTCTTACCCACTTCACAATTCTAGAAAATAATTTTTAGCATGACAATCTAGAAATTCTCTCAATAGTAAAAAATTGCAATCACTGCTATTATGACTTAAGCTGATACATGCTGATTTAGTGTAAAGGGATGAATTCATAAAGGCTGGATCAACCCCTTTGTACCAATAAGCTTCATGGCCCCCAGTGGAAAAAAAAAAAACAACAAAAAAAAACAGATTACTAATAGGGTTAAACAAATACTCAAATATCATCCCGGTACTTTATATTCAGTTTTTCTTGTAACTTGGAAATGTGTTCTGAGCCAAAGCCTGTTCAGGAAGTACTTGAGAAAGTGCTTAATGTTAAGCATTGAACACAGAAGCATATTGGACTCAGCTGTGATAATCTGCTGAACTGAAGGCTCATTCATAAAGTGACCCCCTGTAGCTTTGGTGGTAAGGACCTTCACAGGAAGCATCCACGTAAAAGCAGATGCTAATAACTTGCTCATATAATAGTCTGTACCCCTTCCAATGTCCAAAATACATTTCCTTTCCTCAAGAAAATATATCCTTAGACATTGGCAGTCTCTTTCAGATGAAGTAAAAAGCAATTTAAATTTCATCCATGACTAACTTTTTCTTAAATTTACAAAGTACAGAAAAAAAAGAGGATTTTAACATTGAATTTTTGCCTGCTCCTTCACCTGCAGCTATCATAGCTCAAATTATACTAGGGAGTCTGTACCACTAAGCTTTGCAGAAACCCTAGTAGCTGAGAAGCCCTAGATAAGTGCTTTGAGTTTTGGGAGCTGTATTTGCTTCTCTCTGACTTTACCTCTATTCTTATTCTGCAATAAAGAGCTTGTTTGCATCTCTAATTTACACTTCTATTTTCTTCTCACCATGCTGGTAAAAATAATAATAATAATAAATATATATGTATATATGCAAATCTGCACCAAAATAAGTGGAGTCACAACATTTGGTGTATGTTTTAATTAGATAATACAGTTCATCGAAGGACTGTGAGCCACAGCTGATAGGTAAAATGCAACCCTTGCTCTTTTAATCCTTCTTGCTTATTTTACATAAGAACAGAGTCTTTGTGAGTGCCATACTGGAAGATAATTATGCAAGAGGAATAAAATTCAGCTCCTTGTTTTTATGTTACTGTTGTTGGAGGCGTAGCCCTTATAAGGATCTCAATTATAAAGAAACCTTAATGTAAAAGAAAGAAACAACAGGATCAGGGACAAACTTAATTGGCTTTTCGGATGTTTAAAACATGAGGCCAGCATACTAATGTATGTAATGTATATGAGGTGAGTTTCTGGTAAGGAATTAAATGAAGGTTCTTATAATGGTATACTGAATATGTGTATATTTCCAAGGCTTGGTCTGGGGCTAAGACATTATGTTAGAGTAAATAATCCATGGCAGCTAATAAGTCCAGCTGTACAAGGAGCATGACACATCTGCTGTAGTCATAGTGAGTTGTGCTCTAGTCTAACAAATCAGGCGTGAATCTCATTATATGCGGAGAAATAACTTGTTATCCGAAACTCAGGAAGACCTCCAAAGAAACTTAGTCTTGAATTGAAGACAACAGATCCTAGATTTCTTCCCACGAGATGCCAAATCTATCACAGAGATGAAAAACTCTGTTCTCTGATCTTAAAGGCAGTATCTTACAGTCAAATACTGCTCTCGTTTACACTGAGAGCCCCAGGCGTTTCACACAGCTTTTGTCCTGAGAGGGCTGGGGAGCATTCTTCAGCTCCTTTAGGCTCCTGTCAGCAGCACAGGAGAGGAGGATGGCACAGAATGTGGGCCCTAACAAAATCAGCTGGGTGGTGCCCCACTGCTCTCCCCCAAGCCTCTGCTGTACCTCAGTATCGCTGCAGTCCTACTTAAACCATAATGGCTCTTCTCCTGGAGCTCCATTGTGCCCTGATTGTTTCACGTGTGCTACTCTTGCAGTCTACCTCGAGAAAGGTTTGTTTAGCGTTGCAGAGCAGCCTCGGATGTTAAGCCAGCTCTAACAACCATTAATTTTACTTTCCAATGTTAACATTTCTTTTTTTGTGTGCTTTTCTATATCAAGTTCCCTTAGCATAACAATATCTGAGCAGTGAAGAGTTTGACATTCATTAGCTGACACTAAAAAATTGCAATCAACTTAGATGGATTTTAGATTATAGCTGCTATGGGGAAGAGTCAGAGAGGTAACAAAAGTTGTTCAAATTGTAAGCATATCTTTTATTCTCTAAAAACACACCCTCCTGAATTATTCAAAACTATATGTAAATTTTCACTAACTTAGCAGATTGTTTATGCAAACAGGAAAAAAAAAAGTCAAAATTCTTAAGCTTTGGAAACAAATACAAAAAAATATTATTTATTCCAGGATTATATAGTGAGATGGCTTTTATTCACTTATTAGAAAACAAAGAATTGAAAGGATAATAGCAGATTCAGTTGGACATGGAAAAAAATGATGAGTATTTTGGGTCAATTCACAAATTTTATTGTTTACTTAGCTGCTAGAAAATATCTCAAGCCAGTATTTATTCTCAATTACACTCATTGTTCTGACTGTAGTTTGGGTGCAGGAGTGTAACATTTTGGCAAATAGAAGGACGTGTTTAATGAAGCCCAGTTTTTGAACCAGACATTTATTTTGTTATTAATCAGGACAGTTCAATTAGATTCAAGTGTGTGGTTGATTTTTTTGTTTGTTTGTTTGTTTTGTTTGTTTTTCTTTAATAAGGTTACTTGGTGCATAACTGTTTAACAAACCACATTTGTGAGGATTGGTTTTGTTGGTTTTTTTGTTTGTTTGTTCAAATTAATGACAAAAAAAAACCTAATTTCTTACTCCAAGCTGTTTTCTGGTTTCTTTCAACAATTCTTGAAGTGTCGATTAATCTATCAATGCTAGAAAAATAGGTCAAAAACCTATTTCCAGAGCCCTGGTTTGAAAACTGTTACAAATACTCCACAGCATGCTTTTATTGCACATTAATTTTAACAGGATATTATTGGTTTTGAATACCCTTTTCCCAGATGCTGCCTAAAATTTGTTTTTATTGCATAACAGTTTTAATATGATTTTACTACTTTATAAGTACACTTTTCACCATTCTTTTCTTCAGGTATATACCAGTATGCCTCCACATTACCATTACTTCGTCCTAAAAATCAAGGTTAAAGCAATCAGCAGGGCTTTCCAGAATGAATGATAATTGAAAATGCGTCTAGCAGGACGCTCTTGATATTCTATAAATAAACAATGCAGAGTCTTCATTCATTATTTATCACTTGTTCTTTATAACACTCTTTTACAAGACTTATTGTTATCCTTCCACAGAGCTGAGCCAAAACATATGTCAGACCAGATGCATACATTTACCTCTTTTTATCCCACCTTGAATAATAATGTCTTGCTCAGTTTTGAATCTGTCTGTGCATTGAACCAGCCAACCCAGAAACAACGTGCCTTCATCTCATTTTGCAACACACTGCTGTATGTTTGTCCCACTTGTCCGGCTCCTTTGCAGTCCATGTGAAGTTCTGTGGTTGTTATTAAACAGCTGGCTTGTTCTCCATCTATATCTTCTGGGTCTGGCTCAGCAGCTTATCTACGAGAATGAGCGCAAGAGTATTTGGAGGGTTTTATGCAGATCTTGCTCATGTCTACCTTTATAACCAACTGAATCTTTAGCTGATCGTGTTTTGTTTGCTTGCTTTTCCCCAGTAGGAATGAAAGTAAAAATTAACCTATTAATTTTCTTTGTAGCTCAAAACACAAGGGCCTAGTTCAAAAGAGTGTAGGTAGATGCATTTTTGCCTATCTTCATGTTTTTAAACAAAGATATTACTGTTCATTTTAGTTTAGAAATTGCAGTTAGTTTTGACTTTTCTAAATTTGAAAAATGATGAAAAAAAAGCTGTAGATCTTTTATTAAATTAAAACTGTAACTCATCATGTCTGATGCTGAATCCTTTGCTCCTTTTCTCCCTCGGTTTTAATTTGTTTTAGAACATTGCTAAATCCAACTTCCCTTTAGCTAGTATTCCCTTGCTCATAAGTCTTCCGTACATATTTGGGGGAGTTAATTTGATAGCTTATCTGAAGTAACAGCTGGAGGTCATAACCCTTTTTTGGCTTGCAGCTGCAGCTCTGCTGTCCTGTTTGACAGAAGGCAATTCACTTGACTTGATTTTCACCAAACTGTGCTTTCCATATGAATTCACTGTATTTGCAGAGTGTACCATGCAGAGGTTTTAAAATGTTGGCACAAGACATCGATAGCATAATATTTTATCTATGCCCTTTAACACAAGCTGTATTAAAAATTGATATCAGTAAAAAATTGCTGAGCCAAACTTTTAAGCTTATGAATAAAATAGCCAGAATTTCCTGACTAAAATGCATTTATTTGTCATGATTTTCGTTGAGAATCCTCTTAGCTAATAACGGACTGGAAAGCACAGATTCTCACATGATATGGGTGCTCAATCCCTTTGTTTTTTTTCAAAGTTAAAAAAAGAATATCAAGTACTTCTATCTCTTCTTCATCTTCAATAAGAGCAGTGTATTTTTACCTCTAGTCTTCATAGATTCTAGTCTTTATTTCTTCAGCAACCCTTATGAAATTTCTATACTTTTTAACCTGTAATCTGTGTGTCTGGTTGTTCCTCATTTGTGCCATCCTTAGACTTAGAGTTAGATTTTGTTTTTAATGTTGCCTTTATCCCTGCTCTGAAGCAGAAGGTGCCTGCAATTTTATAGCAGTTTTGATTTTAAATACATTTTATTCCTATTCATATTTTTCTATGAATTTTCTTTCTAACCCATTTCTCTCACATTTTCCTCCAGTTTGGAAAAATTAATACCTTTGAAGTACATGTGCATATCTATTTTGGCTGGACTACTTTCCTGCTCCCAAAATGAGCCTAGAAGAGTTGAGCTTGTTATTCCTCAAACAACTCTCAGTTGTCCCAACTCCGTCTCATCCAAAGTATTATTTGTCCTCATGCATCATCATAAAGTCACAACAGACAGCCTGTATGGCTAGCACTGCCTTTTAGGCAAGAAAAACTCATATTGAAGTCAGTGGAAAAATGTCTAACAATTCGTGTAGGACTCTTTTTGGCACCCCAGTCCATCCAAAACAACCTAACAGAGGAGATTTTTTTGGTACTCTTTTTTTCTTGATTGGATTTGATTAGGCTATAGCTTTGCAGTTCTGTGAGGAGTAATATCTTCTTGTCCTTTGCTCTTTCTTACATAGCGAAGCGTGCTAGTTTAATACAATAAAATTCTGCTATGTACATTTCTTCTGATCTGTGAAGAAACTAATTTAATTCCAAATTAAGTACTCTCGAAAGTACTGTTCTTTTTCTTTCATTTTAACACATTGTGAAGCTACAAGTAACTAGTCCAATTTTAATGAGAACAATTGAAGGAAATACCACAGATAAATGTCAGTGCGTGTCAGAGCTAGAATTTCAAGATTAAAAAATTGTTTCTTCCATTGAGTTGTATATTTTCACACTATGTAAATGATTGTTTATTCAAGTTTATTTTATTAGGTCTAATAATATGCATAGCCTCATGCAAATGAAGCTCTTATGACGGCAAGAGTCTTATTTGCAGGATATCTAGAAGGCATTCAGATGATTATGCTACCTCTAATGCATAGTGTAAATTAAAATCTAATATAGCCTGTTTATCCTGGTGCTTTAATAAGAGTGTTTGCTATTTCTATTGTTGAACATACTAACCGTGGCTGAAACCAGATGACTGGAAGACTAAACCTTGCACAAAGGGTATAAATTATTTTTCCCTCTCATAAAGTATACTGTGTGTGCCTGTATGAGTTAGCTGGTACAGAATTTTGTTGTGAACCACTAGAAATGTTAACGTAACACAGATTAATTCCTATGATTGTAATTCAGATATAGGACCAGCTGTAGATTTAGTCAAGGTAGGAAATCACCCCAGGGCAAAAAGCTTAATAGGAACAGAAGAGAGCAGGAGATAGGGAGCTGTCTGGTGAGCCCTCACCTGGAGTACTATATCCTGTTGTGGAGTCCTCAGTACAGGAGAGATTCAGATCTGTTACAGAGCATCCAGAGGAGGGGAGGGAAGGATGGTCACACGTTCTGTTTCGCTGGTTTTCTACAAAGTCCTCACTTTGCAGCCTCTAGGATGAAATGCCTAGCTCAGAGATTAAAAAACGTGTAAAAATGACCATATGTATAAAGCATCACATTTATCATCTTAATGATGTCTGTAGCTTCTATTCCTTTCTCTTTTTCTTCTTTATATATCCAGTGCAATGTAGAGAAAAATATGCACTCACTCAGAGCCCACCCCAACTGCTAACAAGTTGAAAAGACAGAACTGTACACTGTGCAACAAAGGAAGTCTCGCAGTACACATATTTACCTCATGAATTTGGGAACTCTGTGTGTGGCATGGAAGCACAGATATTGAACAAAAATAAAGTTGGTATTTCCTAAACCTCTGTATGTTGACCTTAACTCTGATTTCTATATCTAAAAATCAAAGTACCATCTGTTTTACAGTCTGTTTTATATCTGGTGTAGAATGAACATCCCTTTATCTGTACTAACAATGCAAAGATAAATATATTTTTTTACTTTCAAAGCAATTAATTAACTTGCTTAGAAGAAGCGGGAGTATTTTCACAGCCACATTCCCAGATATAGTATTTTCACAGACTTTCCCCAAAAAGAATGACATGAAATTAATTAATTGTAAGGCCAGATATATTTCCTTGAACAAGAACAAAGACTCTCTAAACACACATTGTAATAAGGCCGTGGGGCTTTGTAGTAATCTTGTTTTGTTGGGTTATTTTTTTGCAGTGCTTCATTTCTTCAGTTTAGGTCAAATATCAACCAAAAAGAAAATACTGCTCCATTTCAAGTTATGTAAATAATTGTGGTCAAGAGAGGAACAATAAAACTATTTATTTTTCATAGAACTGAAAGAAAAAATAGTCAACAGCTATAAAACAAATTAGATTCACTAAACTCTTCTCTTTAATTCTTCAAAGCTAGGAGTGAATAGGATTTTTAGATCATTTTGATTTAGAAAAAAAAGCAACCCAAAATCCTTTCTGAATATAATTTGATCTGGATGCTTCTACATACAATGAATTGAAACTAAGGAAAAGCTTCATTAGCATCACGACATATACTTGTGCCTGAGTTCCATAATTCTTTCAGTTTTGACAAAAGAAAAAGACATGCTCTTTGGTCACAGGGATGGAAAATTAATTGAGTTTTCTTTGAAAATGACTGCAAGCTTTTCTAAAATGAGTGTGGGGATGTTTTTTTTTTTTAACTTAGCTTCTGAATTATTTCCAGTTCCAGCATAGTCTAAAAGTTACAGACCAAGAAAACTGAATGAAGCAGAGCAGAGAATTTGTTTTTGTATTTGATTTTAACACTTTTGGCACTTACTTGGCCTCAGCACCATAGACTGCTTTTAAACCAAAGCAGCTTGTAAAATTCAGAAGTTGCCAAGGTTGGCTAATGCTGTTAAACTGGTACGTCAGAAGCCCACTCAGTCAGTCATACCTGGAAGCGCAGAGGCTGTATGACTGCTTACATAAATTTAAAATATCTAAATTCAAGTGTGAGTTGGAAACACTAGTTCTTTCTTTTAATCATATCAATTACCAATGGAGCAAGCGGATTTGTAGCAAAGGACTTCTAAGCAGTATATTCCTACACAACCAGGAATAAATAAACTACAGGAAGCACCACAGGTGTTTATCCTCTAAAACTACAATCAGAAAAAGAAAGGAAAAGTTTTATGTTTTTCTAGGGTACAACCCTACAGCAATTATTGCAGCAGTATTGCCATTAAAATTAACAAAGGTTTTGCCTTGTTGAGTAGTGCCTACAGGTGCAAGATAATATAAGAAAAGGTAACTGACATATGGGAGAAATAATTTGTTCTCAAGTAAGTCAAACAGTTATCTCACCAATGACTTCTGAGAATATGTACGAGTAGAGTTTAACACAGGAAGATGCCACCACTGCAACAGCAAACATAGAGTAAAATGCACTGTTTTCACGAATCACAGGATGGTGAGGTTGGGAGGGATCTCTGGGTCCATCTGCTCCTTCCCCAATCCAGCAGGGTCACCCAGAGCAGGCTGCCCAGACCTATGTCTAGGCAACTTCTGAAAATCTCCTGGAGGATTCCACAGCATCTCTGGGCAGTCTGTGCCAGTACTTCACTGCCTGCACAGCACAGAAGTGGTTCCTGGTCATTAGAGGGAACCTCCTGTTTTCTAATTTGTCTCTTTGTCTCATTGTCTCTTGTTCTGGCACTACACACAACTGAAAAAGAACTTGGTTCCATCTTCTTTGCACCTTCCCTTCAGATATTCAGATGTTGTTCTGAAAGTAATGTCTCCTATTTATTTCCAGAGAAACTGCTACAGATACAGATAGTATAGTAACAGTATTTAACAGAGCAAATTCTCAGCTACACAACACTGTTTTTCTACATGATCACCACCATTAGCTGTGCATTGTTGCCAGGATGAACAAGAGCCTGCGTGTTGTGCTTATAAAAATCTGCAACAGCAGAGGTGATCCACTGCTTTTGTTGCCACTGCTGAGCACCCACAACCTCAGGGTGCTCACATCCACTGTTTGGTCTCCATAAATGTTCAGCAAGCATCAGTGAATGTCACTGGGTGCCATTTTTCCTACATGGAGGAATTAAGAGACCTGCTATGGCTTGTTTTGGGCGTTCTGATTTTGCTTGCTATTTTTGCTTTTCTGTGAAGTCTGATTTGGCCCATCAGTTAGGAGTGGAATAGAGGTGCAGAATCCAGTAGGTCAGCAAGGTTTCTACCTACCCATCTTGTAGAGGTAATGTCTTAAATGCATGGATATGCATATTAGATCATTTCCTGTTCTATTAAATTCCCCCAAACTCCATTCATGTATAGGTAATTCAAAGTAATTTGTTTTGTCAAAGGTCTGAAGAAATAGGCAGCAAAGGTTAAATTACCTTATAACCTGCATAGTTTTCTTCTGTCTCTTACAGCTCTCAAGGGTCATTATGAATTCTCCCATTCAATAACTTCAGGATTACCTATTGAAATATTTTTCACTGAATCTATCCCAGGAATACAATCTACTTTCAATGAACAGACCCAGTATCACTAGGTCTCTCCTATTCTGAGCTTTGCTTACTTTTTATCACTTCATGACCCCTTACGTCTGCATCCAGGAATCATATTTTTGGGTCTTATTGTCTGTATAGAAATGGAAAGTGTAGCAATTTACCCTACTACTTGGAAATCCCACAAATGGAATCAGTATTTTTTTGTAGAGGTAAAAGAAATTCTGCAGTAACCTGGACACAGTCTCTGCATATTCTCAAGAAAATCTCTTCCAGGATTTCTCTTGCTAGACAAGATATTGATAGTGAGCCTTTAAGACTGAACTTCAGTCTCAGTCTAACTGGAATACAGGAAATACGTTGTTATGCAGGAATATTTGGATAAGTCTTAACGGATATCTTCTCAGCCACTTCATACACTAGGAAGCCCTTTATTATGTAATAAATTGTGTGAAAGCTGGGGGAAAAAAAAAAAAAAAAAGAATGAGAAAAGTTCAGGGAACTTTCTGAAAACTAGAGAGCAGTGTTAGGAAGTTAGCTCTTTATCTGAAAACAATGGGTGACAGCAACATGAAAACTTTGTGAAACAGATGGGTGATGAAGCACCTGATGCTTCTATTAGTTCTCATTAAGGTGGGTGCAAGAAGCTAACAAAGAAACTACTATAAATGGTGGAGGAGAACTGCATGTCATGAAGCACATAGAAGGGGCATTTTTGAAGAAACGCCTTATACCAGAAACACTGTTGTCTTGTGTGAAAGAAGAGATTGTGTATTTTTTGGTGAAGAATGCATGGAGTCCTTGATCTCAGTCATGAGAGGCTAACTGATAAGTCATAGATCCACGTTAGGTCCTTAGTATGTACGTCTTGGCTTATAGCCTGAAGAGTGTCCAAGTCCATCGATGGCAATCCCAGACCAAGTAGAGAATAGTATATGTTGGTCATTACAATGAGAAAATGAGACAGTTTCAAAGCACTAAATGTGTTTAAAAGGGAATGTTTTTCACCACCTTCAGGAATAGTAGTATTTGGGGAGCTGGCCAGTGCCAGTGTGTTTTCATGCTGGATATGCAGACAGGTTCTGGCAGGTATCTTTTAAAACCATACAGCATACAGGTATTCCTGTACAAACAGTGCCTGCTGACTGAGAAGCTTTCTTCTCAGACCTCCATTTCATTTGTATGTGTTAATTTGGATAATCTGGCTATGTTCTCTGGAAAATAGCATTACATTTTTTATGGTGAAGGGTTCTGAATAACAGATTACATAACCGAAAGTCTGTAATAAAAGTATGCATTGAAGTCACTGTGAGATTGGTTGTATATGCAGCTCGGTCTTTGTTCAGTGTTAGATTTCAAGTGTTCTTGCTGGTAGTTTTGATTTGGAAAGGAAGAAATAGTATCAGACACTCTTGACTTTAAAAACTCATTATTCTGAGGCTCTTCTGCTTCATGTCTTTTTTTGTATTTTACATTTTCCGCCCTGTCTACACATATCAAACTGTAGCACAGTCAGTTGGAACAGGATCTAGAATAAAGCTGTGTTCTTATTGACCTTGAGCATCGAATGATCACTGAACACCCAGTGGGGAGCCCATACAAAGTTTCAGTAAAGCTAGGACCCCAGCTAATTATCAGAGCACCTCTCCCTTTTGTGCAAAATAAAAGTACAAGTGGCCGTTCAGAAAACGTGCAATTACAAAAACCAGAGGAAAAGAGATCACTTGTGAAATCCTCCTGCTTTTGATCAACAGTTGAGGAAATGAGTCAAACTGAACAGGCAGTACAATGTAAACACCTATTTTGACCACAGCCATTTGAACATGAGGTGACAGGAAGGTTAATGTGTTTTAACTTCTCCCAGCACTCCTGTAAGAATGCTATTTAAGCCATCAATTTAATGCAGTGCTGAACATGGTGATAATTTCCCAAATTTTGAATAAGTATTGGATTTTTTCTTTTTTGTTTCCATAAAACACTTTCAAGGATAGAGCTCTTGGTAACTGCCTGATTTTAAAACGTACAAGTAGGGCTATAAAAAGATACATATTGTGCCTGCCATAATAAAATTAATACTGCATTTTACTAACTCTTGACTTGATTTAAAATTTCTATTGCCACCTGTTATGTAAAGTTGGATTCTGTTCTGGTGGGAAGTGTACTGTAAATGGTGCGTCTAATTCAAAAAAGAAAAATGAAAAGCGCACACAGACAACAGCATGAACAAGTGAATACTTCAAAGTTCAATTAAGACTGAAAGAAAAAATGCTGCACCAGGGAATGTCTGCTGCAAAATATAAGGGAAATTTTCAGTGCAGTCCACTGCACAATAGTCATATAACTTCTTCAGAGGATACCAAGAGTTGTCATCACACTCACAAGACTGCATTGAGAATGCAGCCTTTTGATTGTATGGAAAAATACTATTATTTTGATTTAAAGAGGTAGGGAAAAGGACGCAATTCCTTTTTTTTCTTTTTTTAAATGAAGACCTGTATAACAAGGTGCCTCAAGGGCATAGTTACTCTCATAGAACTTTTTGCTTCCAGAGCTAATATTTCCAGCTGGCTTGTGTCCACACCAACTGGAAATCACAACCATCTGAAACCCGTTCCTATACTTCCTGGCACACAAAAAAATCCTCTTAAGTCAGTGGTAGCCTTGTATGCATAAGGAATTTATAATAAACCTCTTGTAATTGCTATTCATTGGCAATTCTGAAGTGAGAATTCCCAGTTCAGTTCTGAGAAGATGCCTTTGGCAGGGAAAATAACCAGCACCACCACAGCTAGTTTTACCTGGTATCATAGCTGGGATACAGGTAGCTACCCACTTGCAGCTAGCCGTGACCCTACAATCACAGAGCATTGCCTCTTGCAAATTAAGCTGTACAGATTTTCCTCTTCACTATTCCAGTAAGTGGAAAGTGAGACATGAGAAAAGATTCAATTGCTAAAAATCTTGACTTTCATAAGCATTGTATAAATCAAAAATAAAAAATAAAAAAGACAACTGAGTAAGGACATGAAAAATCTCAACAAAGCCATTTGTGTGAAGGGAAATTCTTCACTAGCCTCAGGCAATCCATTTCATAGGTAGTCAGAAACGTGTTAGTCTCAAAGACTCTTTAAAGCACTGGTCACCACTGGACAGCTTTAGCAGTCCAACACTGTCTGTGTTTTAAGTATCTTTCATAGTGATTAATATTAGCACATTACAACATTAGGAGAATATCCATATGCATCACTGCCTGTAGTTTTTCTATGTACAGGCTGCTATTTTTTAAAAGAAGTTTTAAAACTCCAGGCAGGTACCTGGTTTTGTCTGACTTGCCAGGCTGCAGTATGTCCTTTTGTCCTTTCCTGATGCTGTTCTCTAATAGAGCTTTGTATCATACTGTTGATCCACCATCTGTCTGTGGGACTATTTATATTACATACACGGCTGCTATCAGTGTAGGTGGTTTTGACTTCTTAGGTTTGACCGAGGTGGTTCTTTGCCTTCTATCCAAGTATAATGAGTCACCATTCCACTCTGGGGAGCACAATATGTGTCAAGGGTGACAAGCCAGGATACTTTTCCATAACACAAGCACTGCATCAACCTCTTCCTCCACTGGCATTTCAGTCTCTGCTTTGCTCCTGGACCATCACTGCCTCTCTCTCTTGCTCTTCTCGTCAGTTCTTGGCTGGTAAATAGAGAATGTCTAGCAAGTATTTCTCAGATGCATGTGCGCACACACAATAATAACAGTAATACCCCCAAATCTCATTAGAAAACATTAATGGAAATTTCAAAACTATGGCTAAGTATTGAGCCTGAGAACTAAGAGGTAGAGGGACATTCCTCATTACTTTGCTAGTTTTAGAAAAATTCTAGAAATGCTTATATAAAAATCAATTCATTAAAAACTGTAGTGCAGCTTGTCTCATGGATACTGTGGCTATGTTACTTTTGGAAGAAGGAGCTGGAAAATCTGTCTTGCTCAGTATCTACATGGGTACAAAGGAAGATAATGTGGGGGGATACATTAATTTTGAGTTTGATCACTTCATATACAAAACTGAAGAAAATGAAGGGAGAAGGGAAAAAAATTATCTTGCATGTTGTTAGTTTACTTCTTTATTGGTTTGATTAAGTTAGTACACTTATCACGGAATCACAGAATCAAACTATCACAGAATCACAGAATGGCCTGGGTTGGAAGGGACCACAAGGATCATGAATCTCGAGCCCCCTGCCACAGCAGAGCCTTTCTGAGCTTTTGGAGCTGCAAGAGCACACTGCTGGCTCATGTTAAGTTTTTCATCCATCAGGACCCCCAAGTCCTTCTCTGCAGGGCTGCTCTCAAGGTTTGTTCCTCCTAGCAAAAACTTGCACTGTGCTGTGTTGAACCTCATTAGATTCACCCGGGCCCACCTTTCAAGTCTGTTGAGCCCCCTCTGAATGGCATCCCTTCCTTTCACTGTGTCAACTGCATCATTGAGTTCAGTGCAAACTTCATTTTTTGTTACCAAATCTACATTATTAACAACATGTACTTTTTAAAATGCAGTTTTTCTATAAGAAAAATAATCAGTTATATACAATATCTGCACATATGACTTCTCACAAGATGCAAACTCTAGACTTTCTGACAAATATCAACAAAGCTAAATTATTGCTCTGTATATAAATTGCCAGACTTGTCTGTCAAAAGTGACTACAAAGGCAGAAAGCAGAGTGTATGTAGTAATGATGGTGGGAAAGAGGGAGAGGGTTAATTCTTTTACTTAATTAACATCAGCAGCAGCTGGCAGATATTGGGAAGTGACATCTGTCATAGAATGCAGCAGCAGCATCATTTGTAAGAGATACAAAGAGAGCTGTATCTTGCAGCTATGGTAGTCTGCTGGTTGTGGAACCTAATTCAGCACTCCTTCGGGGCCACATGTAGTGTGCATCTCACAATAGTGATCACCAAGTGGAAAACAGCAATAGCATGCTAAAACACTTTTGCAGAAGACATGAGATTGAGCACTAAAAATCTAGGAAGATGGATCTTTCAGATGAGTTTGTCCCTGTCCAGCACTGCAATTCATCTTCATTTAATGCAGTAAAAAGCACAGTCAGGAATGCATAAATCATTCCTTGTTTGTTCTATTTGTACTGTACGTGTATGGGATTAGAGAGCTTTGAACACTTTCGTGTCATAGAGACAAAATACAGCAGAGTTAAGATACAGAAAGAAGGAGAATCTTCCTGTGCTAAAAGTACAACATGCACATCCACCAGTGTGCAACAGGACTAAGATTAAGATGGCAAATAGTGTCTGGAAGATCAAAAAGACTACTTCTAGCCAATTTATTTGTTTAAAAACAGTGCCCTGTATTAACTGAGTGTAACTGGTCTTGATAGGGTAGTGCACTTCAGTACAAAATATCTTACACAAAAATGTGTTGAAGTGGAAGCTCATCAGTAGGAATTGGAGCCCTTGAGCCCTTGGATGAAAAGCTTAACATGAGCCAGCAGTGTGCTCTTGCAGCTCAGAAAGCAAATGGTATCCTGGGCTCCATCAGAAGAGAGGTGGCCAGCAGGGACAGGGAGGTGATTGCCCCCCCTCTACTCTGCTCTTGTGAGGACCTATCTGGAGTACTGTGTCCAGGTCTGGAGCCCACAGTACAAGAAGGACAGAGAGCTGTTGGAGAGGGTTCGGAGGAGAGCCACAAAGATGATCAGGGGACTGGAGCACCTCCCCTATGAAGACAGGCTGAAGGAGCTGGGCTTGTCCAGCCTGGAGAAAAGAGGGCTGCAGGGTGACCTCATTGCAGCCTTTCAGTACCTAAACGGAGCCTGCAAACAGGAGGGGAATCAACACTTTAAAAGGGTAGATAACAGGGGAAATGGTTTTAAGTTGAGGGAAGATTTAGGTTGGATGTCAGGGGGAAGTTCTTTACAGAGGGAGTGGTGAGGTGCTGGAACAGGCTTCCCAGAGAGGTTGGATGCCCCATCACTGCAGGTGTTCAAGGCCAGATTGTATGGGGCCCTGGGCAGCCTGATCTGGTATTAAATGGGGAGGTTGGTGGCCCTGCCTGTGGCAGGGTGGGTGGAGATTCATGATCCTTGAGGTCCTTTCCAACCCGGGCCATTCTGTGATTCTGTGATTCTGTGATTCCTCTGACTCTGCCACTCAGTCATTGTGAACTTGAGCTTTTTATTTAAAACCAGCAGGCCTCAAGTTTCCTGTGTTCCTTGGGGCATTTAATAGATAGGTCCGTCTTAAAAACAATGAGGTATTTTGCCCCTTTGCTCTAGCTGAATACTACATCAGGAGAAAAATTCCAAGGGTAAATGCTATCATCATATTATTCATCTGAAACTTGAAGGAGACCAATAGACTGAGTATTTAGGTTCAGGAAACCTTCAAGCTTTACCAGCATCCCTATGGCTACCGTAAACCATTGCTTTTAAGATTGACACTCTTTCGACTGAATAGGGAATTTGGCCCATCCACTGAGTGGAATGATAAACAGAGGGGTTCAGTAATTGCCCTCAAAATATCCAAACTGGAGAGATGCAGAGTTACAAGCACTTTCAGTGGTTCTACTCCATCTGTTTCTTACACTGCAAAATTATGACGTAACTCCTATAACCTACAGACATTCAGTTGGGGAATGTTATATTGATACTAAAAGAATTATAAAACTTCTGTATCTGATTTATAAGGAAAGTAAATGAAAGGGAGGAGAGAGGGAGGGAAAGTCAATAGCCCTGGTGAGATTTATCACAGTGCAATATCACTGACATCTTCCAAAGGCAAGGTTTGCTAGTCAGATAGCACAAATATCACAGTAGAGACTAAAAGATGCTAAATTTACATTTGTATAAATTGGCATATACATGTTGACAGCACTTCTGTTTATTTTTTAGAGCACCACTGTAACAAAGTACGTTTTGTCTTTTTTCATCTGATAGCCTTGCTGATATCAATATTATGATAGTTCTGTATAACATGTAATTTTGTTTTTAATATTTGTACCTTATTTATCTCTGGCTTCTCTGGAGAAAGAAAAAGATGAAAAAAAGTGAAGGGAAGTGAAAGAGGAAAAAAAAGAAAAAGAATGAAAGCAGGAAAAGAAAGGAAAAGCAAAGAAAATTGGAAAATTGAATTCTCCCCCTTAGTATCTGTCTGTCAAAGATCCCTACTTATTTGCAGCCACCTAGAAAAGGTAACTGTTAACTTCAAACCATGGGGACAGTGTGCTTGTAGAAAAGGATAAAAAAAAAGGGGGGGGGGAGGGATAAGGGGGCGGGAGAGAAGGGGCCTGGGGAGCAAGGAACAATTCTTCAAAGAGATAGAGATTCTCAGCAGTGAGGATGTAGCTACTTTGCTGATGTCCCTTTCACTGGCAGAACTATATGATGATGGCTGCCTCACACGTAGCTCATATCTGAGCTGTGCTTTGCTCACCCCATTAGCAAACGGCATGCCTAGAGCACAAAGAAGCGCACATGCTCCGTGTGATCACATTGCAGCAGTACAGGCCTGGCTTTGGCAATCTAGCCCTTCTGGAGTGCCTCTTGAAGAGAAGAGGTTTTGAGAATTAATCAGGGCTTTCACTCTAGTGGGAGAGTGACACTTTAGGAAGTACAAGATTTGTAAGTAGCTTGCTATTTTTGTTTGAATTTGTTCTTTGATAGCGATTCATTTTCATGGAAGGGGTAGATTATCTCCCATGTATTCACAGCCCTTACAGTGTCACTATGTTGGTGGGTCATGCAGAGCAATCTAGCCCTACAGCAGCTGTAATCAAAGCCCAGCTTTTATTTTACTGCAGCATTCCATCCTGAATGTGCTTCAGCCCACTACACCCATGGGAAGTGACATTAGCCTCCTCACACAACCCATAGTTACTTGTAATTCCCTCACTGGAGTAGCAGAATTATTTGTATTCTCAATGTAGCACTGCAAGTTGTGGTTCCCTGCGCAGGCATATATGACTGAGGCACTGCAGGAGAATAGGGGAGGAGCTGGCTCAGCTGAGTCCAGTCCTCTGAAGCTGAAGTCATAAAGAATCTGCTCCTATGGGTGCGGTTAAGTGTATATATGGTTGTTTTGTAGCATCAAGACTTTAAGAAACAGTGTTGCAGAACACAGAATTACAGTGTTACAGTATTACAGAATCGCAGTGATGTTGTGGTACAACAGAGATACTGGCTGTGCTCCCTCTGCTGAATTGAAGAGTGATAGTAGTGATCTCTTAGTGTATCTGTATCTATATCAATAATATAAGTCTGACCCTTCTGTACTGGCAGCTAAGCTCCATCACACTTGTCTCTTACTCCCCCTTCTCAAAGGAGCAAAGGGAGAGAATACAATAAAAAGGGGTCAAGGGTTGCAATAAGGACAAGGACCGATTACCTCCCCAGTTACTATCACAGGCGAAACAGACCTAACTGAGGGAGATGAGTATAATTTAGTGCCTATTACTAACAGACTAGAGCAGTGGGACACTACAAGCAAATTAAAACCACCTTCCCCCCCTCCCCCCCCACCCTCTTCTACTTCTTCCCCCCTCGCAGCACAGGGGAGCAGACAATGGGGGCGTCAGTCTGGTCATAATGCTTCATCTGTGCCACCCCTTCACGGTCACTCTCTGCCCCTGCTCCAGTGTGGGCTGCTCTCCATGGCTGCATGTGGACATGTGCTCTGCATGGTGCCCACAGGCTGCAGGGGGACAGCTGGCTCCACCATGGGTCTCTCCTGGGCTGCACGGATCTTCTGTTCTGTGCCTAGAACACCACCTGCCCTCCTTCTACACTTGGTGCAGACCTTGGTGCCTGCAGTGCTGTTTCTCTCCCATATCTCACTCCCCTCTCCCAGCTGCTGCTGTGCAGCAGTTTTTCCCTTTTTTTCTCCCAGAGCACACACAGTGTCACTCACGGCTCAGCTCTGGCAGCCAAGGAGCCCTTCTGGAGAAGGCAGAGCAGGCTTTGATCTGACATAGGGCAGTGCTGGGCCCTGCGCACAGAGGTCACACCTTCAGCACCTGACTACAAAAACCTTGCCACATAAACCCAATACAACTTCATGGGCAAACAGTGGGCAGTGAGCCTTATCTGGATTTTGTATATCCACTTATTTCTGTAGCTCTTTAGCTCTTTGTGTGTCCACGTCCAGAAGAATTTCTGATCTAAGGCAAGTTGCACAAGGGGTGTGGTACATTTGGGTTAATAATATTAAATCTGAAGTCTGACAGTTGGGCCACATCACAACATCATTTGAAGGCAAAGCCCCTAATAAAAATCATAGGGAATTGCATGCAATATTTGTGGCATCATTAAGTGCTATAATTCACTGCTATGCTATGGCCACCAGCTGCTAGTGTAAACCTACTGCAATTTCACAAACTGGAAGGTAGTATTTAACTCATTGTCACAGGAACTACCTTTTTCCTATATTTTCATAACATCTAATGCAGTGCAGCACTAATAATAATAGGAAATTTCAGTGTTTAATTTTGATCTTCAGTATTTCTGGGTTAGCATTTACCTTTAAGGTAACTTTTTGCATGTAATTATGGTCTCTGGATCTTGGGAAAGAATTATTTCCCTTGAGTCTTTTGAGTAGAATAAAATAGTCTTATTAGCCTGTAACCTCTTTAAAATCCTTCTCCTATACAGTATTCATGTGATATCACATGTTACAATATAGGATAACATGGACGATATGTACTATCATGGATTTCCTTAGTTGATGAACAGGGTAATGAAGATCTCTTCGCATAGTGCACAATTACATATGATCAGCTTATTAGTGTAATTCATTATGATTAAATTTAAATAATACAACAAACATTACTACAAAAATTACTACAGAAATAAAAGCTCTACCAGCATAACTGAAATTTTAATCCATTTCATATTTTTCAAGAACTGAAAAATTAATAAGCAAAAAAATACTCACTTTTTTCCCCAAAATATGCAGTTTTCTCACTCCCTTTTTTTCTTTACCCATTGCCTTCAGGTACAGGCAAAAAACTAGTACATTTCCCTGGAGGGAAACATCTAGTATTCCAGAATGCAAGCCTTCATTAAAAAATTATGATTTGGAATGTGATGTTCAAATTAATGTGAATAGAATGCAGGTGTTCTCCTTTACTCGTGCCTGCGCACAGCCTGAAACAATCGATGTGACAAACAAAGCAGCTGATGGAAATTTCAGATGTCAAAGATGAGGATTTATTGTCAGTGTTCTAGTTGTTGTTGATGCCAGCATAAATAAAAAATAGAGAGTCATTGATCGATAAGTTGCTCTTAAGTCATCAAGTCCAATCTACTAGTCTTATAAATAATGTCCTGCAATATCTCAAGTTCTGTCTTCAGCTTAGCTACAGTTTTTGTCCTCACTGTTCATAGAATGAGTCTCTTTCATTCTAATATGAAACCTTCTTATTTCCAGCCTGTGTATACAGTTTTTACACAATTATTTTTATGCCAGAAGTCTTTTTCGTCTTTTTCTATCTTCCCCTCAGGTGTAGCAGGACATGACCTCTCAGCCTTCACTTTGCCTGTTGTATGACAGACTGCATATTGCCCTGCTCATAGAGTTCTCTCCACTTCCTCCACCTTGAATTACTCTTCGTAAACTTCTAATAGCATTCCAGATCAGAACGTATTGCTGCCTTACACAATACCATCAACACTTTAAGTATTTCCATCTTTTTTCCTCTGCAAGCAATACTGTGATATTTTCTAATTTTTCACAGACACATCACTTTGGCAGTTGATAGACATTCTCTGACTTTGACTAGTACCCATGTCCTTTCTCACCTCAGTGATTTCCAGTTGATGAGCTCCCAGTTTATAGCAGACATTCATGTCATTGATCCTGCAGTGCGTTACCTTGCATTCTGAATAACTTCCAAGTCCTGTGCAAACTCCTCTGTTTATAACTCTTTGTTTGCTGCCTCCAAGGGCACAGGGAAGCCAGGCTGTATTTGAGGCGTTACACATTCAAGGAACAGAGAAGGCAAAAGGTGTTTATTTGTATAGAAAAAAAGGGAAGGTCGTGTGGAAGTTGAAGGCATTGGTGAAGGATACTTCTTTTCTTAAAACTAAATAAGCTAAATTGATCTCAGAGTTACAGTTGGAACTCTGATACAAA
The DNA here is from genome assembly GCF_951394365.1 of Tetrao urogallus. NCBI lineage: Eukaryota > Metazoa > Chordata > Aves > Galliformes > Phasianidae > Tetrao > Tetrao urogallus. The sequence goes on along the minus strand of NC_136817.1, from coordinate 35,315,124 downwards.
GATGAAATTATGAAGATTTTTCCAGCTGTCTGTAAATGACATTCAGCTTTTGGAAGAGTTCAGATTATTGCTGGACTAATGTATATATCAAGCTGGATAAATCAATTTGATTCTTTTTCCCCTTTGCAAAATAAAACTGTTTGGGGTGGACTTTTTCCATTTTTAGGAGCAGTTTGTACAGTAATAATGGAAGTTCTCCTTAGCCCAGAGTATGTCCTATTTTATTGCATATCCTAAAATCAGTTTTAACAGAAGATTTAATTATGTATTACTAAAAAGGAGCAAAGATGCTTTAGAATGTTGGTCCTGCTTCTAGCAACTTGGTGTTTCTTAATTCTCTTCCATCCTCATTATCTCTTTCTTCTATACAATTTCAATATTACTAAGGAGGTTTCAATCAAGTTGACATATATTCAAAACAGCTAACTTAAATTAGTACATTTTGAATTCGTGCTGCATTTTTTTAATACTTATTAGCTTGAAGACTATGAATATGATATAATGGGAAGGAAGAGTCTTTCTTCTCTCTTCATGAGCAAATTTCCTGGGAAATTGTGACAGAAATTACTCAGTCTTCCTCATTAATGAATCTGTCTTACACTTTACATGGCATGTGACTTGAGCAGTTAGTGATGTTTTTGCAGCTCAGAGCAGAAATACCTAATGATTTTTTGAGCATCTTAAATTCCAAAGCTGGCCATTTGATCATTCTACAAAGATGACAATTGTCTCCATACCCTGATTAAAATGGAGCACAACATGTTTATAACAATATTTTATTCTAAGCCCTGAGATAGAAATGCCTTTCTATTGCCAAGTAGACATCACCCACGGCATGTAATTAGCAACTTGCCTTCAACTACTTTGAAAGATGTTACTACAGTATATGCAAATAGTAGGATTTTTTTCAGGGCAAGGGTTTGAAAATGAAATAGAAGGGAAACAACAGATATATTTTCCACCTGAAAGCTTGTGATGTTTCAGAGAAATTGCATAAGCATGGCTGGTTTCCTATGTTGTCTGCTACAGAATAATCTTTACTCATTTCACTAATGAAGGATGCTGGAATGATACAGAGAAATGTAGTAAGATTATTAACTTGAACGGTGTTGTGCTTCTTTTTTTTCCTGCAAGACAACCTCTTAGTCAATTACATTTTTGACCACTTATGTTACTGAAATCTCAGACCACGTTTTTTTCATTTCATTATATGGATGCAAGTTGCAAACAAAGCCTTTTCCAGTTTCATTAAAGGGAGAAATTAGGTCTTTTCATTTTAACATTTTAACAGCCATTTGCTGGCTTCAGACATCTATTATAAGGCAGTGTGATAAGATTTAGTGATCTGAACTCAACCCTGAGTCAAGAACTTCTGACTTCTAATCATAACCTTCATGAGTCACTGCCTGATCTTGGATAATTTCATGGCCTAATCTTCTGTGTCAGATGAGTACAGCAATACGAATATCAGTGCCCAAGACAAAAATACCCTTTAAGGACTCTTTAATATTTGCATAGTATTTAAAAATAAATAGCTTAAGTATTGATAAGATTGTGTATTTATTAAATTTGCTTCATCTAGTTTCTGATGAATCCAATGAGCATTATGAATGCAGAGTTACATTTTGGCTAGTAGAACTCATAAGAGCACAAAAAACAAACAAAACAAAACAAACAAAAAACCCCTAACAACAGACAATTACCTGGGTGGTCTTTGTTTTCAGATATCTTGCAGATATCTTCAGATATCTTGTAAACAAAAATAACACAATAATTAGTGTTTGGCTAAAAGATGTATTGAATCTTTGAAATGACAAGACTGGATAAAACATTTTTTTATTAATTGAAAACTGTTTTTACTAATTCTTTCCGTGGCTTATGAAATGATGGCCAAAGTAATCATTCTGCCTGTCTTATAGATTCAAATTTGTGGTGGGAGTTGTAGTAATGACCACTGTAACAAACATACCTACATTCCCCACTGATATCAGCAGGACTCAGAGGGATCAGGAGTTCTTTTGCAGACTTAGAATCGTCCAGTTGTCAGAATCATTTCTGAGAGTAAGACCACCAGACAAGATGGGGCTCAGTTCTCTGAGAAAGAAAGAAAGGAATAAAGAAATACTTCTGATTATACAAGAAGAGGAAGCACTGTGGGAAGATTTTATTTTGAAGAAAAATGTGACTGAGAAAGAGAGCATTTGCGTAGAGGACAGCACGAAGTCAAAAAGCTGAGGATATCACTAGAGATGATAGGCCAACTCTTTTTTAAATTTTTTGTTGCTTCTTAGGAGATGACTAAAAACCCAAACTGAGATAATTAAAAAGCCAAACTGAGATGGGACTCTTACTGGAATTCCTCAAATACATTTTAAAATTATTTTTATCTCTTACCATAATATTAAAAAAAAAGAGTGTGTGATTGGAAGAATGACCAACTTCCTTGTCTGTGGAAGCATGCCCATACATCTAAGTGTATGTATTAAGACATAAGTAGTAGTGCTGCCAGAACATGATGCAATTTGTATTGATAGGAATTAATTAAGATATAATTTTCAAAGTAATTAGCTTGAAAATGGTCAATTTGTCAGAAACAGGGCAGATATTCAGACTAAGGATTAAAAGCCAAATACTGAAAAGCATTAACATGCTTAGTTCAGTAGGAGACTGAGGTGTTGCATGTACAAAGCACCTTATTTTTCCTGAGTTCAACATGAATTAACTGTGTTTGTATATATTGAAGGCACCCATTAATGGAGTACATGGATGGAGTACATGGGAATTCATATTTTAACGCATATGGTATGTTTGCAGAAGGACCTCATCTGCTCATTTGGCTGAGAGATGGGCTGACAGGAACCCCCTTCAGGTCACCAAGAAGAAGTGCAAAGTCCTGTGTCTGGGGAAGAGCACACACCAGGCCACTTGTGGGAGCCAGACCACAGTTTTGCATTGAAGGACCTGGGGGTCCTCATGGGCATCAGGCTGAATATGGGCCAGCAACATGGTCTTCCTGCAAAGAAGGCTAATGATATCCTGGGCTGCACTATGGAAAGTACTGCCACCAGACCAAGGGAGGTGATCCTTCCCATCTACTTGGCACTGGTGAGGTCACACTTGAGTGCTGAGTCCAGTTATGGACTCCCCAGTACAGGAGAGACATGGACGTACTGGACAAAGTCCAATGAAGGACCAAAAAAACAAGGAAAAAATTGGAGAATCTTTCCTGTGCGGAAAGGCTGAGAGAACCAGGACTCTTCAGCCTACAGAAGGGAAGGCTTATGGGAGCATTTCTCAGTGTGTATAAATACCTGAAGGAAGGGTGCAAAGAATACAGAGACAGACTCTCTACAGTTGTGCCCAGGATCAGACAAGAGGCAGGTGGCACAAACTGGAAGATGGGAAGTTTCCTCTGAACATCAGAAAACACTTTTTTGTTGTGCAAGTGCCAAAGTCCTGGCACAGGCTACCCAGAGAGGCTGTGGAGTCTCTTCCTGGGACATACTCAGAAGCTGACTGGACATGAGCTTGAGCACTTTGCTCTATGTGGCCCTGCTAGAGTTGGAGCAGATGGCTTCTGAGATCCCCTCCAGCCTCAGCCATTCTGTGATCTGTAGTGCTGGTCTAGATCCTAGCGTCTTGAATGCTATAATTGGTTTGGAGCAATAATCCAAAATGAGGTAAGTATTTCAGTTGGCAAATTTTCTGAGGCATGGAACAGAGGAGCTTGCTTCAATGTCTGTTCCTTGCTGCATACAGACACAAGTTTGTATGTATGTTTGTGAGCCAGAATAAAGTCTCTTGCATTGATAACAGCAGCACAGAGCTTGCCTTAGTTCAAGGCATAGGTGTTCAGCACAGACTAGCATGTCTGAATACACCTCTTTTTGCTGTACAGTACAGGAGCCCACTGGTTTCTCTCCCAGCCATCTTCTTGTCTGAATCAGCTACTCAGTCACTTGCATGCACTGTTCAGTTCTGGAGTGATGCACATAGGTGTGACCTCAGATCCTTACGTACTGTTATGATGATGCTGTTTGAAGTAGCACTCCATGGTAATGCAACACCACATTTTACAGTTTTGTTTGTGAGGAACATGGAACTGGGCAGAAAACAGCCAGAAGCATACTCAGCATCGTATTAAAGATGTATTCCTGAAAGAGGGGCTACGACGTCATGCCCAGTTCACACTGCAATGACAGCTCAAGAGCAAAAACTGAAAGCAGCACCAAGAAGGTTCAAAGCTGTTAATATTCCTGCCAGAAGTGCTCTGTGCTACAGCTGCTGACTTGCAGTGCCAAAGCCCTCATCTGTGAGATGTCTAGCACATCCCTGTGAGCATCCAGGTGTTTATGAGGACAAGCCCTATGTAACACTCTTCCATACTTGTTGGCCAGTGCTAACTTAAAAAACTTAAAGCTAACTTAAAAACACTGCCAGCTACTCAGAATAGTTGGAGGGAAGTGATACGCATTTGTGAGTTTGGAGTCACATCCAAGAATTTCAGTCATTTTTGGCTGTCTTCCACCTCATACCTCACTGCACATTGTAGGAAAAATCCTTCATAATAGAGAAGTCTCCAGACAAGACTGTATCCGGATATCCACACTGTAGCGAATCTTAATGTGAGAGAAAATCCCTTTGTGGAATGTGGAGAGGGCAGTATGATTTTGGACAGACACTGTTCTGTGTATTAATAACCTTGTGCAGAATAAGTCCTTGTGTATATAAGCAGTCCTCTGCACGTAAAGGCCTGGGATTTTATGCTGCTTGTTAAAGCAAGAGCAATAAGGGATTAGATTATCTCCATTATGTTATCTGTTTCTTTGTTTTTTGATTTTTTGTTTTGTTTTGTTTTGTTGTGTGTATGTGTGCTTTCAATGCAATGGAAATTTTAATTGAAACTCTGGTTTTGCAAACTTTTGATGTTTAGAAGACATTAGAATTTGTCCCTTTATGTATGTCACAGGAATAAAAAGGAGAAAGAACAGGACCAAGCAGTTAATCACTGTCTTTCTGAATCAAGAACTGTAAATTCTGCTGATGTTTGGAGAAGGAATCTTCACAAGACTTTGACTCTTTTCCTTGCAGTTTCTGTCTGGAGTCATAATGAGACAGACTAGGGCAGACAACTGCTGTGATTGAGTTAATGTGGTGCATTGACTCATCAGCTGTTAGGTGAGCCAACAGCCACCTCATGATAATGAATTAGTTAGATCAAGAGGGCACATGTAACATTAATACATTTTACTTGCAATATCCAGAAGCCAGCGCTATTGTGCAGATGGGGAACCCGCAGCAACAGGGCAGGCTCAGGGATGACATCTGCACAGATGGGGCTGAGGCTGCAAACGCACGGCCCAGTATTCTTTGTCTTCAGAAAAAGTAGTTGTCCTTACGGAATTTACAAGATTTTGCACTGCACCTATAACAAAGCAGAAAATGACTCTGTCCCAAACCTGCAGAAAAAAACCAAATGCTTTGGAGTTAAACTTTCGGAGAAGGGGCTAAATTTACAATTTGAACACTAGAGAATGTAAATTAAGTACTGACCAAAGATGCATTTTAGTTACAGTCACAAATCTGATTTCACTTATATTCACTTATATTCACTTAACACACGCCTCCAGAATGCCCTCAGAAGAATCGGGGCGCGGTACTGCAGGCTGCATACCGTGTTCTCGTTCATCCCTTTCTATATGCCGTGCAGCCGGCGGTAAGCTGTGTGCCTTCGCGACGGATAAGCAAACACACACACTTCATTTAGTATGGAAGAAACTCCGGGAGACTTTGCTGATGTTTTGCTCGGGGTCGTGCGGCTCCGCGACCGAGGCGCGGCAGGTGCCGGGGGCCCGCAGTCCCACGCTCTCTCAGGGCAGACGGAGGGACAGCAGAGCTTGTCCCGCCCAGCCCTTCCCTCCGACGCCGGTCCAGCACGGAGCTCTCGCACGGCGCCTCGCGGGCACGCGGGCGGCCGCGGGCCCTGACGGGACGGAGGCGCGAGGCAGCGCCCCGCGGGCGGGCGGTGAACAACCCGCCCTTCGCCGGTGAGTGCGGAGCGCGGCCCCTCCTCCGGAGCGCGAGGCTGAGGAGGGGCGGTGGCGGCGGCCCCGCCCGGCGCTCGCACCCCCGGGCGGCTCAGCCCCGCCGCACCTCCCCGCGGGCGGGCCGCGGCCGGGGCGGTGCCGCTCTCCCCGCGGCGGGCGTGGGGAGCTGCCGGCTCCGCCGGGCTGCGCCCAGCCGCGGGGACGGGAACGGCGGCAGAGGGCTGAGGAGCGGAAAGGAACGGAGCCCGCAGGCGAGTCCCGGGGCGGCGGCATGGCGGCAGAGCGCGGCTGGAGGTAACGGCCGCGGCGGGCGGCTCCTCCGGCGGGATCGGAACCCCCGGCTCCAGTCTGCGGGCGGTGCGCGGTTGCTGCTCTGTTTCAGGGCCCCGCCGCTCCCCGAAAAGTTGTGCGGCGCCGCCCGGGCAGCCCACCCGGTGCTCGGGTGCCTCGGCGCGTCCCGGGCGGCTTCGGGTCGTTCCGTCCGTCGGCGGCGCGCTCGGCATCTGCGTGCCGGCTGTGGTACCCAGCGCGGCCCTTCCGCCGCCTTTGGTTTTCTTGTTCCTGCCCTGTTTTCCCGACTGCTTCTGTGCGACGCTGTTGCCCTCTGGTGTCTGTGGGCGGCCGGCCGGGCGGCAAACTCGGTCGTCACCGGGAAGAAACCGTTAATGACTTCAGGTGGTGACAGCTGCTGGAATTCCCAAAGTCCCGTGAGGACATTACAGCCGATCCGACCGTTAGTGCACAGCAACACGAGGCCTTTGGTAAATGGCAGAAAAGTCTTTTGCGCTTTCATTCGCTACTTTTCGCTGGGTAACTTCGTTTTCTGGGTTGATTCATTGATTGGTTCGTGTGGCTTTGCCATTTTCTTTATTAAAACGGCAAGCGGAGAAGACGGCGTTCTTTTAGCCGTCGGCATTCTCCTCGGGTGTTGGGGCGGGAACGCCGCCCGCTGCGGGGAGAGGGCGAGAGCGGGACGGGCGGGACGCGGGGACGTGCCACGCGTTGACCTTACGGGCGGTTCGCCGGCAGGTCGTGTATTTCCTACTTTGTAACGTTCGTCTGCTTGCTGGAAACAGCTTTTGCCTTTGAAAAACGGCGTGAGACATAAGGTATCCTAAGATGCGCTGGTAGAAAGTCTTGAGTAGCAATTTGAAGAACAAAACTGACCTTTGCGCTAAATGGAAGTCTCCCTCTTAAATACTGTATAGTTGTTATTCTAGAATACTTCTTTAATAACAAATTCTGATGCGTGAGTTCCTGCCTTGTCAGGTTCTGTAGCACCGCATACAGCAGTGCAGCATTGAGGTAAGGATAGCTGAGATATGACAGCAGCTGAAAACTGCTTGCACCAAGAACTCAAGAAAAAGCGTGTCTATCTGGCAGAACGTTTGTTCTGCTTTTCTGTTTGGTTTGGGTTTTTTGTTTGTTTGTTTGTTTAAAGGTACCTGAGAAACGTGCTTTACCTGAGTATTGGAGGGCTTACAAGCTTTGTTAGGCAATGAAAAAGAGTCTCGATGCCTTCCCTGGGCTGTTTATGTTTCATAGCACCATCTTTTCCAGCTGAAAATGTCTCCTTAATATCCAGTCATAAGACCTCGTTCTCCACCTGCTTATGAGGTTATTATGCTTAACTTATGAGTTATTGCCGCTTGAATACTTCAGTCAGCACAGTGAAGTAGAGGTACGTTGGTATGTGGAGACCAGTTTCATGTTTTCATGATTGGTCTTTAAAAATGTGAGCACTACTGCCCATGCCAGATGGGGCTACTTTGAATACCCTTTGCTGCTTTTTATCAGTCATTCTTATATCCAAGAGTTACATTTTAGTAGCAGTGATACAGTGAATGAGAGTGTTTCCTGAAGGTTATATTTCGTAGTAGCTGTCCAAAGCAGGATTTTCTGCTCTAAGCAATTAAATAGCATTCTAATCACTATAAGCTGGAATGCCTATATCAATGTGCTGAACAATATGTCTGTTCTTGATGTAGGACTCCTCATTCAATCCATGAGGAGCGTGTTGTTACTGCTGCTGAGCACCCAGTTTGGTAAAGAACAGGCACGGAACATAATGAGGAGGATTATTACAGGAGGCAGGTGGAAAAATATGTATAGATATTGCAAAGCAAACAGATGTAATAACTGAATAAAACTGTTGGCTAATGAATCCTGAATTCACAGTGCTTTGTGACTGGGAAGATTTTCTTTACCCTGAAACAGTTTGTGAGGGTTTTTGTTTTATCTTTGTATGTAAATGTGACACAACTTTGTTGCTCCTAAGCAGAGGTCACAATATATAGCTGCCTTTGCATAGGTCTGAGGTAAATTAAACCAGGTTTTCATATTGGGCTTTAAAAAACTTAAATTGAGAGCATTTTCTCTTTCGCTTTTGGTTATTTTTGCTTAGCCTATTGGTTAAATCTTGATAGTTTTGAATATACTGAGATAAAGCACATTTCTCTTAGTTTTAAGTCACATTGATATTCATGACACAACTTCAACAGATAAATTTTTTAAAGTATAAGACTTAAAGCAGTTTTCCATGTTTGTCTTCATGTGGATACAGGTAGTAGGAGAGCAAGAACTATGTTTCTTTAGAGCTCCTTAGTCCAGAAAACAGCTTGTTCATGCTGTGCAGACAAGGCAGTCGTACAAAGCCCGTGCTGCAGTGTGTGCTGGGCATGCCGCGGAAGTCCTAGTGCAGAAATCTGCCAGTGAGGGCATGGTGTTCACAGTTGCCATGGCACTCACACAGCACATGTCCTTATACTCTGTGCATCAGTCTGAGCCTGAGGATGGGGCTCCTCACCAAGTGCAAAGACTTCTGGTGAAGTTGCTTTCATATTATGTTAGTTTTACTGCTGGGAAATAATAATAAAAAAAAAACCAATATCTGATTTTGTGCTGCTCTCTGTGCTCACTAGAGAACACCTCTACACCTCATGAATAGTGAAATCCCCAGCCAGCTTTGTCTCGAATATTTGCGATAGGGTTATTGTGCTGAAATGATTTATAGGAGCCAGGATTGCAGTCATTTGTAGTTAGTAAAGTAATAAACTCCAGACAGCTACAAGTGGTAGGAACTCACCAAAGCCGTGTGGCTTCATCATGGTGCTTGTTCTGTCATCGGTTTTTTTCTTATTAGTGAATTTGGAGAAAAGGGAAAACATGAAGTGCAAAATCTGTATTCTAATACCTCTCTTTCATTCTGGCTGGCAGAAGGTACCCAGGACTGTGACAGCCCAGCAACATGTGTGACAATTGTAGATCTCATTAATAATGTGATATTTTATTTCCCGTGCCCATAAGATTTTTGTGAGAACTAGTCTGATGCTGCAGAAATCACTTCTGCAGTAGAAGAGGATGACGTTGAGCTTTGCTGCATTCAGAATAAAATGCAACATTTCTTTCCATGACTCAGCTTTCTCATAGCAAGATCTTGTCCTGCATAGTGAGTCCACAAGTTAAAAATGAACTTCTAAATACTAGACATATTTTCAAGTAATTTTTATCACTAATCTTCACACTAAGGTGATATTTTGATACCGAATGCCTGGGAAAATGTAAATAAAAGCCACTGGTCTCAATTTTCAGAGAATGGCATAAAAATGTGCAAGTATGTAAGAAGTAAAAAAAAATAATTCCATCGTGGAGATCAAGCTGTCATGACTTATTCATTCTTTTATTAAATATTATATTCTTTTCTCGTGAAAATAAGATTCCACGAGGACAGCCCTGTTCTGAAGTACCACTTCAGAGAGCTTCCTTGGGGTTGGTATGTTCTAAACAATGCCCTCTGTCAGTGTGTACTGTTGGCAGTAATCATGTAGAAGAACCATTTGCCCTTAAGCTGTATCTGAGGCTGTGACCCTGTGACCAAGTTCACATAGTCATGGTAAGTTGTACAGTGTGGGGTGAGTGATGCACCAAGGATGTCTCTGTACCTCTGTTACAGCCAGTGCATGATGTTTTAGGCTGTAAGAATCCAGTATATCTAGCAAATAGTATTGTTCGGAGTAAAAGTAGTCTGTTCCTGCACAAAAACAGCTGTAACTTGTCAAGGCTTTGAAACTGTTCTGATATTATTAAATGTATGTTTCCTTTTCTTTTGTGTTCTTTTGAACTCTTGCCATGCAAAGCAGTCTTTAAATAAGCAAGACCTTGCATAAGAATCAAGCTGATTCAAGAGAACATGCATTTAAAACTTGTCTTATTCTGTTTCATTCCTCTTCCTTCCTTCCTCTTTTGATTTGTGAGGATGCCAGGTCTGGCTGTGGTCCTGCTGGGTCTCAGAAATTTCCTCAGTGTGAAGCCTTGCATCTATCAGCGTTTCTACCCACCCCTTCTTGCAGCTGCACTCTGTACCTCAGGAGGTACCAGCAATTAGGAGCTAAGAATAAAATGGCATGGGCTTTCTTGTAGAAAAACACAGCTCTCTAGGCTGGCTCCAGATTTTCTGCTCCATGGAACCACCTTAGGACATCTTTGCTGCAAATATTTCAAGTGCTTCTGCTGCTTCCTTTATCAGCCCTTGAGCTGCAGCCCTTCTATAATATCTTGTTCAAACGTGTGCCTACAGCTGCTGCACCCAGTCAGCCCTTTCTTGCCATGAATTTGGGTCACTGTGAATTTTTCCTGCTCCAGGAAAAATTCCTTCAGTATTAACACATTCAGGTGGCAAGATAGGAGCTGAAGCTGGTGAAGAGTGAGACATCAAAATCACACTGCTGGGAGCTTCTAGCTCATCTGACTTGAATGGTTCCTGTCATAAAAATAGGAGTTCTTCATGGCTCTGTCAGAGCAGCTTGGGGAAGAAGAAGCAAGCAAGCCTCGAGCAGTATGTTGAATGGTGGCTGACTGCCACTCAGGGAAGCAATGGTACTTTGGTCAGTAAGAGTTCCGCTTTGGAGGTTCGTGTCTCTCTACTTGTTAAGCAGACCTGAAGCTCTTTGTAAGGCTGAGTAAGACAGGGTGTGTGGTTTTTTGAAGAAAGGCAGCCATGTGTATAATTATTCCTCAGAATGCAGTAAGCATTCATTTTGGCCACTCAAATTATGAGTTTCTTGGCAGCCAGTCAGCTGCATTGGAGATGCAAAATGAGGGCTGTTTTCACTGAGAATCCTTTGTGCCCGTAACAGAAAATTGACTGTCTGGAAACATGCCTTAAAAATCTAGTTTTACTCATTCAAGTAAAACGAAGCTTCTAGTTTATCATCTGCCTTCCTATCAGTTTATATATATCTTTTCTGCTGTCTAAGGCAATGCACTTGAAGGTAGTATGACAAAAATCAAATATCTCAATACTTAACATGTTTGAGATCTTCTAAAGGTACTTTCAGCTTTACATTCAGTATCTGTCCATTCTAAATGCCTCCATTTTCTACAGGCACAAATTATATTACTTTTAGCTAACACTGAATAACTTGGCTATGTGCCTGAGTAAAAGGAGAATCTCTTGTCTAAAAGCTATATATGAGGCTTTGTCCAACTGCAGGTGAGATTCAAGGCCAGGTGCAAGTCCACTGAGAGCAGGGAGTGCTGATGAGATGCTATCTATGGGAAGTAGAATAGGAGTTGACAAGAGCAGAATGTGTCCAGAAAGTGGGCTTATCTGGTGATACACAGGTTTAAAGAGAATCTGAGTTATGAATGAGAGCTGACATATTCTTACTCTTGGCGCTCAGTTTTGCTCTTCTGATAGATGGGATGCCATGTAGTTTCTTCTTTTGCATTATCTCATTTTCTTATTCGCTTAATTTTACTCTGTGCTGATTATATTCCTTGCACTAGAAGGACCAGTGTTCAGGATTTTATTAGAATCACGGAAGGTACTGTTAAGTTTGTCTTTTTTCCCCTTTTTTAAAAAACAAAACAAAACTTGTTTTGAAAATGTGGAGTAAAAGGCCTCCTTCTTGATAACAGCTCCTCATCTTAAATTGCAAAGCAGTTGAGTGGCCCAAGTGCATGGCAGTCTGTTTGGTTTTACTTGATGTTATTTTTTCCATTTTCATTTATTGATTAGAAATTAATCTTCTGTATATTTCAGTTTCTTTTGGATCAGAAATCTACTCTGTTTCTTTAATCATCATCTGTTCCATAATTCAGTGCTGATCTGACTAGATTTCATTTATTTTCAATTTCCCTATCAGTCTATATAGAAAAGTTAATATTTGATACGGACAATACTCCTTTTTTTAAACCCTGCTTTTTATTTTTTTTCTATTTATTTATTTATTTTTTTTAGCTCAGCATGTAGGGATTAAGCATTCGGGAAATGACTGTGTTAATGTTATGCATGTAGTTTATCTTATTGCCATTTACAGATTTTACACAGATTATGTACTATTTTGTGAAGTTACAGTATCATGTTCTCTATTTGTAATATTCTTCAATCTCCTGCTGACCTTCCTTCCTATTTCTACTGTTTCATTATTTTGGCTTGTTATACCTTTCATGTGTATTATTAGAAAATTTGAGAGCAGTTGTACTGCTGGCTTAGAAAGTGACTGCTTTCCTTAGGTACAAATTGGAGCATAAATATATGCCTGGGTGATCTGCCTCCCAAGTTAGCTGTTGACATATTACTCTTTTCTCAAATTTAAGAGCTGGTTTATTCTATGCTTTTTTAATATGAAGAAATACAAAGTCCTTCCAACAATGCGCAGGACAGTATGTGGTTCAGTAAAATATAATTTGTATGATTTCAGTGCTGCAGGAGAAAGTGTGGTTTATTTAGAAAGTTTGTACATATAATATGTGGCACACCTGAGTGTATAGAATCTGCATGTTGAGTTATGGACTCTCCAACTTTATTCAGAAGTGCATTAATGAAGTATAGAATACACTTAGAATACATGTGGAATAATGTTCCCCTAGTTTCTAGGCCTTGACGTAGAAAGGTTGTGACATTTCCTCAATGTTTGTGTTATCAGCAGTTGTTTATCAGTAATTCTTTTGGTTTTGGGTTAAAAAGAAAGGAACAAGAGAAACAGTTAAGTTCTTTGCTGCCGTAACCTTGCATTTCATTGCCTTCTGAGTATGCCCTGTTTTACATTATATTCTGGGGGCAGGGAGTCTGTGAGATTTAGAGACATTTTCAAGTGGGTCTGGTAACCAGTGGGAATCCTGGAAGTGCCATCTAAGGAAAGCCTGCTGGCCATCTTTGCTCAGCACTTGGGCTAGGTCTTTTGGCTCTTGAAATGTTAGGCTTTGTTTTTGTTAGATTGAAGTTCTTCAAGGAGGAGGTTCTTCAAGCTGCTCCTTTATTTGTGCTTTAGATATTCTGGTGTTGCAATACTATAAAATGCAGAGTGACGGTTGTATTTTATAAAACAATCAGGTATAATGGAGAGCAGGAACAAATAATGCTACTAATGTAAAATTTCAGAAGGAAACTATCACTGTTCTTTGAATTGTTTTCTTCTAAACCTTTCTTTAGCAGTGACTTGTGTTATCCATTAATTCAAATGTGACAGTACTTCACAGATGTGGTGCCTTAATTAAACCTCTGATTTTCTTTTCTTCTAGACTATACCTTCTGTAAAGCTTTGCGGAAGATAAATGTGTATGCTGCAATGGTGACATAAATATTTAAGAGGACTGGAACAAGTTGTTGAGAATCTGCGTGTGTTTTTAATGCTGCTGTTGAGAGCAATCTAAGACAAGTAAACAACATGAGTTTTATCATGAAACTTCATAGACATTTTCAAAGAACAGTTATTTTGCTGGCTACTTTTTGTACGGTGAGCATTGTTATTTCTGCATACTACTTGTACAATGGCTACAAACAAGAAAATGAACTTTCTGAAATCTCTTCAGAAGTGGAATGTGGTGATCTCCCACTGTTTCCATACAAGCTGATGGAGATGAAGACCATGAAGCCTATTGATCCACTGAGGACAGATCTTGTAGTGCTGGTATTTGTGGAAAGTCAATATTCAACATTAGGTCAAGATATAATAACCGTTTTAGAATCTAGCAGATTTCAGTATCACATTGAAATTGCATCTGGAAAAGGTGACCTCCCAGTGCTTATGGACAAAAATAAGGGCAAATATGCTCTCATAGTGTACGAAAATATTCTAAAGTATGTGAATATGGACTCTTGGAACAGAGGTCTTCTAGATAAGTATTGCATAGAATATGGTGTAGGGGTTATTGGATTTCACAAAGGCAATGAGAACAGCTTGCAGAGCTTTCAGTTGAAGGGCTTTCCTTTTCACGTCCACAGCAATCTGGGTATTAAGGACTGTTGCATTAACCCTTATTCCCCACTGCTCCATGTGACTAAATCTTCTAAGCTTGAGAAAGGTCCTTTGCTTGGAAATGACTGGGCAGTTTTCCAGATTAATCATACAGCTTACCAGCCAGTGATATTTGCAAAAGTAAAGACACCAGAAAACCTTTTGCCACCTGCTGCTAAAAGTGCTCTCCATGCCACAGTAATTCATGACCTGGGTCTCCACGATGGGATACAACGAGTCCTTTTCGGCAGTAATTTGAATTTTTGGCTGCACAAGCTGATTTTCATAGATGCCATCTCTTTTCTGTCCGGAAAGAAGCTCAAACTGTCCTTGGATAGGTATGTTCTGGTTGATATAGATGACATCTTCGTTGGGAAGGAAGGAACAAGAATGAATGCCAATGATGTACAGGTAAAGTATGTACAGAAACTAATAGTTGTTAAGGCAAAGTATCATGTTTTTATTATTCCTTTTAAAATGAACAGTTACTAATTGTTGAAACTCAAAAAGGATGCAAATCACTAAGAATAGCTATGCAAACTCTTTGTGCCTTGAGAGAGAAGCCAATATGACTGACTCTCCGCAGTCATTAACTCAAGGTGTAGCAGTTCCTTCCTCCTCCAGGCTGGAGGGGTGTGAGTGCAACTTCACTTCTATAGGTGAGAAAGGGAACATAAGAAAATAAGAGTCACTGGTTAATATCGCTTGTTTTCTCTTAAATAGCAAAAATGCTTGCTGAACTAAATTCTGTAATCTCACTGGCGGGCACCTCTGAATTACATTCTCTGTACTACGTACGGAAAATAGTCTTTCACAAGAAAATTAAAGATGACTAGTTGCTAAGTAACTGTTAAAGAAAGGTGGTAAGAGAGGCAGTGTTTTCATTTCTCCCTGAGCCCCCAAGCACTCACAGTTCTAATTAAATAATTACAGTATTTAACTCTAGTCTGATGATACCTTCTGCCTAAATGTGTACTTTAGAAGTACTTGGAAACAGCACAGGACTTCAAAGCTGGACCCGAGATCTATTAGCATGTAATGTACGTGTTGCTAGTCTTACAAGTGGGAAGTAAATGTGGTGAGCAAAAAGAAATGTCAACATAAATTTTGAAGAACAGATTGGATTATTAGCTTAAATGTTTAAAATGCATTTCAAATGTCAAAAGCTGGTTGCAGCATTTCACCTTTCTTAGTTTTATGGCACTTACTTACAAACAAGGTTTGTATTAATTTAGGTCTCAAAAGCTTGTTCAGTCACTAAATGAGTCAGTGTTAAAAATGTTAAATTTTCATCTTAACATTTCAAGTTGGACATTTAGGAATGTCCTTTTTTTTACTCTCCATTGTCATGCTGTTCAAGTGAGGTTGTAGGTTGAGGTCAGTAGGAATAACATTATTTCTTGCTATATGCCTCCCTTTCTTTTTGTGAAGTCTTGTAACAAAGCAGATAGAGATAACTGCAGAAATAATACTTAGTCTAGAAGCTAAAATATAAGTTAAGATGCTGATGACTAGTTTCTGCTGGAAACATGGGGAAATTTCCTGTGAAAACTTTCGGCATGGAAAGATGTTCTGAAAAAGGTTGGGCAGTGATAGCACTCCATGAAGATGATAGTCTTATTAACATTATTAACTCAATTTTTTATTGTGTTTTGTGTATTTTTTTTCCCAGTGGTAGTATATTTGTCAAATTGCAGCAGCTCTGTGTTAAACTGTGTTATTAAGCAAGAGACTTGAATTTGTAGTTACTTAAATGTATTTTAAAATTGCACCATACATTGAAACTTCCTCTGTGTATGCAATTATAAATCAGATATGTTCCTTAGATAAGTAGGTGTTTCCCCTATGCAAAAAAAAAAAAAAAAAAAAAAAAAGTATGGATTGGAATAGAATAAGGGTGAATTTCTGTATGGAAATTGGTGCCAACATTTGAGTTAGATGGATAAGCACGCTTTGAGGATCTCCAGTGTGCAAAATGAAATTGCAAGAACAAGGTAATCAGTTGTTGTGCAGAAGGAGCAGTTTCTATTCACACATAAAGCCCAAATAGATTTCCCACTATGTTGCAATTTGAAATATTATGTTTCAAATTTTGTCTATGTGAATGACACCTGAAGATAATAATTCTAACTTATCCTAAAATGAAAAATTGCCAGAATTACTTGCTAGAAACAGGTGGCTATTAAGACAAATTAGAGTAAAGCAAATACAAAAGGATGAACTGTATTGTTCCAAGAGAATAATTTGCAGTATGTCAGAATGTTATCTTTCCTAAGTAAAACTGTCAAATTAAATAGAAATAGTATCAAAGTGGAAATAAATGAAATTACCCTACTTAAAAGTTACAGTGAACTATGCTCTGAAAGAGCGGAATGCAAAAGCGTTCCCTTCAAGTTCTTCATCTACTTGAAAGTTAAAACATTCTATTAAACATGTTGTTAGGGCTGTCAGGTACAATGCATCTTCATTACTATTAATATCAAAGGAATTACCCTCTGTGGCACGTTGACATGTGGAAGGAATTAAATAAAATCAATTTGCAGTAGTTGAGAATCTGTTATTGTATAGTGTATTTTGCATAAATGACACTCCATTAGACAGCAGTGTTTTACTGGTTTCTGTTGCATTGACTGTGACAGAGTTGAATGTAAAAAGAAGTTACTAAATGAAGAGTTTGTGTAATTTCAAGATTAACTCATTTCTGCTAAGGTTATATTATAAATACTGGTAGTATAAAATTGGATATCATGTTTTTTGTGTTTCATTTTTGTTTAATGTGTTTCCTACCTAATATTTTCTGGATGCAGTCGTGTCTTTTAAGACTGAACTTAATGCGCTGTGGATGTTTCTTCATGCACTCCATTAATTAATGCACTTAATCACTTCAGAAAGCTTCTAGTCCCCAGAATAGTTGTGTGGTTAGCGCTGCTCCCTGGATAAGGCAAAATTTAGAAACTGGAGAGTTGTTGCAGATGTGATACAAAACTGTAACTCATCAGTGATTCAGCACTGACCCCTCTGGGTCCATCTGGCCCAACCCCTGCTCAAGCAAGGCCATCCAGTGCAGGCTGCCCAGGACCGTATCCATCTGGTTTGGAAGATCTCCAAGGAGGGAGATTCTGATTCCAAGTAAGGTCAGGTTTTCAAAAGAATTTCTTCTCACTTTTTTTCATAGGTTAAACTGCTCACTTTTTTGAATTTTATGAACTGGAGTTGAGGCTATCTGAAAATTGCTGTCATAAGGTTAAGTGTTGTTTTCTGATCGGTAGTATATATTGACCTCAAAAGTGGTGAAGTCAAAAGCAATACCTCTAAATGAGAGCCTTCTGCATCTCTAAAAATTAGGCAGAGTGGTGGTGCTTCAGCTGGAGTATATGTAGTGCCACAAATACAAGCATAGAGAACCCTTCTAAAAATCTTTGGACAAAGTTTGTATAAAAGTCCTTTAAAACTAATAAATGGGTTGTTTTGTTAAACAATACAGCTTTTTTATTTAAAAAAATAAATAACCACGAAACCTTGAAACTGTATTTCAGATTTTTAGGTTTCCTGATTGTTACCAATTTGACTGTCACTATACAAAATCTGGATAAATAAAACTGTTCTCCCAGGTGCTGTACTGAATAGCTGCCACTGGTAATCATCCATGTTCATCTTTATTTATTTTATCACTCTCTGATAAAATAGAAGTAAGAGAATAGAACATTTTTGTAGTCTAATTGTATCCCACATTGAATATAAGCGTAGTAATGTCATCTCAGCATTCATTTTTCAGTAACCATTTTTCACAGAATCACAGAATCACAGAATCGTAGGGGTTGGAAGGGACCTCCAGAGATCATCGAGTCCAACCCCCCTGCCAAAGCAGGTTCCCTACACCAGGTAGCACAGGTAGGCATCCAGGCAGGTCTTGAACATCTCCAGAGAAGGAGACTCCACCACCTCCCTGGGCAGCCTGCTCCAGTGCTCCGTCACCTCACTGTAAAGAAGTTCTTGCGCATGTTTGTGCGGAACTTCCTATGCTGCAGTTTCCAGCCGTTTCCCCTTGTCCTGTCTCCACTCACCACTGAAAACAGTCTGGCCTCGCCATTTTGCCCCCCACACCTCAGATATTTATAGACCTGGATCAGGTCCCCTCTCAGTCTTCTCTTCTCAAGGCTGAACAGACCCAGTTCACTCAGCCTTTCCTCATAGGAGAGATGCTCCAGGCTCTTCACCATCTTCGTGGCCCTCCGCTGGACTCTTTCCAAGAGATCCTTGTCTTTTTTGTACTGGGGAGCCCAGAACTGGACGCAGTACTCCAGATGAGGCCTCACCAGGGCAGAGTAGAGGGGGAGGATTACCTCCCTCGACCTGCTGGACACGCTCTTTTTAATGCACCCCAGTAAGCCATTGGCCTTTTTGGCTACAAGGGCACACTGCTGGCTCATGGCCAACCTGTCATCCACGAGGACACCCAGGTCCCTTTCCGCAGAGCTCCCCTCCAGCAGGTCATCCCCCAACCTGTACTGGTGCATGCAATTATTCCTCCCCAGATGCAAGACTCTACACTTGCTTTTGTCTTTTTTTTGTCTTGCTTTTTCTCTCTTAATATCTGTCTAGCAGGAGAGACCATTATGCTGTGACAGTGCAACAATTTTTCTTTATGCCTTTTAGTCTTTGCAGTCCAAATAATTCTCTGAAATGGACAGCCAATCTATCTAAATATCTGCAAAGAAAGTTTATCTTAATAGACCAAGATTGTCCCAGCACAGTATAGTAATTTAATATAATCTTTTTTTTTTTTTTTGTCACTATTACTTTCAATTATTTATTTATTTTTTTTTTTTCAGACTATAAAGCATTGGGAAAGTCATTTGATATTAGGAGGGAAATTAAATATGACTTTTTAATTTTCTACTTACTGTCCAGTACTGGTGGATTACAGTGGAATGTGCAAAAGTTGGTCAACCATTTCCTTCATTTCTCCAGTCCATCTCTGTATGTATTTCCTTGAGAGCTGATCATGCTTTCAGAATGAAAAATCAGAACGTTGTGATTTTTTGTTTATTATTCTTTTAAGTCATTAGCTATGTGATTTTTGCATTGTGGGATCCTTTCTACTTTTCAAAAGAGGTAATTTAAGCTGAAGTCTTGTAATCTCTACACTCTTTTCATGTAAGCCTAATTTTTTTTTACACTTTTTAATTCCTGCACTGCTCAGGTTTGGATGTACAGTGTTGATATTATTTAGGAAGAGTCTGGCCTGAATGAGCATTTTTGTTCATGTAACATATGAAACAAACAGTGCACAAATGGAATCATATTAACACTTCAAAATAGTATAATAGATACTTCTTGTATTTTCTTATTACTCTTTTATAATTGCCAAGGAAAAGCTTTCATATTAACCGTATACGTTCTTGAGAAAGATGTAATCTTTTCTTTCTTTTTTCTATCTTGTGAGCACTTAGGCAATACATTGATTAGGAGACTCACATTTGGGAAATAGAATCTTGAACTTACGTTTTTGGCATTAGACTTGGTGCATTTGGACTGCAAGAGCAGTCCACCTAGTGAGATTCTCTTTCATATCATCTGTGCCAAATGGTGTACTGATAGCACAGAGGATTTAGCCAGAAAGAGTAAATTCATAGCATTTTAGCTTCCATCACTCGCAGTCTGACATTTTGCCCAGATTTTGAATTTTATAAAGTATACATCTGTAGCAGAGCTAACCCTCTGTCTTCCCATAATAGACAACATAGAAAAATATCTTTAGGCAGACACTGATTAAATTAATTGCACCTTAAAAGCTGATATTTTTCTTTTGCTCACAAAATATTCCTAGGGTGACTAAGATTGAGGTTAAACATTTGCACTTGGTCAGATGAATCTCATTTTGCGTTCCAAATCCAGTTTTGCCCTCATTATCATATTTCCTCAGTATTTTGGTGATCATCTCCTGTTTAATACAACAGAGATTTCTCTTCTAATATGTAATTGTGTATTCATTACTTTGCAAATTTGTCCTCACTAGTCACTATAGCTTAAATACATGATACTGTTGTTTAAAACCCATGCAGTGTCTTTCTCTCCTGTGTAGCGTATGTAGAAAGAAAGCAGATATTCCAGTGGGAGAGCATTCCACTAGTATGCTTTTTAGTTTTAAAAATACAAGGCCATATCTTTTCAACTCCTCTGCATAGAAATGACCTAAATATTTGCTTCAGAGAAACTTCCGTATATTGTGTATTGTGGCAGAGCGGCTGGAATGTGCCAGAAAGCCTGAACTGCCAAGGCACAGAACAGCTCTGTCACAATAGAAAGCCTAATTCTCCAAGTTAATCGTTTCTTTATCTATAGGATCGCACAGAAGGTTATCAGTAAAGAAATGATAGGTATGTCATCAGAGCTGTTGGAGATGTTCTTGTCTATTCAGTTGCATTGAGCTGTAAATCTTTCCTATGGGGAGACGGAAAAGATCTTTTTTAAATGACAGCATGAATTAACTACTAGGAACTTTTGTTTAGCTGTATCATTTTATATTTCTAATCAATTAGCCCTGTTACTTTCATGCTGTTGTTCAGTGCATTTACTGTGTGTACGCATGTGTTCTGTCTTCATTTGATCTGAAGCTCCTGTGGTACCTTACACTGACTTGGTTGGAATAATAAATAAAAATATATCCTTAAAAGTAGTGAAGAAAGGGAATAGTAGAAATGGTGGTGTTTCTGTGACTGGCTGATCCTGTAGGAAGTCTGACTTCTTGAGCACATTATTTCAGATATAGCAGTGTGGAAAATTATGCACTGTGAAGAAATAGAGAATTAGATCTCAGATAAAGAAAATATAACTTCAAAAAATTATTAATATTCTTTTATCTTTTATGAGCTGCTACCAGCTTGTAGAACATTTTACCGATCAGTCATCTTAACATTTAATGTATAAGAGCAATTCGGTTGAACTAGCAACTTGTGTGAATTTTGATTTACTAAAGCCAATAGAGGTGCAGCTCAGCATTCCAGCTCTTACTTTAAAAGGAGCACACTTTCTTTTGAAACAAAGCTGGGTAAAAATCCCTACTCAGAATATAGAGGCTACAGAGAAGTGATAGGAAAGACGATACTTAGGTCTGTTTGAGAGTGACACTTCTGAGATTAGCAGGGTAGTGATGGAGGGTTCTAGGTGTGCTTGTTTCTCCCACCCTGCGCTTGCATAAGCTGGAAACAGCCAAACCCAATGGAATAGGCTTGGCACTGTCTGTACAGTACTTTTCTGCAGTACTAAGTGCGGGAAGACACAAACCTTGCTTAGTAACCGTGTGTCCTCAGAATGAAATCCCTAAATAGAATGTGCATATCAAACAGCAATGCTGGCATGCTCCCTTGGAGCTGCAAAGCCATATTTCTTTCCCCAGTAGGGTAACTGCATTGGCCTATTCTCACCACTTGGTTAAACTGTTCTGTTTAATTCTACAGAATTTCTCAGGTACAGCAGCTGTGAAAAGGGTGCTGTGTAGCTAACGCACATTGCTCTGGGTTAAAAATGTGAAAGAAATAAGTGCTGATTGACCTCCAGATTGCTCCTCCTAGCTCAGAATCCATTCATGTTGGTGTGTCAAGTGTGAGGAGGCTTTCAGTTGTAGCGCTTTACCTGTTATAAGGAAACCAAATTTCATTCTTTCTATGAATTTGGTGTCTTTTCTTGGTTCAGTGTTTCCTGGAATTCATGTCTTGTTCACTTATTTTCATGATGGCGTTTTGGAGTTTCTTCTGAAAAATTATTTTGCAGAAAAAAGCAGTCAAATGTGGTTGTTCTTAGTCTCACTGAACCTGTGAGAGTCAGCAAAGTTGTACCACTCACACTTCTGGTGTGCTGCAGCATTCGAGGCCTTCCGCAAAGCCATTTAAGTATCATTGCTGAAGATAATATTCTATGTATCTGTTGTCCTACTTCTTTTAGGCCAAGGTTTATAAATAAGCTAAGTATTTTCTATTCTAAAGGAACCCTGTTGAAGTTTTGAACGTTAGAAGGATAGCATTTTTTAGTTTGCAAGTGCCCCATGGGGGAGGGTTGGGTCAGGACAGTGATGCTTCCCCATACATCCTCATTTGTATTTACTGATAGTGATGAAACTTAACTGCTCAATGCAGGGTTCTCTGGAGTATTAAGACAAAAGATATCCCAAAAAGACAAGGCAGGTCACTAATCATAAAGCTGTATATAGAGGTTTTCTTTTTCCCCTCTTATTTTTGCAATGCTGGAGTAACTTTTTTCTTTTTTAATTCAAAAGTTTGTAACACTATTCATGCAAACCTAAATCTTGAAACTGTTTCTTTTCACTCAGTCTCATAAGTGAACTATGATCCATCTGTGTCCGGGAGAAGTTAGAGAAGGCAGAAAACAGTTACAGCTTTTCTTATTGTCAAAGGGGCTGCAGAAACTGCTTGTCAGTATGGTAAATCCTGTGTGATCTTAAGGGCTGGTGAGAATGATGTGCTTCAAGCTATTCTACCCCAGTTTGACTACTGGTTGAACATTCCCTGGCCCATCCTACTAATAACATCTTCTAGTTAAGCATGATACATGCTGTTTCCTTCTAGTTGCCTTACCTTTACCAGAAAGTTCCTTGGTGCCCAGTGTACTACTTTACTTCAGCAGCAAAGCTAGAGCTTTGCCTTAAGGACACATTTTCTTAACAGCCGTTTATTTCTGGTCAAGGGGTCTGTATCCATTTAAAAATATCAGTAATGCACCATGTAAACTCAATGTTACCTCGTGGGCCATTGTTTTCCTAACAAAAGTATGAGCACCTACAGAGAAATAAAGGAAGGAATTAATGGAAATGTGTGGTTGAGCAGAATTTTTCACTTGACCTGGCTCACAAATGCATCTTTAACAACTTGCCCAAATGCTCATTTACAAATAAATTAAATAATCCCAGAATCTGGCCAATGAAGTTTTGAGATATTCTACAGTTGTTGTTTTACTTGAATGCATGTGGGTTTTGTTAGGCTATCTTTGAGAGCGTATGGTTTTCAGAAGGTGACTTGAGGCAAAATCAATTTCTTTTTTGGAAGGGAATTATTTATAATGAAGGACACAGGAGAAAGTACCTCTGCTGGAGAGGAAGCCAGGTACTTCTTGTTATAACTTCTCGTTTATTTGATCATGGTCATCTTACCGTTGGTTATCTTACACTTTACAGAGCAGTGCGCTCTGGCAGCTCGAAAGGCAAATGGGATCCTGGGCTCCAACAGGAGAGGGGTGGTCAGCAGGGACAGGGAAGTGATTGTCCCTCTCTACTCGGCTCTTGTGAGGCCCCATCTGGAATACTGTGTCCAGGTGTGGAGCCCTCAGTACAAGAAAGACATGGAGATTTTGGAAAGGGTCCAGAGGAGGGCGACTAAGATGATCAGGGGGCTGGAGCACCTCCCCTATGGGGACAGGCTGAGGGAGTTGGGCTTGTTCAGCCTGGAGAAGAGAAGGCTGCGGGGTGACCTCATTGCAGCCTATCAGTACCTGAAGGGAACCTACACCCAGGAGGGGAGTAAACTCTTCAAAAGGGCTGACAATAGCAGGACTAGGGGAAATGGATCCAAGTTGAAGGAGAAAAGATTTAGGTTGGATGTTAGGGGGAAGTTCTTTACGAGGAGAGTGGTTAGGCCCTGGAACGGGCTGCCCAGGGAGGTTGTGGATGCCCCATCCTTGGACGTGTTCAAGGCCAGGTTGGACGGGGTCCTGGGCAACCTGGTCTAAATGTGTATGTTTGGTGGCCCTGCTAGGCAGGGGGGTTGGAACTACATGATCCTTGAGGTCCCTTCCAACCCGGGTGATTCTGTGATTCTGGGTGATTCTGTGATTACTAGTCTGATTTGCTCAGTGGGGCTTCTTCCACATGCTGGATTGTTCCCAGACGTTGTTTCTACTCAATACTTTCTAAAGTTTTTTTTTTTTTTTGTAATGTAAATAGTAAAATTAAGAGAGAAAAACAAAGGAAGTTCCTGATATTTGGTGGTAATTTTCAGATATATATGTGCTTCCACTGAAATGTTACTTTAAGTAATGTGTTGTAGCTTCACCAGCTGACATATGGAAGTAATAGAGGAAAGAATTACAGCTCCCTTTTTATAACCAAATGAAGGCAAATGCTCTGGGGACTGTCACACATGACATATGGCAAGAGGGTTTCCTTCCACCCATAGTGATTTGCTGCCATTTGGGAAGCTCATTAGCATTCTCAGAACAAGGTCGTTATTGATCCCATTATTTTCTCACCCGGAGGTTAAACCACTCTTAGCATGTTTAAGGGGGAAAAGTACTGTATTCCCAGCCCACATCCCTGCTAAGTGACTGTTTCTTTGCTTACCTATGTCACAGGTCTTACAGTTTAACTGTTACGCAACTCGAAAAAATATTACACCTTTGGTGTTGATGTAACTTCACAGCTTTTATAATTAGCACGCTTCCTGACTTACCAAGGAAATTGCATCTATGAATATACTGTTGATTTCCCAAATCAGTAGGTGTGCAGCATGGGTGCAGTCACATATGTTTCTAGCAGTTGTGGAAATCTTTTTCATTTTTAATTCTCTTTTTCTCTAGTAGTGAATGCTTTGATATCCATCCTTAGGCTGAATGAATTTTCTTACCAGTGGTGCCTGCCTTTTGTATTTTCATTGCTGTTATTGATGGAATTGTGCCCTGTAAGAGCCATTTAGCTATTCTATTTCAATATTAAGTAGTTATTAATTATATTAAGTTATATTAATTACTAATGTGTTAGTTATGTTAAGTAGCTATGCTCATATAGCTCCTTCTAGCACTGCTTCTACTTTTCCCTTGACTGTTTGTTATCCAGAGATATCTTTACACTTGAATGTAAGTCTTCACTTACAGAGAAATCCACACCAAATGCTTATGTCCAGCCAACATGCCATACTTGAGTGATCATTTTTGGGTCACAGCCATGTAGTTAGCAAGTTCTGTCTCCTTGCCTTTTCTCGGAAACTTGTAATTTAAGAATATATGTGAATGTTTTCATGGATGAGATGAGAACGCATGTAATTCTGCACGCTTTGAATATAGTCAACATAACCTAAGCTCAGCTTTGTTTGGGTTGTTCCATATGGTAGGAAAGCAAAACCTGCCATTCTAAAACTTATAAAGTGAAATATGAGTCAGGACATATTGAAACCTTAGTATGCAATGTTAGACATTCAAATCAGCTGGATAATTTGCCTCTGCTCAAAAAGCCTTTTCAGGGTTTCAAGATCAGTACTTTCAAGGCTGTCTGTTGTTGTTCACTGAATAACAACATCTTGAGAGCAAAAGAAAAAGGGAAGTTGAGGGAAATCAAAGCTCAGTAAGTAACTTCTCTGCGTTAATGCACTAAACCTGAGGCAAGATTCTAACATTCTGTGGCATGCATGGCATCCTAATTCAGGACTGGCTGTGTGCTGGAACTGCTTTCCAGCCTACTGGCAGTGTACCCCGAAACTACCCTCTACGGCCCTCGCCTTCCATACACTACAGACTCTCGTGTCAGAGGTTCTTTTTGTTCTGTTTGCAACTTTCTTCATGAAGTCTCTGAGCATGCTGAAGGCGTGCTGTGAAAAGTACTTTGGTAATACAAATAATAACAATGCAAGTACAACTGTACAGATCCATTGCCAAACGAGCGGCTGGTAAAAGAATTATTCTGGGCTTTTTCAAATGATGAGCTTGCTGTCCAATTCCTTCTGCTAATGGAATGGAATAAAATTTTCACAAATAACAGATTGAAATGCAGTGCAGACAGTTATAGAAATTAAAGCAATTAACTGTAAAACAGTATCAAGATTGGCCCTGACATCTTTGCAGAATTTCAGTCGTATCAAGAAAGCACAATATGGCTGAAAGAGAAAAATGAGGGTAGAAGTGGGACAGTATTTCAGTAGCTGCTCTTACAAGAGCAGCTGCATGGAAAGCGTCCATCCTGTTCTCCCATTCAGTCTGGGAGATGTCAGTGCCACAGCATGATTTATTCTGCATGGTCATGCTTACAAAACAAAGTGAAAAAAATTCAGTAGGTTGACTGTATGTTTGTAATCCTGGGAATAAATAATAATATTTTACAGTTGGAAAGTACTTCATCTTTCTGACCAAGGAGATTTCTAGAATATTGTGTTCAGTTTCTGCAGCACTGAATTGGAAACATCTAGAGACTGCTTAGACAGAGACACCGGGACAGTCAGGAAATTTCTGAGCTAGGACTGAAAAAGTAAAGGCTAGGGAACTTGGCAAGTAATGATAACCAAAGCAGAAAGCAATAGGTTGCAGATGTTTGCAGACTATAAGCAGTGAAGGTGGATAAGAATTACTTGATGTAAGGCACTGAGATATTTGGCTGAACAGCCAGTAAAAGTTCCTTATAATAGCATGTTTCATGTAGTTGAACAGAGGGTAGTATCTGAAAGGAACTAGAAGGATTATGTAAGTCTTTAAAAATTAAATTTAGCAAGAGAGGATGAAATATGGAAGCAATATAATATTGGCGGGGAATTTGTACTGATATGTACTCTCAGTCTCTTACAGTGTAATGAAATGCAAAGCTCACTTTGGATCCCTGTATGTCGGTTTGAGTTCCCTAGGTGTAGAATTTAGTCAGGTGGGGGTATTTACCTACCTACATCTAGTTTCTATAATCTTGTACTTTAGAAATGAGAGCAGTTATGCAAAACCAGAAGAGATATATTAACTATTCAAACTAAATAATCCCCTTATGCTTGTCTTACCAGTTGTCCCATGTTTCAAACAAGATCTTATTTTTTTATTTTTTTTTAATCTCTGCTGAAGTATTTCTCCTAGACCAGGTGCTATGTAGGAGTCAATGAAGCTGTCCAAATTTTGATTACCCTATTTTAAGTTCTTACGTCTTCTCTGTGTTGACAACATATAATCATAACTCTTCTCAAGCCCTGTGTTTTGTGTCAGCTCTTTTGTGCCAGCCTTCCTTGCCTGCTTATTCATTTTCTACCAATTATTTGATACCAGTGCTGACGTAACAGAGAAAGTTCACTCAGCAACTTGGAAACTACTAATAAAAAGAAGGAGGGAAAAAGACTTTATACATCAGCTCATCCAAGACAAGGGAGTGAGATGGACAGGTGAGTAGATAAAGATTTTTGCATAGGCAAGACAATAAGAGCAGCTTGGACATCTATTTGCTGCCACTGGGGGAAGAACAAGAAATATATTTCTGAGTAGACTGTAACATCTGCATGCTGCCCAGCCCATGGTATGGTTCATTTATTCTGCATGACAGTGGTGTGCTAGCTCTGCTATATTTGTTTGAGCAGGGCGAGCAACAGGCTATTTATAATCTGAATGAAGAGAGTGCAAGTCTTCGTTGATTTGTGCTTTATTTTATTTATTCTCTAAGATGTTAAACAAAGTATTAGCACCAATATTATTGTGCTTGTCTAAAACCCTTAAGGGGGAAAAAAAAAGTATAATGTGGCAAACACCAGACCTCTCTCTCTTTTTGTCTGGTAACAGTATGCAATGTCCAGTATTATTTTTCAAGCTATCTAAATTACAGCATGTTCTTCCTTAGCCCGTGATTCGACTTTTACTGTGAACACATAACAAATTTATTTTGCAATTGTAGCTAGTGTTAGTTGATTCCAATTACTGGAAAAGTCTTGTAAAATTTTATATGCTTTAGAGTTTGTATGGTCTAGAAAAACAGATAAATACCACCCACTGTTGAGCTGTGTTTGTCAGTATAACTTGGTCAACATTTCAAAATCCTGTTTATTTAAAATTCTACTGAAGAAGGCCAAGCTTTTCAACTTAGGAGGCAGCTCAATCCATGTTTATCCAGGGTCCAACACTGAGATTCAGAGAATACTAATGCTGACAAAATAAATCAGATTGAAGCTTGTTCACAAGGCTGTTTTCACAGATGGTTGGTACTTGATGTACGCAATAGTGACACCATACCTTAACTTTCCTTTCCAGAAAAAATCATGCATTTATAATGGCTCTCTTTGCCTTTGTCAATCCATCAACCCAACAACTTTTGAACCTGAGGGCCAGTTTCATTCCAACTTGACAGATATGGACAGTTCTCAAGGATGGTTGGATTCTTCCTAGATGCCAGGAAATCAGTGGAATAGGATGTATGAGGATCAATGCACGTACCAAAATAGATTTCAGTGAGCTCTGCTTTTGTCCCTTTGCTTTGATGTCCCCTGGCACGTCAGTCTATGACTGGAAACTAGTGATAGTGCAGACCGTCTTTTATTTTTCTAGATAGGTTGTGGGGGACAGGGTGGAAAAGGAAGGCAGGGCTTTTGAAACCCAAAGGAGAGGTAAGCCCCAGCTGGCACTGTGGGATGAAATGCAAACTACTGAATGATAAGAGTAGATTTCAGAGACAAATTTCTATAAGAAAACAAGTTTTATGACAAAAATTATTTGTTTTGTGTGCCAGCAGTGAGTGAAAAGGTGGATCTGAAATCTAACTTGCATCTCTAAAATCATTGTCATTTTGGATACAGCCACTGACAGATGCATGTGAATGGGGTAGATGTAACGATAGCTGCTGCTCTGTGAGGCCACTGTGGTCCCTTCTGCTGAGAAAAGAAGCATGGAAATTCTTCCAGTATTGAATCTTCTGGATATTTTCATAATCCAGTGGCTGTACAGTCACATGCTGGGGTGCAAGGGCCTCTAGCACCTGAACCAGGCAGTGTGTGATGAATAGGAGTGCACACACTTTGCCATATGGAAGGTGGTGGCCAGTCCATGGTGTGAAGCACAGCCCTGCTTGGGGAGCTGCCCTCCTCCTTCAGCCAAACACTGACTGCTGTGTCTGGTGGCAGCGGTAAAAGCTAAAGCTGGAGCTGGCATGTGAGGAAACATTAAATAAGAGACAAACATGATGTTGACAATGAATACAGTATTAGGAGTTTGAGTAATATTTGTGTCCTTTCTGAGAATCTCAGAGTCACAGGGGTTGGAAGGACCTCAAGAGATTGAGTCCGACTGCCCTGCTAAAGCAGGTACCCTACAATAGATTGCATAGGTAAGAGTCCAGACGAGTCATGAATATCTACATAGAAGGAGACTCCACAACCTCTCTGGGCAACCTGTTCCAGTGCACTGTCACCCTAAAGAGCACCCTTTATGGTGCTCACCATAAAGATCTTCTGTGTCTTAGTATGGAACTTTCCATGTGCAGTCCATTACTCCTTGCTCTGTTGGTACACACCGCTGAGAAGAGCCTGGCCTCATCCATTTGCCTCCCACCTTCTTTTAGATATTTGTAAACTTTTATCAGATCCCTTCTTGGTCATCTTTTCCCCAGGCTGAACAGACCCAGGTTACTCAGCTTTTCCTCATACAGGGGATGCTCCAGGACACTAATCATCTTTGTGGCCCTCCTCCAGGCTCCTTCTAGGAGATCCCTGCCTTTTTTGATCTGAGGAGCCCAGAACTGGACACTGTAGTCAAAATGTAGCCTCATCAGGGCAGAATAGAGGGGGAGAGTCAGCTCCCGTGACCTGCTGGCCGCTCTCTTTCTAATGCACTCCAGGACATGATGCTGGCTCATGGCTCGTCCTTCTTCGCAGAGCTCATCTCCAGCAGGCCATTCCTTAACCTGTACTAATGAGCTGGGTGACTAAAAACCCATTGGATAGCCATGATGTTCTAATATCATTGACAAAATATTGTGCAAAATTGACAACATTATTTGCCAAGAAGTGAACTGGAATAGGAGCTGATCTACTCTGTCACGCTAAGCGATGGCCAGTCATGCTCAGAGCTGAGGCAGCTGAACAGTGTGAGCTGTTTTGTGGCATGGCTGCCTAAATGCTTGTACTGTGGGTAACAGACCTTGTTTTCCAGTTACACTGACTGGTTCAACAAAAATCATCAGATCACAAGCATTTTAACTGGATGAATACAAGGAGATGTTAAATGTGTTTTAGAGTTGCTTTGCTCTCAGTTTAAGTTGTGTTATACTCTGAGAATTTACTTTTTTGTATATGCTGTTTCATGAGCTGTGAATGAAAGAACCGGTAAGTATTCCTTTGAATTCTGTCTGACCAAAATCCAGGAAAAATATTATATGGACTAGTAGAACTAATAGATACCCTACTTCAATTGGCCTAGGTTTTTTGACCTTTAATTAAAAGAAATGCAGGGCTTTATTTCAGTTATCTGTAGGATAATGAGATCATTTAGCTGTTTAGTGATAGTCACCTCTTTCATCAAAGTGCAGTTTAATTAAGAGCTACTAATTGCAGAATTCCATACAGAATCCTGAAAACAGCATGATAATTACATTACTTTATTAAATACTATTGGCACCAAGTATTTAAAATCTTCAATTTACCTTGTCATAATTAGCTTATTCTCATTAGCTGCTATCTCAACCTCCAAGAAGTGAAAGCTGGTGATAGAACTTAGTCAAAAGTATTTCTTAAATCTCTTGATTGCATAAATGATACATCTGGGATGAAAGAGCCTAATTACTTGAAAGTGCATAATTGGGCCATCATCAGGGTTGTTTTTACATGATACAGAAAATATCCAAATGAAGTCCCAGCAACATTAAAATTGTGTTCTTATGGAAAACTTTGGAAAATGTTATCTCAGATGACTTGCATCAGAAGTCACTGGTTGGTTGGTTTGTTTTTGGTGTTCTTTAGAGGATATCAAAATCAGATTCCTATCTCTGATAATCAGGATTGCATGTTTGTGCAGTTACAGCACCTATGCATACAAACTGTAGGGGTCTCCTGAATTTTTTGAAAATCAGATTCAGAAAATCATGGATACTGAAAAAAAAACAACAAAATGCACATCATCAGGCTTCATCCTTCTATTTTATCTTATTAATGCTTTGAAGAGCAGCTGGGTTGCTGAGTTAGTGGTGCTTATAGAATTTATTGAAAAGATTTGCACCAACTTCCTTACTTGTTGAATATGGTCCGTAATACTATAGGAAATCTCCTATAGAAATCTATGTTATATATAGTTAAGCTCCTCAGGTGGATGATTGGGGACACACAGTCCCACCTAATGCAATCAATGACAGCTTTGCCTGTCCTGCACATTTAACACCTGGGCTGTAAGGCATTTCTGTTAGATAATTTAAAAATGTAATTGCTGAAGGTAGAAGCTAGCTGTCAGTAAACCATACTAATTTTTAAATAATAAGATTTAGTCTCCTCCAAAGACTTTTTGCACACGTTTTTAGTTTTAAATTCTGCCATGGTTCTCTGTAAATAGGCTTCTTGCTGGCATATGGTACTTTCAAACTGTTAATTAAATTGTCCTATTTTTAAGGGACCTGGCAGACTTTTCAAAATCTAGAATTAAATTTTGGAATTCAAAGAATAATTTTTCTTTAAATCACTGCATCTTAAGAAACATTACTTCCCTAATTTTTAATATTTCGTACAAAATAGCAAGCATAGTTGTCTTCAGCTCACATAGAATATGCTATGTTATAAACTTCAACATAATTATCATCAGTTTTGTTTTTCCAGCTCTGTTTCAGCAGTCTTTATACCTCTGCTGGATTGTGTCCTATTAGATTACTTGCTTCTGCCAAACTGTAGAGCAGTATCCTCTCCACACACAGTTTAGAGTCTATTTATAATTTATGGTCTCTGGCATCTGAACGTTTTGCTGGAAAGTCTGAAGATTTTTTTTTTTTTGTTTTCGTCTCTTACCCTCTCTGTAGCACAGCACAGTTAATAGAATGCAAAGAGAAAATGTAATCATTCTTCTCCTTTTGTCTGAAGGGTATTCAAAATATTTTTCAGATAAACCTGGTATACCCAAAGCAATTATTCTTTCTCCTGCATAGATTAAATGTTTATGGTAATAGGTGTCAGAATGATAATCTTGGAAATCCAGAAAGAATAGACATTGAATTTTAATGATGTTCTAAAATACATAATGTATCTTGAGGGAAATGTTTTTTCTCAGAAGTAAAATAGTCTGTCTAATAAAATAATGATTCTCAGCCATGTGGGATGGACCCTTATTGACACTGCCTTATGTTTCTCCTTGCTGTGCTGCCTTCCATTGCCTCCATAGATCCCAGATTCTTGCTGCTGCCTTCACTGCCATAGTTCCTCAGTGGTTGCTGTCACCACATCACTGGGGCTCACTTTCAGCTTCTTATCACACTGCCGTAACATTTCCTGTGGATCCCTACTCCTCCCTCACTGCTCTCTCCCTTCTTTAGGCAGCATGTCCATCCTTCCTTTTCTTCCATAAATCTCAGAAGAGCCAGAGCAAACCCCAAAACAAGAGGCAGTTTGTCTCTGGTATGGGCTGTGCTGGGCTGTCTCACCTCTAACTCTGCACACCTTGCTAGTGCCTCATAGCCTAGGACTGGAATGCAAAAGATGGTAAGGCAGACCCCAAAATACAAATGGGAGGTTTCAAGTAGTGATTGTTGAATTGCTGAAGCACGGTGCTTTAAAAGAAGTTTAAACTACTTCTGCATCCAGGCACCT
Source organism: Tetrao urogallus (assembly GCF_951394365.1). Taxonomy (NCBI): domain Eukaryota; kingdom Metazoa; phylum Chordata; class Aves; order Galliformes; family Phasianidae; genus Tetrao; species Tetrao urogallus. The sequence goes on along the minus strand of NC_136817.1, from coordinate 35,282,328 downwards.
AAAAAGGTGCTTCACTACTTAACTCTGTGCTTTCACGTTACACTTCATACCAGTTTGTTTTAACTTTTCAAAAAGTCTTTGCCTTTAATAAAAAGCAAGTATGATTTAAGAAGCAAAATAATTTTTAATTCAATGACTCCTTTGATAATATGTGAAACAGCAAAGTATATGTTCATGAAAAGAGATTTGTTTTCTGAAAAAAAGAGGGAGGAGATAGTGTTGTGATTTTTCCCTGCCAGTCTTTCTTCCTTTTGTTATTGACTTGGAAAAATGTTCTGAATTGAAGTTTAGTGTCTTGATGCTGCAGCATTGTGAAGCTATGTCTACCTTTTGCTAATTTAGTTAAAATCTATGTAGTACAAGAAAAATTAACAGTTATGAACTGTTTCACTTTTCAAGTGTCTGAGTTCTTTAGCAGCTTTTGAGTAGAAAAGTGGTCAGAAATATGTTGATGTGACTACAGAAACACAAAATAGTTCCTTCTTCATGAAACAAGACTAAAGCATTCTTGATTTATATATTTGATAAGCTGAGATGTTTGGGATAGAAGACTTTGTTGATGTTGAAGAAATTACTACAGTCTGTTTACTGAGGGCAAGTTGACACTTCTGACATCTCCATAACAGGCTATAATGGGAACTCATGTGAAGAGGCATTTTGAGAACAGGAGGAAGAATGGTTTCCTGACTGCAGAGATGGGAAGCAAGTTCTGGCAATATGAGTTTTATTCTTGGCTTTACTGCTGATTTACTTGAGAAAAAGCTTGAAATCTTTTGACAACCTATTGTCATCTGTCTGTGCCTCTGTTTGTCCTGTCTACAAGGTGAGAAAAATGAAATAAAGCTGTTTCCTTTGTAAACGAAGTTGAAATTTCTGAATAAAAAGTGATTTTAAAAAAGCTGGTTTTCAAGAAAGGAGGTCATCCTTACAAAGGCAGGAATTTTCATACTTTTTCATGTTCATTTAGAAACAGTTCTCCTGGCTTCTATTGTTGCATTTGTTATCTTAGAACACATTTTCCCTTAAACTCTTGTTTAACTAAGTTCCTCACTGGTATTGACTGATAACATAACATTGGCAATTATAGCAGCTTATGTTTGCTTAGAAGCTTCATCAAAAGTGAAATTGAAGTAACTTAAATGGGATCATGCTGAGAATCTGACTTTGTTTACAACATATTGTGATTCTTTAATTATATATTAATTATATATTAATAAGTAATTATTTATAAACAGATTTTATTGGATGTTTTTTAAAACACAATCTTTGGTACTAGCATATTTATATAACAGCTCATACCCAGAGGGACTTTTTGTAAAACAATTGTAAAATAAAGAAAATATCACCAGCTTACCTTCAGTGTATAGAATAGGATTAGAAATAAAATTTCAGGCTCTTCCTCACCCTTACTTCTTTCTGTTTCTGGTAGAAACTCACAGTAACAGTCCCTGCCATCTGCTACTATATATTTTTCCTGAGTTTTAACATTTTGTTTTTAGAACCTGAAAGATTAGTAAAATGTCAAGTTACCAAGAAAATAATCATAGGCATGACAACTCAAATGTTATCTCAGCTTATCTGTACAAAAGATGGTTCGCAGTAGGGCTGTGCCCTCCTTCTGCGGATGGAGCAGGTGAGCAGATATACAGTTGGTTATCAGTTGATACATTTTCAAACAGCGGTGTTAGATTTAGCAGAACATCTCCTGTTGATTTTAATGAAAATAACATGACCAAAAAAAAACCAGTGAGATCACTTTTGAAGTTCATTCTGTAGAAAGTGAAATCCAGATCTCCTTTAGAGGTTTGTGTAATTTGTGATGGAAGGAGGTCAGTGAGGAGTGGAAGCAGAGCTTTCCTACTGTGACTGATGACCCCCAGGCAGTCAATAGGAGAAGGTGCTTGTTACACCAGTAATACCAACTCCCAGTGAAGAACTAACTAAGCGCTGAATTATATTATTATGGAGATGTCATGACTTTTTCCTACCCTGCTCCTAGCCGCTGATTGAGAACCTGGAGTCATGGCTGTCCTATCAGCCACGGTGGCTACAGCATACCCAGAACTGCAGCAGCAAACTCCTTCTGAACAGCCTTTCTTGAGCATTTCTAGTCTCTCTCTTTCTTTTCTGTTGTTCCATTGTCTGGAGATTAGACTGGGACTCAGAAGCTGAGAAGTTGTTAGAAAGGTAAGGGATAAGGCCTTCAGCTCAAAAATTGTTCCCAGTGCTTCATAGTTGAAAGGCTGATTCTCCATGGCAGTAAATGCAATATAAAGAATTTATTTTTAAATGAAACCTTGCTAGAGGCTGCACAGGGTAGTCCTCTACAGAGTTTTCTGTGAGGAGCAGATAGCTTTAAGGAAATACATTTGTTATTAAAATTTTAGAAATACTCATCAGTCAGAATTGCTCATTTGGGACTGTGCTTTATCCCAAAGCCTGTGTGACTAAACTTTTATCACCGTGAATGTAATGTTGTTGTTTTTGTTTTTTTTCCCTAAAATCCTTGAAAGTCATACGGTTCAGGAAGATCTGAAGATCTGCCTACCTGCTGGGCTGCTGAGGAGCCTACTTCCCTGGTGTGCAGACACCTTCAGAATATTTTGGAAGTTTCTAAATGTCTGTTATGTTCTTCCATTGGGGCCTGTTGAACTCAATTCAGAGGAAAAAAGTTTTGTAGCCCATTCATGTCATCTTGCTGTCAAACTGTACTCAGAATTTCACGTTCAAAGTTGCATGCTGTTAACATAAGAAGTGTGTAGCTGTACGGTATACCTCCCATGTTTTTAACTGCATGTCTCCCTCAGAAGGTAAAATTTTCATGGAATCGGTTCTTGGCAGCTCAAGGATGGCTTTAATAATACCTTCTGTAGATTTGCTACCTTTTGTTAGAATGAGGAGTCTCCCCAGTGATCTTTGCCGTCAGCCTGTGCAAAAGCCTTTGTTACAGTGTTGGAAGATTTCTCTTGTTCCACTTCAGAAGTCTTGAGCTGGTTTTCAATTATCTCTATTCTGTGCTCCATTTTACTCATTCCTTTAGCAAGGCCGTTGTTTGCAGAATGTTTTTCAGGCATTCCTTTGTAGTGAAAAATGATCTTTGCTGCACAGCTGCTGTTCCTTGGAGCCTCCCTCACTTCTGCTGCTGGAGCTGGACAGTGAGGACATGGGAGAGGCAAACTGATGGGAAAGCAATGTGATGCCCTTCCTGACCTGAGCAGATCTCTAGAAGTGGGAGGCAGAAATGTGGTAGCTCTTTCAGAGATTCAGTTTTGTGATGGATGTAGATTTAATGAATATGCTTACTCATAGTGCTCTGTTCTGCTGAAATAAAAAAAAAAAAAAGCTAGGCAAGCACTAACGATGACTCAGAATTGATAGCACTCATTCTGTCAGCCATGTCAGCAAGATTCAGTTCTGTAGCCCCTCAGGATGAGGACAAAAAGGACTTTCTCCTCTTGCTACTAACTGGCTTCCTCAGGCACCTGCTTCCCAGAACCAGGCAGAGCATTATCTGCTTGCTGAGGCCTCAGGCCGTGGCCTCACCCTGTGCCTTTCCCAGCCATGCTGCTGCTATGGAGCTGATGGGCTGTTTGATCAATGATGAACGGGGTAGTAAGAGGACCAGGAGAGTGCCTGCATTTGTGCTCCTGCTGTCTCCCAGTGGGGGTAGGTGGAAAGGCTCAGCACTGCAGAGGGAGAGCAGAGCAGAAACAAGGATACATGCTGTGGTCATTTGTTGATAGGGATGACTGTTTCTTCCTTCAGGCTGCTTTTAGTTTGGGTGCAGGAGAGTTCCTGTTCATGTCATCTTTTCCTAGGTTTTATCACTGTAGTGTTGTAGGTAGGGGATAGTTCAAGGAAACAAGCTTGACATACCTACTCAACCTTTGTACCTTTTAAAATATTCCATTATTTTGATGTTTTTTTTGTGATTTTTAAACTCTTAGCATTTCACAACATGCTCAGAGGTTCTTAATTTTGACAGTGGTATTATTATTAATAAATAACTTTATTACTACAGTTGTGCTGCCTTTGAAAACTCGTTGCTGATCTTTGACATAAAAATTTCCCTTTCTTTCCAAGGCATTACTACTTAGCAGTCGGCACAAGTACCTGTTCCTGTGTGTGTGTGCTGTCGTGGTCCTGCAGCTGTGCTGTGTGCACTCAAATCCTGAAAACTCTTGAGTGTCTTTAAAAAGCAGCTATCAAATGCTCACCTGAAAGTAGGCAAAGGAATGTGCATTCTGAGTGTCATTCTAGAGGAGGCTGTTTATTCTTCACTTTTGTTATTACTTTCTAGATATTTGTTGTTGTTTTGTGTGATTTTTGTTTTATATCGGGGAGCTGGGTTTTGTTACATTTGGAGAACTGAAATAGTGAACAATAGAAGAGTAGAAGAATTTGGGGAGATAACTCCTTGAAGGAATCTTTAAATCTTGGGAGTGACAAATCAAGAAGAGCGTATTGAAATCAAACGCTGAAGCTGTATCTGATGAGTAACAGCTTTCCCCTTTCCTTTTACATGCTGTTTTTTGTTTGTACTAATTTAGTGAAAGTACATTTATGCTGACAGACAGTATCATAACTGTCTGAGAAGTGAGTCAGAATTTGAGGATAGGATTGAGTTTTTTATTGTGGAATAAGTTTAATTTAGTTTCTTCCTGTCTTTCTGGATTTTTTTTGTGAATGTGAATAGAATGCTGTGTTGACTTGACTTGATCTAGAGAAACATAACTCTAATAAATGCTGTTCACCCGAGCAATTAGAGCAGTGGTCTGGGACACGAGAGATTGGAATTTTGGTCCTGGCTGTGATAACTCAGATTGATTTATCAGGGAAAGTTTTTTTATGCCTTTGTTTCCCAATCTAATTATCCAGGGCAGTATTTAGTAGATAGTCATGTTTATGAGAGAAATGATGCAGTTTGCATGCTGTCTTTAATCTTTTAATGATAATCAAAATATATCATTGTAATCTGTAAAGAGCTACTTTTACATAGAGAAAAAAAAAAAGGAAAGATGTATGCCTTTAAAACTATTTATATTGTTATATTTAATTTCTGTACCAAGTGTAGTTTTCTACAGTTATATGTTGGTTTATTTTTCAGGCTTTGCTTGACACTCAGAATCTTTTGAGAACTCAGATTACAAATTTTACTTTCAATCTGGGATTTTCAGGGAAATTTTATCATACAGGTAAGAATGGAAAACTAAAATTACTTTCATTTTGGTGGTGTTCTTTGTACTATGATGTTCTTTCTTCCATGTTTCTTTGGGACATAATTTGTGTGATATATAAAATAAATATTTTTCTTCTAAAGTTGCTATTCTGGATTAACCCTTTGTTTGAGCTGTAGTCTCTGTGAAACTAATCATGTAGATAGAGTCTATAAAGACTAAAGACTAAAAAGACTATAAAGACTAAAGAGGAATGTTCCTTTTCCTCCCACAAGCCAGGACAAGCCTGGACACAGGACCAAGAGAACTTAAGGCCAGTCCAGTCTGGGATGACAGTTTTCTGTAGGATTTATACATCTTACATGTGTGTCATTGGATAACAGTGAAATCAGTCCTGAGAGTGAAATAAACTCTCTTAATGTTTCTTCATACTTCAAAGGACAAGAAATTTCATCTAGAGAACTGCTGCAGAACCTGTCCCAGGAAGTGGAGGGAGAGGAGCACGTAGGTGAATTTAATATTTTACACTGCATCCATGCATAGAATGCATGGAGAATTTAGGTGGTACAGAAACATCTCAGGATGAAGAATCTGAAATTTCTAGTAAAGTCTGCGCTGCAGAATAGATTGAGTTCCTCCTTGCCTTTTATTCAGTTCCTTTTGACCTGTTGTTGTGATAAATGGCTCTAATCAAATGAAATGTTCTGTTGATTTTACTGAGCAATCTGTTGATCAACCAAAGTTCATCTGTCTGGATAGTTTGACCTCTACTGTAGAGATACCATAGCAATACATTTTATCCATTAAAATATTTTTATACTTAAATCACTTCTTCATACTTAACTACAAAGACATAGAAGTTAAGGTATCAATTAGGATTTGATAGAGAAGAAGCAGGTGGTTTCTACTGACAAATAGGAAAAGGCGTACTTGAAAAATAGGACAACATCAGAGCCTGAAAGAGAGTCAAAAGACAATACAAGGTCGTGTCATAGTTCAAGGATATTAATATGAAAATAGAAAAGGTAACATAGGAAACAAAAAAAAAAAAACAGGATTTATTCACAACTGGAGTTACAAAGAACTTGAGTGGGCTTGATTGCTGTGCGTGTTGAATAGAAGATGGAAGTGCATAACTCTTCTTGTGCTTAGCTGTGTACCTTGGTCACAATTACTTGCCATGTTAAGAGGCAGTCTGTTACTTAGAGCTCAAAGCTGAACAGAAGCACTGTCCCTCCACAGATTTCTTTTGGGCTCAGCAGAGATCAGCTAGACTTGCAGTGACCTCTGCCTTCCAGGTGTAACCTGCACAATTCAAAGAGACCAACAGTACCTTAACTTCCGCACGTTAAATGCATCACTTTCTCCATCCATTCCCAGCCTTTCCTCTTCCTTTCTCATGTCTAGAATGGCCTGGCGGAAACATCCTGGCTGCTAAGCCTATCACCTGCCAGTGTCTCAGCAGGCAACGGTACTTTCAAGACTATTTGTTTTGTTTCAGTTGACAGCTCAGATACTGCATGTGGGTTTTGTTATTTTGGTTGACCGAGATCTGGCAAAGATATTGCAAGTTTGTAGTACAAACTGACCCAGTTACCAGCTGTAAGCTCAATGAGTTGAGCCTATCTTTGTTGCAGCCCGTCTCTTGCTGAGGCTTTCTTCTTTTCTCAAAGAAACATTCTTATTTTATTTTTTTTTCCCCTGAAATGGCTATTTTGCAGCCTTTAACCACTCCTGTTTCTTTTCTTGGTAGCAGGTGAACATGACATAGGGCCAGGTAGACTCATATGGAGTCAAAAAATCTAATGATCCTACAGGTATTGATACATCATTATATATGTCTGCCTCTGTTTTTCCTTCATTATTTTAGTTCCTTCTGAGGAACTAAACACTGGCAACAGCGAAGGCATGTCTGACAAGGTTCATTGGAGGAAAAAGGAGAAAGCTGATAGGGCTAGTGAGAGTAAGGCCTTACTGATGGAGAAAACAGAGGCTGAAAGAATGGAAAATAAAAGAGTATTACAAAATACTAAGAGAAGAAGGATTTGTAAACTGTGTTGATTTTTTTGTAAGGAGTAGAAATGAATGGCACACAGTGAAGATTGTTAAGTTGTAGTTTTTCAAAGTTCGGCTCATACAATCTTTATAAGGCAACCCATTAAGGAATTATTTAAATACTGCAGTCTTTGACAGGACTAGCCTATCAATAAAAGTGCACTGGGGCTAGACTAAGTATCTGGGCTCAGGGATTGGGGTGCATCTGTCCTGATCTGTCAGATCAGTAGGCTGGTATTTCCCATCCCTGAAGTGCTGTCAGAGACACTCTGCTAGGAAATTATTTAGAGCTGAGAAGCAGGCATGTTGCTGAAGGCAATGGTCATTGCTGTTGAGTTGGGGGAACAATCTCTGAGGTGCTCTTGGTCCGGGCCAGCCCCACACTCCTGTGTGCACTCTAGGAGGGAGTAGGGGGAGGACCTGTTCCCAGCACGTTGCTGGGATGCAGCTGCTTCTCTTGCTGACTGGAATTTATGAGCATCAAATTGGCCAGCTGGCTCAGGGTCAGGTCTGTCACCATCTTATTTACTGATGTAGTTGTAGCATGAGAGTTCTTGGAGAGCAACACAGCTACATGCTGCTGCCCAGACAATTCCTATTAATCAGCATAGCGATTAGAAATTGCTGCAGGGTCTGTTGCAGGGCACCGCATCATTAGGAACAGATGAGGAGAGCACCTGAAAAGGCAGATCCAAGGACCGAGAAATAACTCGGTGAGCTCCAGGCACCTTTTGGGTACCTTTGAACATGCAGGTTTCTGGGAACTTCTGAACAGGTTGTAACTGGAATGGCAAGAATTAGAAGGAGGATAAAACAATTGTGTTATGCAAAATGTTTTCAAAAGGCTGCTGTAAACATACCATAGGTAACAAAGGGAAAAGGAGTTTGATTGGAGAATAAATACCAATAAAGAGCTGCAGTTTTTTCATTTATCCTAAACTATCTTGTATGCAGTTTCTTGACTTCTGTCCCTTAGCTTCTAATGTTATTGGTAGAGCACATGAATAGGAGGACAGTACTATACATTCAAAATGCTGTGAAAAGATTACATCACCCAATCTTTTACCTGGCTATGGTTACTTCAGGGAGAGGAATGTGTACTTGGAAACATTTAAAATCCTTAGTACTTTGGAAAGTCAAATTTTGTTCTGCTAATTTCCATCTTACGTCTTCAAACACTTGTAAGATCATAACGTATACTTCAATGATTTTTTTTTTTTATTTTTTTTTTCCTCAGGCACTGAGGAGGAAGATGAAGGTGATGACCTGCTGTTGAGGTCTGTGGATGAGTTTTGGTGGTTTCCCCATATGTGGAGTCACATGCAGCCTCATCTCTTCCACAATGAGTCATCACTGGTGGAGCAGATGATCCTCAACAAAAAATTTGCCCTAGTGAGTAATATTTTTGCTTTTTATATTGAATTTAGGTATTCAGAAGCCACTATTTCTGGTTTTTTAGAATAATCAGTGCTGGCAGGAGCTGGAGAACTCTTAGCACATCTATGAACTTGCTCTGTCCATGTTCTAAGTACCTGAGTGCACAGATTATCGACCACTCCCACCATGCCCTGACTGATGCAATTTAAGAGAAGCAGGACAGAATATGTAAAATTTGGAAACATTCTAGTGTGTTTTAGCAACGGTGCTGTGTAAACAACTAACAGATGGCTGGAAGACAAAAGCAGAGCATGGCATAATGCCTGTGCTTGAGATCTGCTGCCATAAATGCTTTTCAGCTGTTTTCAGTGGTATCCTAGACTGGAAAACTTCAATGGAAATTTTACTATTTAGGTGTGTGTTTAGCATAGATTATAGGATTTGAGGGCTAATAGCAGTGGGAGGCTGTTGGACTGGCTGGATGCAAAGACATGAATAAAGAAGTGTTATGTCCAAATACCTCCAAAAACACAACTTGTTTGTTGAAACATTTCTGTTCTTGCAGTAGCCTAATTTTACTTCTCCCTGCTCAAAACAGTGAGTGAAGGTGAAAGGCATAGATATATCAAGCAATTAAAACTTGTGTTTAAAAATTTTTCTGTAAGAAATGTGTGCGCTTTCTTCCTACCAAAAACTTTATCAATCCTACTGCAATTTGGAGTATACCCACTACAAGGCAGCTTGGTTTTACTTTAAGGAAGCTTTTCGGTGAAAGATAGGACTATGAAAATTTAAACACTGTGTTTTTTCTTTAACTTCTTTTCTTTTTTGTTTTCTTATGATTCTGTGTACTTTTGAAAGGTGCACTCAAAATTAAATTAGTTCCTGTAGTTCCTGTGTGCTGGAAAAGGACTTAATATATCTCCTGGGCTTAGCCTACATGATGTAACTATTAAAGTGTTTTACTAGAAAACACTTCATCAATTCCTATTTTCTTCTCTACTTTCAGTACTCTTAATACTTAGATATACTTTATATTAAACTTTTTCCATGTCTGAAAGTTTGTATAGTAGCCTGCTACTTGTTTCATTTGCTTTAAGTATTAATAACAAAGATCAGTATTCTCCTTATTTGAAAGAGGCTGAAAATGCTGATGCCTTATCAAAATAAATGTGCATAGTGTGTGTGAAATACTTAACTTGGGAATTAGTGACTGAAATCAGTGAGATACTAATACATCAAATAGGATAGGTTTCATAATTAGAATAAAAGATATTGGCTACATATTTATTTCTGCATAATGTAAAACTTGAAAAAGAAATCTTAAAATCCAGACATTTATTTAGAGCTAAATGAGGAAGATTAAATGAGACATTAGAGGATACAATTTCTTACATGTTCTGTAAAGATTGTTCTTTCTGATGTTTATGCATGCTTAAGTGAAGTAGAAAAGATTAAGATAAAAGGAAGAGAAATTGAAATATCTGTGATGAAATTAAATAGTGTAAAGCTGTGTAACAGGTTATGTTAAACACTAAAAACCAAGGCCAGATCTTATTCTTTCCTGCCGTGGTACATTATTCATACTACACTCTTGCTGCAGAGCCACAGATTACATGCACAGTGGATGTGGTATGATCACTGAAGTGGTGCCTTGGTCTTACTGAGGAGCACTGAGACCTTACCAGATGTCATGGTTTTGTGATTTTTGGTTTTCGGTATTCCACATTGTAACATCATGTGGGGCACTGGGAGTTTAACTGTTAATGCTCAAGACCTGGGTACTTGCCCAGAAGAGAAGAACTACATTCCCCAGGGGACTTTGTGGTCATGGAGGGGAGATAGAACTCCTGGCAAGGTCACCTGATGCGCTCTTTCTCGTCCGCTCTTCTTCATCGGCTCTCCTCCCGTCTCCCTGCTGCTCAACTGGACTGTGCATCTCACCTCAGCTTTATGGTGAGGCCTATCCACCTTTCGGACATTCTCTCTCTCATTATATTTGATTTATTGCCTTCAGTTCTAATTATATTGTATTATAATGTGCTATCTTGAATTCCGATAATGTATTTAGTAAATTAGTTTGTTTCTCCTCAGACCGTTGCCGCTGTTTTTAATTATTTTGGGGTCCCCTGTTCCGTTTTTTCCGGAGGCGCAAATTTTGCGAAATCCTTCCACCCCGCTGGTCACAGAACTGGGCCAAACCAGCCCGTAAACCATTGACACCAGAATTCCAAAAGTTACGCCAACCTCAGGGTGATAAAATCTTATGTCCCATTTTGTGTTCCTACTGTGCCATAAATGGCCACAGGGAAATTATAATTACAACTGTATTTTAAATATTAAAATATTAGGGTTGTCCAGTGAGATTAAACTATATCTGTCTGTTAAACACACCATTATACTGTGAGAAAACAATAGCTTTCTTCCCATGAATATTTAACATTTTTCTTCTTATTTCTCATGATCTTCTGGAACAAAAAAAAAAATGCTGTTCTTTGTGAATTAGCTTTGTTTTGAGCTGTTAGTAAAGCTATCATGTCTTACTTAGATACATATAATATTGAATCTTGACTATTTAAACTTAGCACAAATAATAAACATTAAGAATGCGTAGGTGCATTTTCATTTGTGCATGAAAATACACCCACCTGTGGGTACAAAAACTCGTGCTTTTCACCCTCTATGCACCTCATGGTATTTGTGACTCAAGGACGATTTACACATTTAGGTTGAGGAACTTCTAAGGAAAAGGATATCTACAGTAAAATTCAAGAGACTCACTGTTCTGGAAAGCAAAGCACACATAAATAAGAGAAAAATCTCTTAGAGCATTTGGGAAGGAAGGGGTGTATCTGGATTTCAGTGCCCAACACTTACATGCAACGCTATTGATTTCTACTATGTGACTGGAAACACAGAGGATCCAGTATATGTGATTTTAAAAATATCATAGCTTCGGTGTAAAATTATTGGGTATTTTAAAGTATCTGTTTGTATCTTGTTATTTTGACAGCAGTGAAACATGTAACATTTTTAATATATTACATCTATTGCTGTAATGTGGTCTTCTGTGTAATGAGTAATTTATACATCACTTGGTTTATGTACCAAGTATTTGTGAACATGTGATAGTGGAAACAAATGAAGCTGCAGAGATTCAGTACTTCAGGTAGCACAGGAACTTTTCAATGTAGGCAGAAGAAAAATGTCTCTTTCAGGATTTCTTTCATTTCCATATTGTGGAGGGTCTGTTCAGCATCCTCATAGTGTATCATGAGCACTTCCTACAGAATGCACTTCCTGCTCGGGGTTTTCTTTCTTGTCAGAAAGGCTTCTTTCTTGTCTACCTAATCTCCTTTCATGTTAAATCCCTTATGTAAAAACCAGGACAATTCCCATATTTTTCAGCATAACACTTTTTAAAACGTGTACCCTGTTTTTCTTGTCTTTGCTCTCCAGTCCATCTGGTACATCAGCTTTGACACAGTAGTTCTCCAGAGAAGATGAAGAAAAATTAATTTTCTTGGGTCATGAGCCCATTTTCCTTTGAGATAAGACTTAAAAAATTTGTGTATTCCTTAGTAATTGTTTTACTCAATGAAAGGAACTCAAGTATCACCTATCTCTTATCTTTTCACATGAAGAGTAATTGGAAAATATGGTGAAGATGATGGTACAAATAATATATTAAAAAAAAAGAAAAAAAGCCAAAAAAAACCCAACCTCTTAAACAATGCAGAGGTTTTGTTTGCGAGGGCAGTTTTTCAAAATATTGCAACATAGCAACATTGTATGGATAAGCAGAAATATGTGCTTTTGTGCTCTTCTTTTGAAAGAAAATGGGAAAAGTGTCAAAATTCATTAGAGTATTATGGAAACCAGAAGCTGGAAAGAAAATACAGTGAATCTCACAAGAAAGTAATACTAGCACGGTCAGTTAAATGAAAGAAGTCTGCAGAAATGACAGGTTTACTACAAAGGGGATTATTTTAGAACACTGCTTATTATCTTCAGTTTTACACATCACAGTTTTTTTTCTGTATTTAAATGACACTGAAATGGCTGTTTTTTGAATATGATTTTATGCTGCTAGCAGACTAGAGGAGAAATAGGGTGATCTTTTTGAAATTCAACTAAGTAATTGTGTAGGGACATATAGTGGAAATCACTTTTTTTTTATTTTATTTTAAGTGCCAAATGCCATTTTGTTGTGTATGTGCCAGTACTTTTCTCTCTCAGTAGTTAATTTGTGAGCAAATTCCTTGTAGAACTTGAAAGAGTACAGAAGTGTTTAATGCACTGATTAAAGAAATCAGCATAAAATGTGTTTATATCCATACTTGTAAAAATACTTACTCTAATCTTAAGTCTCAAAATTCTGTTTCATCTTTACCATGCTGTTTTTCATCACTGTTATATACCAAAACATATTGTAATGTCACCATCATTTATATTTCAGACCTATTCTCAGTCTTCTCTCACAAAGGATTAGTCAGATGCCAAAATACTGTTTCTTAATTTTTTGAAAGCAGTTGTTCTGTTGTGTTTTAGGAACATGGTATTCCAACTGATATGGGCTATGCAGTGGCTCCTCACCATTCTGGAGTATATCCAGTGCACGTTCAACTTTATGATGCCTGGAAAAAGGTCTGGAATATCAGAGTTACTAGCACAGAAGAATACCCACATCTGAAGCCTGCGAGGTATAGACGAGGTTTCATTCACAAGAATATAATGGTGAGTTGTATTTCTGATTATATTACCACCACTCCTAGAATCATACAATGGTTTGGGTTGGAAGGGACACTTAAGATCATCTAGTTCCAACCCCCCTACTACAAGCAGGGACACCTCCCACTAGACCGGGTTCCTCAAACCTCTTTGTAGCCTGGTTTGAACGCCTTCAGGAAGAGGACATCCACAGCCTCTCTGGGCAACCTGTTCTAGTATCTCACCACCCTCAACAGTAAACAATTTCTTACTGATATCTAGGCTAAATTTACTCTTTTCCAGTTTAAAGCCATTTCCCCTCATCTTGTTGCTACATGCCCTTATGAAAAGTCCCCCATCAGCTTACGTGTATGTTCCCATTCAGGTACTGGAAGGCCACTGTAAGGTTCCTCCAGTACCTTCTATTCTCCAGGCTAAACAAGCCCAGCTTCCCTCAGCTTGATCAGAGGTGCTCCAGCCCTCTGATCATCTTTGTGGCACTCCTCCTGACCCTCTCCATTGGCTTGATGTCCCTCTTGCTTTGAGGGCCCCAAATCTGGACGAGATTCTCCAAGTGGGGTCTCACAATAGCAGAGCACAGGCAAAATCACCTCCCTCAACCTGCTGGTCACGCTTCTCTTGATGCAATCCAGGGTACAGTTGGCCTTCCAGGCTGCAGGGGCACACTGCTGTCTCATATTGAATCTTTCATCAATGGGCACCCAAAAATCCATCTCTTCAGGGCTGCTCCCACACAGCCTCTGCAAAGTGTATATTTGTGCTTGGGATTGCCCTGACTCAGGTGCAAGACCTTGCACTTGCACTTGCATTTTACAAATTCTTTATTTCAAAGTAGAAAAAACATACCCTGGAAGTTCACATTGTAAGAAACGCATGTTGTTCTGCATAAATAGCAAGTTATGTTTGACAGTATCTTGTTAATTAAAATCACTCTTTTGCTAATGATGTTACTGCTAAAGAAGGTGGTCTCCAGGAACCCTGCTGTTAACAGTTAACAAACTCCTAACTGTTCTGTTTCTTCTGTTAAATAGTGTTTCAGAGGTCTCACGAAAATAGTCAACTTTGCATGTTTTATCAGAATGAGTTAGATTTTTAGCAGGTTTTAAATTTAAACACTGTCATTAACTGCAGAAGAATTTTGCCAGTTTATTACATCTGAGAATTGGATTTTATGCATAAATACTTTTTCTTTCATTTGAACTATGCACAGTTGACCTTAGTTTGCTTTTTACCATACAGAAATGTGAATTGTGCTTTGCACTGTTACTTAACTCCCAGCTAGGCTTTGGGCCCAGGCGGTCAGCCTGAATGCAGGGTAAACACCTACAAGGTGAAGGGAAGGAAGCTGCCTCCTCAGGCTATGAAACCACACAATTGATGCAGCTACAAATCAAATCACACAAGTTTTCTGTATTACATAATTCACAGTGTAGTTTACTGACAGCAATATTTGCCTAAAGTGTTGTGAATACCAACATGGAAAGCATTATCCTAATGCCTTTGGGTCACTGAGAATCAAGCTATTTCTGATTCAGATAACATCATTATCTGCAGGCTGTTTCAAAACAACATTCGGAAATACTTGATGATATGTGCTTGAGTAGCTTTCTTTAGGAGCATGGAGGAAATCGGTGAACAGGAAAGATACTGGTGTGTATACCGTGCTATACCTCTGGATACAGCCACAGTTTTGGAGGGTCTGTTGCTGAGCTTCTCACTTAATTCTGATATTGTCCTCCAGTTACCGTGGATACCACTTTTCTAAGTGGAATAATAATATGTCGAAGTTTTGATGTTCTGCTCTATTTTGGGGTGGATTAAGATGAAATGATCTGCAGATATCAAGGAAGAAACTGACACTGTACAGATTTGAGCTAAAGTTTATTCTCCTTAAGCATTAGTGGTGTGTGGGGAAAAAAAGTGTTTGTTGTTATGCTCAGAGGGCGCAGAGCGCTTGAGAACAACTGACTGACTCTGAGAATCTCCAGAAATCTCTTTCATAATTTTTTGTTAAAGCATAGCATTTGGAGATACACAGAGACATGCATTTAGCACAAAGAAAAAGGACAATGGGGCCAAACACAATTTGCTGAGAACAATTGTGTAAAACCACCTGTTTAGGAACCTCAAACTTTCAGTTCTCCAGGGCAAACGCACTGATAGTTTATATGTGTGGGCTTATAGTGATGAATATATACAGTAATAGTTGTTGTGTAAAACTTGCCAGAGCGTTTCCCGTCCAGTACATCTTCATTCACTGTCTCTTTGAAGAATTGTTCTCATATTTCATCATTAAAATCCAAAGTTTTTTAAAAAGCATATGCAATTTTAGAGCAAGAACACAAATTCCATACATTTTATGACAACATAGTATCTACAAACTATGATCACAGCATCCTGCATAATATAGAAAGATGCTGAGATATGTAGATGCAAAAGAAAGAGTATCTACAAAACCACAGTACCTGTCAAGTAAGAGATTTGCACATTTTATAAGTTTTAACTATTATATAATAAAAGTTATAAATTGGACTAAAAGATTTGATGATAGTCTCAGTTTAAGGATTATACACGATCATCGATCTTCAGCGATTGAATTTCCATAAAAAATAGATGTAATTGAAATATTCCCCAGCAAATTATTTTCTGAGGTTGAGAGAAAATATTTTGAGATTCTACTGGGAATTATAAGTGCACTTATTAGATTTGCTTGTTCAAAAGATTTGTTCTTTGCATGTCTTTAAAAATACAAGCTTTTGTTTTCTGCTACTTCTTGTTGCATCTGGTCTTGTAAAATCAGCACAGCTGAGTGAGAACAAACTATTTCTGATAATGTGAATAAAATCTATAAAACAAAGAAAGAAAAATAATAATCAGTAAGATTCATCACACCAGCATAGAATTACTATTGTTGGTGGTATCTAAGCCAAAAAAATGATTTCAGATTGTAGTTTAAACATATCTCAAAACTGTCTTTTAAATAAAAGAGGGAACTGATAAATACAAATAGATTGAATTATTTCAGATTACATTTCAAATTATTTTAGAATTTTAGAAATCTTTTGATGTTCAGACTTCAAACACATTACTAAGACTGGAGAATAATGGAGACGGTTAGTATGAGGAAGCTGCTTAATTATGACATACCTACTGAGATCAATTTCCAGTTTCAGAGAAAACGTGATGAATTTTTGGATGTTATAAATCATAATAAAACCACTGTTTCTTTCTGTAAACTCTATTTATCTGTCAGTGTATTGATTCAACTAAATCATTGTTGACTTCTGGCAACATTGCAATGCCAAAACTACAAAGTAGTTATCACAGAGGAATCTTATCTGCCTTTTATTATCTCATGAACTGTATGAATTGTTTTGGTTTGTGAATTTCTCTTGAATCTTTTGTTGCTTTTTTTTAAATTAAATTCAGGTGCTTCCTAGGCAAACTTGTGGCTTATTCACCCACACTATTTTCTATAAAGAGTATCCTGGAGGCCCAAAGGAACTAGACAAAAGTATCCAAGGTGGGGAGTTGTTCTTCACGGTGGTTCTCAATCCAGTGAGTACAATGTCATTTTCAAACTATTTAAAAAGAATTAGTTAAAGGAGAATTGAATAAGTGCTTCAAGGCACATCGGAGTTGATACCCATATAGTAATGATTTTTCACAGAGTTAGCTCTTGTGCCTTTTCAATTAATCAGTTTAAAATATAATATTATATATGTTCTGTAAGTCATACAGAATTATCTTAACATTTTTGAATACTGTTTTGTTAGTAATGTAGTTGTAGAAACATTTCTTGTTCTGTTTTACTTCTGCATGAAATTTAATTTTTAAGAGAAATGAAGTATTAAGAACTGTTATTACTATGAGACAAGTGCCTCAGGTGAAATCCATTATCCTGCTCTTCAGAACTCACAGAATGTTGAGAACACCCATTGGTTTTTGAGAAAGTTGCAAGCAACAAGTGCTGGCACTTGAACCTGTTATGAGAATGTTTAGTTGCTATTCTACAAAAGCTTCAAGGAAAAGATCAAAATAAGTGAACCACTGAATTAATGTGTCTGTTTAACATTTCATTTTTGTTTAATAGAATAAAGAACAAACTAGGCTATGAAACTACTGAATATTGGCAGAATAGAGCAGTACAGTATTTCAAAATGGCACCAGATTAGGCCAGTTGCATTAAACCTGACCTCTTAGACAAGGTTTTATGCTAACTTTTCAGTTAAATTGAACTGAAATTTAAAAGGAATGATGACAGATGCTGTTTTGTTGGAGAATCATATAAATAAAATTTACTGTACCTGCTTTATCCAGATTTAATCCCTAGGACTGGGTTTTCCAGAACACACAAAGCTGAACAGAGTATATTTCCGCTCAAATCCTTTGGAATAATAGCTGAGATACTTTTGTGCCTTTTTTAATTCTCTGTGATTTAATGAAACTCCAGTGGAAAAACAAACAGACAAAAAAGAGAAACTTCTGCCAACTACTGTTTATATACAGGTCTATTTTTCAAACCTCAAACCTCAAGGCTGCTGTTTTGATTCTCTGAAAGTAGTTACTGTGTTTTGTTCTCCTTTATTTTTCATGTTCATGTAGCAAACGTAGGGCAGAAAAGCTTCACTTCCTCTGCACACATGGTATGCCTACTAGAGGATGGTAGTAGGTCCCAGTCCTAAATTTAATATTTATCGTGTCAGACAAGGCACATTAAGAGAGGTGAGGCCTGGAAAATTCTTAAGAGTGGAGGGTATTGGTACCATAGCAATGCTTGGGAATATGTGTACATCCTAAGTAAGAGTTTCTAGCTCAACAAAGAGACTTTGACGAAACCATATTGTAGCAACACTTTGAATCAGAACAAACTGTATTCCATGTTGGAAACACAGCCACAACTTAACCAAAACCTTTTTTACAACAGCAGTGAAACAGCAAAACTTAATGTGGTTGCTTGAAGCATAACCCTTTCAAATTGAAAGAACAGAGAGTGGAGGAAAGGCAAACAGTAGAACAGCTAATGGTTATTGATATAAATCAATCACATTTTAGCATCCTGCCTTACATACTTAATGTGAGTACAGAAATGTGTTTTTAGATAGTGCTTCATGATCTCTGATTTATGCATTGCTATGTGGACTGTACAATCACATAGTTCTGAGAAATATGACATCCCCAGTACAATGCAGGCTCACTAAAGGGAAGTTATTTGTTCTAAATCCATCTGTAAGTGAATATCATACCAAAATATGCTGAATAAGAATTGTTGTAATCTTTCAAAGGAATGCCTCTGAAAAGATGATGTGATGGAGTTTATATGTATGTATATATGCATTATATATATGCATATGAACAGTTTGTAAAGTTGTAAGCATTAGTCTGGCAGGTAAGAAATTTGAAGATCAGGTTTTGCATCTTTGGTTGTTTTTTGTTTTATTTGTGGGACTTGTCTTTGTACCATTTTGTATTTGTACCCCTACTCACATGTCAGGGTTTTATACATTTGTCAAATTATAAAGTGGCAGGTTGAATTTCATAAGTTTCATTAAAATTGTCAGGATTGCTCTCTGAAGAAATTAACATGAAACATGTAGTCTTTCAGAGGATGCAAAAATTCTATTAGAAGATGTTTTCTAAACATTTTTTGTCACTGGTGAAAAACCTATTAAGAAGGAACATTAACCAGAAATCATTACAGTGTCATCTCAAGAGTAAATAAATATTTCATTTGAAAAAATGACAAATGTGGGTGTAAATTAAATGTAAATCTTAACAGAGGCCTTCATTACATTTCCGGGTTTATTTTGGATTACTTATCTAAAGTAAATATTGTTTCTGAAGTGTAGGTTATTGGAATGTTTCTTTAGGAATTGAATACTACTCTATATTGATATAAGTACCCCTAAGAATATTACTCACATTTTCTGTGCAATCTGGTCGTGTAATGGCAGCTATTCACATGACAGGCTCTGCTTCCTTGTAGTACATTTGAATCGATGACAAACTGGAGAATATGCAAAAAAAAAGCATCAAACCATATGTGAATCTATGAGCTCTTTGACACGAGAACCAGTATTGTTGTCATTTTTCCAGGGCATTCTATAGCCAGAGGTCTTGTAGGTAAGACAAGAATCAGACTGCAGAGGAAAAGCTGCTCTGCAAATGACTTCTGCTGGTAATGTGGAAAATAAGAATTGGTATCTTATCTAATAAGAATTGGTAGCTAATCTTGTGGTCTACAAGCCGTATTTATTTGGTATGTATTTATGAGCCCTCACTGCTCGTTAAATTGTGATCTGGTAGTGGCTGTAAAATGGTCTCGATGTCTGTTCCCATTGTGTTCGTAAAGCATTCAGAAAGCATTCAGAATGCTGAAGTGCGATGAAGCTAAAAAACAAAAAGAGCCTGAATAGTACTAAACCATGTTATCTACTTCTTAAATAATATTTAATGTTCATTTCTTCTGTTAAAAATCTTGTTGACTACATTGGCCCTTAGACAAGATCATACAATATCAGGATCTTGCACAAAATTTTTTACATGCACATAAGAAAAAAAGCCTTCTGCAGCCCTGTATTGTTAGTATACAGGTATTAATTGCCCTGTGTTATCAGTTAGATAATTGCCTGACAGGGGAATTGTGTGACTTGCACAAATTTATCCAGGGCTACAAGAAAAACCTGGATTGCTCTTTTAGAGGAGTGGATGCGCGTAAGAACACCAGGTTGGTTTTTCTTCAGCTTCCCAGTGCTTTAGTCTTACTGTAAAGATCCTGGATGTTACTAGAGACAGCTGGCAAAGAGGTATAACTGCTTCTAAGTAGTATTGAAACTGTATTAAGAAAGTCACAAGAAGAGATGGTCCTGTCAATTTAAAGGAGACTGAATTAAGCATATTTGCATTTAGCTTCATTTTGAAATGTTTAAAAAATAGCAGGCTTCTGGCTATGCTGTGCTTAACTGCATATCCCAGAGTAAGTAAAGCCTGCTGCTAGTTACGTGAAATATGGCATCCCCTTTTAAAAAAAATATTATTTCTTTATTAATTTATTTATTTTGCATTAGCTGTGCCAGAATCATTCCCAAATAAATCCCAACTGACTTTTGCAACACTTAAATTAGCATATTTAAATAAATGAAGAATCTTTACTGACATTAAAACATTCAGCAAACATTTTGCTTGATAAAGTTGTTAGAATTTTCAGAGACTTCAGATTCTGTCTGCAATATTCAGTGAAGTTTTTGTTAATAAAACCAATTTCCATTAGATGTCCTTTAGAATTAAAATGTACCAGACAGGAATCTGCTACAGACAGCACTGCATATTCCAGCGTTTTTTGTAATCATGTACACGTACTCCCATGGGATCAGCAATTAGAGATTAGCTATTAGAGCACCTCCTGTCAGATCAACACTTGGCAATCGCAGAATGTTCAAAGAAGTAAAGGACCACTCGCCTATACCTGCAGCAGCTGCAGGAGGCTACAGAGAAACAAATTGAACAGCTCTTGTTCTCCTAAATGCTCCATAAGAATGTTTTTCACATTAAGAACCAAAATTTGAACTACAGAATTGAATTTGGTTGGATATTTGTTACTGCAATAGTTGATAAGACATGGATTCCATATAAATATTCATGCTTTGCGTTGTCCTTAAGTACAGGGAAGACTTTCATAGAGGATTATATCTCACATGTCTCTCTGCTGTCAAATGTGCAGTACTTTCCTCATCCATGTCTGCTGCCATCTGCTTCTGTGGACACTGTTCAATGTAAGACAGGCCAGATGCAGGGCAAGCTTACTAGTTTCATTGCTTGTTTTGTTTTTTTTTTTTGTTAGGTTTGTTTTTGTTGTTGTTGTTGTTGTTTTGGTTTGG
This sequence comes from Tetrao urogallus, assembly GCF_951394365.1. Taxonomy (NCBI): domain Eukaryota; kingdom Metazoa; phylum Chordata; class Aves; order Galliformes; family Phasianidae; genus Tetrao; species Tetrao urogallus. The sequence goes on along the minus strand of NC_136817.1, from coordinate 35,261,111 downwards.
TTTTTTTTAGCTTATTGTTTTTCTAAGTGCAAAATTTCAATAATGAAAAGAAAATTTATGAAGCAGACTGACGCTATTAAATGCAGTATTTCTCATCTGCTTTCCACTACTAGTTCATTAGATTTTATTGCTAGAATCAATTTGTTAATCTATTTGCTTTAGTTTTCAAATCCTTATACGGAAGATGTGTTTTGATTCTAGAATCCAAATAATCTGGTAAGCCCAGTTTTTCATAATATAAGACTAACTTCCTCTATGAACATGGTACGAGGCAGTATCTTATGCCTTTCCTTTTCCATTAAAATCAATAAGAGTTAAGCTGTACTGGTTTAAATCTGTAGAAGATGTTCATGACCTAGTCTCAGGTATGCCAGGATATTTTTCATGTGAATGTGGAAGATAAAAATCAGAAGCTCTGCAGTCATACCAGATGGATGTTTAAGGCAAATCACACTTCATAAAAATCTCCCATATCTTTTTTGCCTCAAAGAAAAACAAACAACACATAATTTAGTAATTCCACAGCACTTACGTACACTTCCTTGCAAAGTACTGGCTGTCTACAGATCTGAAGAGAAAGGAAGATACCCTTGGAGGGAAATTTGGTGAAAGTCTTCAAATGTTTGACAGCCCAATAGTGAAACCAATGTGTAGCCAGCTGTGCCATCTCCATACAGATACAGCAGTATTGATTGAAAGGCCATTCATGATTCAGGTTCTATGCCTGATTGTTCTTAAAATAATTGTAATTTTCATATGCATTCAGTTCTAAGTATTTTCCTTTAATTTCTAACTCTCCCAAGTTACAGTGAGTAGAACTGTTATTAAGCTAATTGACTTGCAACAAGGGAGAAGTAATCTCCTTTAGAGCTGAAAATTAGAGTGTTTGTATGAGCATCAGCAGAACCTACTGGATCTTAATGTGACCCTAAGCAAGACCAGCAGCCATCCTTTAAAACTACAGACAAAAATACAAAAGCAAAGGCAGTCAGGCTTAAGTCTTCCATTTCTGTCTGTCCAGCTTTCCACATCTTCATATCTATAGGCAGTAAAGACTGCAAAGGAGGCCGCTTCCATTCAACAGTTTCATCTCTTCTCTGTTCTCCTGTTCCTGTGTCAGTAACTCTTGAGAGCTCCAAGAAGAGCTTGGGGAGTTGCCATCAACTGGGGAGGGGAGGGAAGTCGGTTATGCTTGGCATTTTGGTTGACTGCAGAATACAAGTATTCCTTGCCCTTCTGTTTGTTCTCCATAATCTGCCCATAGCAGCCTGAGTGGTATTTTGGGGATGATATAGACAAAATATAAAAGCAAATGAATGGGCACCAGGAAGGGCTGAGAAACAGAAAGCTATCTAGAGATAGTTCCAACAGTAGAAGAACAGTGGGCAAGGAAAAAGCTTTGCCATTCTTCAAATTTTCAAATGAAAAGCCACATAGAAGTGTTTTACAACTGTCAGTGAAGTGAGCCTCCTGGGCAGACTTGTAAATAAGACTCTGTTACCAGCTAGGAAATTGCATCACAAGTATAGTCACTGTTTTTGGAGAATGCCAAATAAAACAACAACCAACCGTGTGCAAAAGCTGAAAATAAATTCCAGTGTTCTGACTGTCAGACTATTCAGTACCCTAAATATGTAATTTTGTTTGATCTTCTAAATCTTCCCTAGCTCCATCACATTTATAGTGCAGATATTGCTATGTAAATCAAACTCAACTAGCTAACTTGCTGTCTTTGCAAGTGGATAGATCTGTGGCAGCTGCAAAACTAGCAGTATAGCCTAGGAGCAAATAGTGATATGCAAGCTGGAATCCTTATGTTGTGGAATTGAACACAGCTTTTCTGGTAGCATACATATCTTAAGAGACTATATTTCAGCCGATTAATAATATATGTTCAAGCATAGACTGTGATCTAATTTCTTATTGTATCACTTTGTGAGTCTAATGGAGCAAAGCCTGATATTCCTGAGTCTCTGAATACCTGAAATAAAGTTCTTCTGAGTAATATGGAGATGGTATCAAAACTGCAGTGTACACACTACCAAATTAATTGGAATGTAGGTGTTCTGAGAGTTAGACATACTCTTGTGGCCTGTAAATATTTGTACAGATCTAAAATGGCAACGATATACTAAATTGGTAATTTATCCGTTCTTGTGCCTAGCAGAGTGGTTTTTTTTTATTACCTATATTTATTATATTATCAATTGTCAATCATTATTTTTACTTCATTTCAAAGTGGCGTGCTTAACTTCATCAAAAGGCCTTTAAGGGTCCCTTTGAACTCAAAAGATTCTAGGATTCTAACATCTATTGCTAAAGCTGGGTAACTCTTTGCATATATATATATATATTGTTTGGTGTAAATTGTTTGTCGAGCATTTATTGCTTTCTCTGTTCTTGATATATGTGATTTAATAGCAGCAACTCAATCCCAGTCTCCTCTGCAATTTGTTGACCTAGAAGCTATTGCCTCTAATTGGGAAATGTTGTAGTAAGGAAATATGCAGCACAAAATGGGTGTTCAGAAAGATAAAGGCTGTTCCTCCTGAATGATTGTCCTTATTTCTCCGCAGCACTAGTCAGAATCCCAAATATCATCAGCGGTAATAATGAGGAGGAAAGCAGAACAGAAATAGCGGTCTGCCCTTTCATTCTGAGGAAGGAATACAGAAGTGCTGAGAAGCAGCTGAAAGGAACTGAGGATTCAGCTGCCTGCAAGGCTCTGTGAGAACGCAGAGTGCAGGAGAGCGCCTCTGCTGCTCTGATCTGAAGATGGGTGGGAACAAAAAAGGAGCTGTTGCCCAGAGGCCTGGTTTAGTCCCAAAACATGATTTTAAATATTTTCTGCATTTCATTTCAGTCCCCTCATGGAAGACATTAAATCCCATGGAGAGTGCATTCAAGTGCAACCAAGGTGATAGTTTGTTTATGAGGAACAGCTAAAAAGGGTGATCCTTCTTGCACTCAGATAAAGAAAATGCTGAGATGCCCGGAAAGAAATTACTTTAAAAGGGGAATAAAAATAATAAAATCAAATGGGGTCTTTCTAACTGAAAGTCAGGCTAAAATGCTTGTTAGAGTAAATATAAATCTATTCACAGCTGCTTTTCTTTTGAAGAAGGAATAAAGAAATATATGAAGCTCTATTTATATTATATGGCATTGCCGAGGGGTGCAAGATTGTTGAACAAATAGTGGTTTTTACTAGTCTAGCCTTCTGAGGTGCCTCCAAAGGATTCCTTTTATATCTCCCAATGTGTAGTTTTAAGAGAGTAAGTCCTTAGTAATGTAATGTATTGATTATTAGCTGTCATGGAAAAGTGATCATCCTCATTATGTGGAATTTGCTCGAATGAAAGTTGGAATATGATATATGATAGCATGGAACAAAGCATAGTAACTCAACACAGAAGGCAAAAAATGGTTATTCTGTTTTGTCTGGGTGTAAAACTGCACACCTGTAAATGGAAAGGCAATTACATGAGTTTTCATCATCTGTGTTGCTCTACAAATTGGTAAATTGAGTTGTCCTCAAATTTGTGGGAAAGCAAGGAAATAGCTAGCAACTTAGCATTCCCTGCAGTAGGACCCACACCAAGGTGCAAACCATTCAAATGGTACTTGGCTATCATTTTCTCCTGTAGCTGGGGAAGCATGGATAAGCTTGTCCATCTCTCTGATGCCGTGGCCATATAGCTGCTGTCAGGCCACCAGGAGTGCCCCAAGGACAGCAGCAGTGCCTGGTAAGTTGGCATCACAGACTGTAAGCCACCTCCCATAGGAGTCCATGATAAATGAAGTGTTCTATTTACAGAGAAACATTGCCAGAGCTGGCTCTGGGCAGCTGCTGGACTCTGCCGACTAAGGGCAGCACCTCTGCAGGCCCCTGCAACCAGGACCTTGCCACATACGCTCAGTACAGTCAGCAGTCTTTTGTTGTTCTGCGAAGCACAGGATTATTGTTTGCTGATTCTGCACAGTGGTAGTGATTGTGCTGGGAGTTTGCTTGCACAGTATCAACAGGAGGAAAGAAAATTTGTTCCCATATTCTTAGAAGGTAATCAGCTACCAGTATTATTTTTGATGCTACGTAGAAGTAAAGGAGACCTTTCCTATCATGTAAAAAATTAGGTTATGTATTTGGTAACACTAAATATGAACTGCTTTGCAAGATGTAGTAGTTATGAGTGCTTTAAGACAGCATTTGATCTTCTGTCCTTTTGTTAGAAATTATTATCCATAAATTGTTTGATATAAAAAATAACTGCATAATGGGAACTGAGATCTCTGATATTTCTACATTTCCTTGAAACAGTTTTGTGTGATGGAAATGACTTATTATGATGCATCAGAACAATTTTTTAGCCTCCTTTCTAATATACTTCAAATTACAATTAATTCCATTCAGGGAAAAAACAATACATATTTTCCCCGCACTAGGAATTTTTTCAAGTTCTTTTGCTTTTTCTTTCAATGCAGCACGGAAGTGTTTGTCATGTAAGGAGTTGCCAGGAGGTAAACTAACTTGATAAATGTCAGAGGTCAACTTGTATGGAAAAGAAAGAGTTTGTCAAGAAAGCAAGTTAACCTTTCTTACAGAACCACTCTGATCGTATCCTTGTTGAGAATGACAATCCAGTGGCTGATCTGTTCCTGCTTTAGGAACTGAAATAAAAAAGGAATCTTAAAAAGGTTGTAGATTTGGCAAAATGCTTATTATTTGTTGCTAAAAGAGAGTATTTAGGGGAGAAAAAAAGAATACAAAAATAAACACCACAAAAAAACCCACCCTTTTTGCTGTCTGAAATGAAAGATTGTGTTCTAATGGTTAATTGATATATGTCTCCTAATTTTACTTAAGTCAGACAAAATACATGAAATAGTCTGTTTACTTTGTTATCCAAAGAGGTGTCACCAAATTGACACTATTGATTGAACATTTCTTCCACAGTATAATTAACTGCAAGTAATACTTTGCATTACAGTGAGGTGTTCAAGAAAATTAGTTCTAAAGCTTTGAAAGTTTTCTATCGCAGGAAGCCAGTTATTAAAATATTATTAAAATAATCCAAAGCAGAAGAACACACTGTGGATTCAAATTTTTCATTTCCTTCTTTTTCCTGTTTAAATTGAAGGCTGGAATTCCTTTACAAAATATTTATTTCAGTTTTTTAAATGACTTCAGAATTCAGGTTGCAATGAGCTTTTTCTGTCTTTAAGTGGTTACTTCAAGTTTCACTTGAATTAGAAATTACCCTTTAAAGACATTGGCAGTTTTATTTATAATAAGAGTCAAGTTTCTATTTTTTAATGGAACTGAGTTTGGAGAATATGTCATGAGATAGCTTTCCTATTTAAAAAAAAAGATTGGGGAGGGAGAAAGAAACCTCCTAGAGAAGCAAAAGATCACAGATTACACTGTGTGTAACAACAGCATGTTTCATCAGTAAAAAAAATGATTTTGAGGACAGATCATTTTTCATAGCAGAGGTTTCAGTCCGCAGTCCTTCCTCAGCCTCTGGGAGACTATTTGACAGTCTGTATTGCTGCTCTGCTCAGCGGTACAGCTTATGTGCATTCAATTTATGTTTCTCTCCTGGAAAGAAACCCTGATGGCAGATGTTGGTTCCGTGATGAGTGCTAGTGTGCATTTGGAGCTGATGTTGTAGCGTTGGAGGATTTATCCAAGTCACAATTTCACAGTGTGGTGTTAGAAGAGCAAAATACAAGCAGCCTTGCAATTGACAGAGAAGTGAAGGATGCTTGGTGCTTTTTTTGTTTGGATGGGGGAACATTTAATGCACTTTGGAAGTACTCGGTCATGCTTCAAACTTCTTTTTCTGTTTCTGCACATGATTTGACTATCTGCCCAGAGTTTGAGGAATAGCTATATAGAAGTGATGGGTTACACATCCTGTTAAACCTACAGCTGGAGCAGCAAGATTTAAATTGCTGTAATTCTTCCACTAAAACAGAATTTGCTTTTCTAATATTAAAGTATATATATTTTAGATGAAGTAAACCTAGAGGTAATACTTTTGCTGTGTTCGCCATTAAGTGAATTTGGTTAAAGGTTATGTAAATATTATACAATCCCAGGGTTAGATGGCATTTCCTACTTCACACAGCTTATGGTGCCTCTTCTGTGGTTTTCTTCATTGATTCCATTGAGCTGACTTGAGAAAGAGGATGTGATGCAATGAAGAGCAAAGATAGTAAGATCTGTATGGATGTGATCAAAGACTTGGAGTTCTAAATAAGAGCAAAATGCAAAGTAGATTTATGTTATCTGTGATTACACTGCCATCTAGTGACACAATGACTCAATGTAGACTTTCTTGCTGTTTTTCAAAGATTAGCATCTTCATGACACACTTGTCTAACTATGGAAACGACCGCTTGGGGCTGTATACATTTGTGAATCTGGCCAACTTTGTTCATACCTGGACAAACCTGAAACTGCAAACTCTTCCCCCAGTTCAGCTGGCTCGCAAGTACTTCGAGCTATTCCCTGAGCAAAAGGACCCACTCTGGCAGGTAGGCAGACTTGCTGATCAAAGGATTTGGAAAAAAAAAAAAAAAAAAAAAAAAAAAAAAGGTGGTCTAAAGTGGTCTTGATGTTTTTGTCTGTTTTTGTTTTCTAAATTTCTTTGCTTCAGTTTCTCGTAAACAAAAGCAGTCATATTTTTGAATTTGGAGTGGTTTTCAATCCACGCAGTTTTCCCAGTTGTTTTGGTCTCCATAGAAAGGCTGTGAAAGTAATATGTGCTAATACATATAGAAAAGATTATCTTTCATTCATTTTATTTGTGAGTTTATTTGTTTGTAGAATTGTGGGAAATGCAGGAAAGGTGGTTGATGTTATTTCTTCTTTTGTAACTAGCAGAAATGAAGCATTTGAAAGAGATATCTCTGTATATTTTATCCACTGTCCATTAAAGACATGAACTTTATTCCAAATGTGTTAAGAGAAGAGAGTATCCAAAAAGAACAAAGAGCCCTAAGACCATGGCTACCTTAATTCAAAAATTGACTCATCAAGCATAAGTACAGTAGAAAGTTAGTCACAGTAAGCTGAGAAGTGCCTAAGCAAGAACCTGACACGTACTTAATATATTGATGTTGTCAGTTGTGCTTCTTCATTAGGCCACCTCTCATGAGTGATCAGATTGAATGTATCAGGAGGTGAAATGTGCTAAAGCTGAAACCTGTACTAACATTGCATTTGACATGATATCTTCAGCCAGTGACCCAGTGATAAGAGCACAGTCACTAAAGAGAAATTACTCTGAGATCTGGGAATGTTGTTCTGCTTCCACCCATTCAGTGACAGTTCAATCAATTTGTGGGATGTCTGAGCATGACAGAAATCTATACCACTATGTGGATGCTGTGGTGACTCTTTCTGAGGTGACTCAAAATATTTTGAGAGCAAGCTTTACTAAATCAAACTTTAAAATGTATTTAAGTTTGCTTATTTAAGTTTTTTCTAGCATTGGATATTGAATTGCCAACTTAGTAAGAATCTGAATGTGAGACTGCAAATTTGGTCTTAAATGTGAAGCTTGAAATTCATGCTGTTACTGAATTGTACTGCATTGAACTGCATTGAACTAGTGGAAAAAATGCCAAGAACTTTGCATACTGTTAAGAGAACATGAATTTAGAAAATGGAAATTAGCCTGTAGCCAAAGGACTTGAATAATTACAGTAACATAGCATAGAAATTTGTCAGCAACAATGACTAACATACACTGAAACTGGTGTCTTTTGTCTATAATTTGCATAAACTTGAATAGCTACTTTTTTTTTTTTTTTTTTTTTTTTTTTTTGCCTAGAATATTGGTAATCCTCTTCGTCTCAGCAGACCAGTGTCAAAAATTGCTTGCAAGAAGTATTCATAAAATAGATACAAAGCTGATTCAGTATTAAAATAGAAAATGATAAATATTTGTATCAGGACTCACTTCAGACTCAGTATTTTGTACTGATTTGAACTAGGGGTTCAGAAGATGTATGGAAATGGAAATCCTTAAACTAGAATTAATTTTGTATTTTAGTTTGCAGCTTATATATACTGATATCTGTTACAGTAATGTGAAAAGTAGTTAGAGAATTCATTAGCATTTTTACTTTTCTTAATTTGTATGTCATTGATTGATTAATCTTGAACTATTCCCATTTCTTGAGTACAATGGATGAAATTTGTCTTTGGCATAATTCTCCTGAATTTATTGGCATTTCTCTGGAGAAATCATCTTGTCCCAAGGTCTCTTGAGTAGGTGGGTCATTTGTATGTATTTCAGTGAGTTAGAAAATGAAAAATACATTCCTGCCTACATACTTGTCTGAAAGTATCTGTTTTCACGGGGGGGGGGAGGGAAAGATAAAGAAGTTTTTTGTGTGTCACACCTGCAAACATATTTCTGAATTATTGAAATAATTCTTCTAAATGTAACATTTTTTCACTCATAAGGAAAACTAATATTTTTCTGGTAAGAACATTTGCAGATTGATAATCAACATAAACAGAAATTAAGAATCTTACTGGGTATGATTGCTAGTAAAATTCTTTGTTTTTCTTCTCTACTTCAGAATCCCTGTGATGACAAACGGCACAGAGATATCTGGTCTAAAGAAAAAACCTGTGATCGATTACCAAAATTCTTGGTTGTAGGACCTCAGAAAACTGGTAAGAGTCTTTCCTATTTTGACAAGGTAGGGTATTTGTAAATGCAAGCAATTGTAGTAATTAATCAGGTTTTACTCAGAGTGCTCTGTAGAGACTGTGATCATCTAATAGCATTTTTTATTTTCAGACATCCGAATGTATTTGAATAGTGTAAGTTACAATAAAAGTTCATATACATTTTTAAAATGTGTGCAGTGTTCTAGTGTCTGTCAGATTTCTGTAAGCTTTATATCAAATGAGTCACAATGATAAATCAACAATCTTGACTTTGTCAGATCTTGTCAGAGCTGAGGGAGGGAAAGACATCAATTTTTCAAGTGATGAAGATTCTTAACTGCAGGATTTTGTCTGTGCTGCTTTTGCCATGCTTAGAGGAACTTTCTGTGTCATGGAATTTGCTTTACGTCAAGGGGTTCCTAATGGACAGTTTGAATTGTAAGGTTGTGAGAGTTTATGAATTAACTTCACAGTTAATTTTCTTCTTTGTAATTAAAAAATTGCGTATCTGCTTCTTCTCATCTTCCCCAGTCCCCATTAGCTACTGAGCACAAGACTTTTGAATTATTTTTGTAACAATAACCAATTTTGAAAAGCAATTTTTGGCACCGTGAATAACAGATTTGAGCCTTGCCACTCTACTCTATATTAGCAAAGTTCCTTTAATGCCTTTGATTTAAAAGCATTGAAGATGTAGACTCGTAAGTGGCGTAAATGAGCATTCCTTCACTAAAGTAAAAAAGAATAAAGCTAGTTCAGTCCACTTGGGGGTGTGACCCATAAAATGTGTGTGTATTTATTTTAATCTTAGACTTTTGTCCTATTTGTAGGTACCACCGCCTTGTATTTGTTCCTGATTATGCATCCTTCCATCATTAGTAACTCCCCCAGCCCAAAAACCTTTGAGGAGGTACAGTTCTTTAATAGAAATAACTACCACAGGGGGATTGATTGGTAAGATGGGTTATTAGTATAAATATAAAAGTTTATATATTGTAAACAATATAAAAATGACATTGCTGTTGGTAATGTTAACTGTTTATATAAAGAGTGAGATAGAAAAAAAATAACCTTTAGTGTCTTTCTAGAATGTTAAGTAAATGCAAATGAATAATAACCATGGTGCATATCATAAATGCAGTAACTTTATTGAGGCTTTCTTGTTAATATCCAGATATTAATATATGCAAAAAGAGTAACAAAATATGTATTTCTTAATTCTGTGAGTTTATACAGCTGAATTGTAATTATTTCTATGACATAGACCTTATTTCTTATTGAGACAGTGATGTTTATTGGTTGAATATATGGAGGAAAAATATGTTCATGTTAGAGAGAGGCATTTTTTTTCTTTAATTGCAATTTAGAAATAGCAATCAGGTAATAGTGGGAGAAGAAAAGACTCTCAGAATGTTGTTCAAGGATCTAGGATCTAGTAATTGGGAGAATGTTAACGGCTCAGTAGGGTACATAAATGATGCTAAGAAAAAGAGCATGTTTCACTGCTGTCATGTTCACTTTGGCTACCAGGAAATCACCAGAGGTATCTACTCCCAAAAGGTCATTCTTGATTTTTTGTGCTGCAATACAGAACACTACCAGATGAATAGCAGTAACATCCTACAGTGGCAGGGGAGCACCAATAAGATACTATTTATATTTTGTCTTGTTTCTTTTTTCTTTTGTTTCTTTTTTTCTCCAGTCTAAGGGAAAATAGTTTTATTGCCTTTGAATTTGTATTCATCCATAAAATTAACAGAGCGAGCACTGTTGTATTGTCTTAGTACAGATATGTTAGATGCAGTTTCTTTTTAAGTCACTTAGTTTTTGCTGAGTTATAATTGAAGCAGCAGTTTCTTCCACAAAATGTTGACTGGAAATTAGAGAGACGAATCTTTGCTATTAAGCTTTTTGAAGTCAGGCAAGCAAACAGGGCATAGTGAATAGTGCTGATGGAGACAGGCTAAGTTGAGTGAGACACTTCTTCTGCAAAATCATCTTTTTCATTGGGCAGGAAGACCTCTTTGCTGCTTCTGTCCTTCCTCCTGTTTTAAGCACTTCCCTAACGTGCAGATACAATGTGTCTGCCAGATTACCTTCATCTTATCACAGCAACAGTGCATAAGACTTCAGTGGTCAACTTAATAGACCAACTATGTAATTTTATCAGGCCTCACTGGAAAGCATTCATTTGGCTAATGTATATCTGTGCTACGTGCCCCACTCAGCCTTGCCAGCTTTTCAGATCAATCTTCAATACTCAGAGCTGCCCTACAGTGTAGTTGTTTAACTCTTAGGTTTGCATTCTGTCTGCCTTACAGATTTCTCAGACCTTCAGTCCGATAGACTATTTTAATGCTGTCACTTAATGAGCTTACCAAATGTTAATTAAATACAAGGTCTCTCCTCATTAGTCCTTTAATTAGTTAGGATTCCTTCATGGCAACAATATTTGCAAGTAACAAGTGGTTCAATTTATTTTATGGTGATGGAGATTTAGTTTTTTTTTTTTCCAGAGCTGTCTGATTTAAGTCTTTGTCAAAGCTTAGTTAGACATAGACTAGCTACGACATTGTTTCAGATGTCAGGACCGTGGCAACCTCAATACTTAAAAGAGGTACAGATGTATATTGCAGTGTCCCAATGGAGACAATAGAACAGTAAGAGGAGAACTGGCCATTCTGTTCTTTATGCAGAGAAGTCCAAGTAGACTAGTCATGCATTTCTTTATGTAAGCATTGTTACAGATTTTTTCGACAAGTTTATCTAAAACCTTCTCAGCTTTGCCAGTGAAGAATTCAATAAAATTCACCCATAAGAATCACAGAATCACAGAATGGCCAAGGTTGGAAGGGACCTCAAGGATCATGAATCTCCAACCCCCTGCCACATGCAGGGCCACCAACCTCCCCATTTAATACCAGACCAGGCTGCCCAGGGCCCCATCCAATCTGGCCTTGAACACCTGGAGGGACGGGGCATCCACAGCCTCTCTGGGCAGCCTGTTCCAGCACCTCACCACTCTCTCTGTAAAGAGCTTCCTTCTGACATCCAACCTAAATCTCCCCTCCCTCAACTTAAAGCTATTTCCCCTTGTCTTGCAGTTATCTACCCTTTCAAAGAGTTGATTCCCCTCCTGTTTGTAGGCTCCCTTTAGGTACTGAAAGGCTGCAATGAGGTCACCCTGTAGCCTTCTTTTCTCCAGGCTGGACAAGCCCGGCTCCCTCAGCCTGTCCTCATAGGGGAGGTGCTCCAGTCCCTTGATCATCTCTGTGGCTCTCCTCTGTACCCTCTCCAACAACTCTTGGACACAGTATTCCAGATGGGTCCTCACAAGAGCAGAGTAGAGGAAATTAGCTTCTCAGAATCAAGTGTCACAGAGTTTTGTTTCTTTAAACCATGGTAGTATCATTCCTTCTCTCTAAGTACCTTGTAATCAGTGCTTGTATGCTAACAATATGTGTGCCCTGATAAAATGCATGTTATGTCTATGTCCGAAGGAAAATTGCTTGTGCATCAGTTAGTTCCATCCTGTTGAGTTTTCTCACTGAGCCTGTGGTGGTGACAATTTCAAAGCCTAGAGTGTATCATTTGTATTAAAGGTAGTTCAGTCCTATGAGTAGAACAAGATCTGAGCACTGGAATCTTCAGTCCTTAAGCATAATCATCGGAAGAGGTTGTTTTAAATAGCATTTATTTTACAAAAGTTTAACTGAAATGTTAAGAAGAACATTTCCCATTTCTTCTTTTCTCCAACTATAAAAAAATCTGCATGTGGCAAACTGAAAAGTTTGCTCACAAAGAAAACCAAAAGGAATACCAAGCCATGTTTTCACAAAAATGTGTTTGATAGAAAAATGTTGTTACTGCTTAGAAATGTTTTACCTGCTGAAGCTGTGGTGGATTTTGAGTGGATTTTCACCCGTAATAACAAGCTCTATTGTGTTTTTTAGTAAAAACAGTTTTGATACTTTTTTGTTAGGCTCTTGCACTGTAATTGGTGTCTGCAAAGGATCAAATTCAGAATACTCATTTTTTTACTTTTGACATTTACAGGAGTAGGAGTTTGTCTTACTGAAAAGTGAGAATTCGCTAATTTTATAAAGATACATGAATGTCATAATGTTTTCTTCCAGCTAGAACAAAATAGCTGCAAATCTATATGTAGTCAGAAGATGAGAGATAGTAGCACATAATATGTAATCAAAATACAATGTAGACTTCTTGTTGCTTTTAGATAGCCATTAGGCCATTATTTTATTGTAGAATAAAAGCGTTATTTTATTGTAGAATAAAAGCGCTTCCAAGTAATTCTGAAGATGATGTTCCTTTTCTAGGTACATGGATTTCTTCCCTACTCCTTCCAATGTTACCACTGACTTCCTCTTTGAGAAAAGTGCCAACTATTTTCATTCTGAGGAAGCTCCTAAGCGAGCTGCTTCCCTCATTCCCAAGGCCAAGATCATCACCATTCTCATAGACCCATCTGATCGGGCATATTCCTGGTATCAGGTATGTATATTAAGGAACGTGGGCAGGCACAAGTCAGATAAATATGTCAGATTTCAACCTTGAATCCTCTTTGTATATTCCTTTAGTCTGCATATATATTAAGAGTTTGGATTATACCAGCTTTTATGGTCAGTCTGTGCTCCATATATCATTAACAATGAGCTGAGGTATCTGACCATGAAAATCTGAAAAAACAATTTTAAGTACCAGAAATCACATTTTCAAAGGTCTGCCTGTAATACGAGCATGCAGGACTGCTTTAATGTATGCAATCAGCACACAGCCTTGCATGTTCAAAATATGAGATCTGTATGTCTATATTGGATGCCCCGTCCCTGGAGGCGTTCAAGGCCAGGTTGGATGGGGCCCTGGGCAGCCTGGTCTAGTATTAAATGGGGAGGTTGGTGGCTCTGCCTGTGGCAGGGGGGATGGAGATTCATGATCCTTGAGGTCCCTTCCAACCCTGGGCATTCCGTGATTCTGTGATTCTGTGTGTACGTCCAGGATTTGGTGGTTTTGCAAACACCTATTTAAAATAAAAATCAGTGAAGAAAAAATGGCTGAACTGCAATGAAAAGTAGGACCTCAAATTTAAATCACTATCAGCTCTTTGGCAAACATTATTACAACACTTTATCTTAATGTTTCATAGTACTCAAGTGCTGAAATTTCTTTTTTTGTTATAATATTGGAGGAAGCCATGCTAAGGCTGAAGTAGTATTTTGCAGATCATAAAAATAAGATTCCCCATATGTAATTTGGAATATTTATACAAAGCAATAGTAAGTATTTAGTGGAGTTCATAAGAACATGGCATAGTATCAAAAGGTATGAATGGAGATTAATTTAATACAAAATATGGATCTCCAGTAAACATATTTTGAAAGATCAGGCCACATTAAGGTAGTGATGTTTCTTTTTACACATTAGGTTTTTTTAGTAAATGGCTAAAATATTAAGATATCATAAATTCCATTTGAAAAACTGATCAAATCCCTTACACAGTGCAGTAGTTCATACCTGATATTTCAACAGTTAACAACTGCATAGTTAAAAGCTGTATCTAAATGCCAGTTACCTTGCTATGTATCTGTCTATGTGTATTTAAAGCACAGATAGTGAGATTTGCTCTAAAATGACTTCTCCAATCCTAATTCTAGTTAATAGTTTTGACTTAAATTTTTGTTCTTCAGTCCAAAGATTTCAACAGGAATTTGAAAAAGTAAAAACGCAAAAAAGAAAATTCCAAAGAGAACAAATGTCTTAGAACTTCTATGATATATGTAGTGTTACTTTTATGATGAGATGTAGTCAAAGCCATACATCCAGTCTCATAGCTGACCCTGCTTTGAACAAGAGACTTTGAATTAGAAACCCAATGAGAGCAATTTTGATCTGAATTTTTCAATGATTCTCATAAATATCAATGTTTAAATTTTCTTTTTTTTTATGTTTTTACCTTGAATAAGCTGGAAAAAAATAAAACATATCAGATTAATTTGTACAAAAGCTGCCAGCCACTCCATTTACTGAAAAGTGAACATTCATATTGCATGCATTCTGTTTTGTTACTATTACTGTCAGTCTATCTTCTGATTTCTCTTGATACAAAAAGTATTTATTGATATAAGTAATGTTTATCTCAGCATTTGCAGCAAATTAATCCAGATATAAGGTCTTCTTAAAGTAATTTCTAATGTGAATAATCACTCATGGCAAGATTAGTAAGACTGAACATTTTTTCTTATTTTCATAACTTTTGTGGTCTGTAAAACTTAAAACTGCAACTTGTTTTACAGCATCAGCGCTCACATGAAGATCCTGCAGCCCTGAAATTCAGTTTCTATCAAGTGATCACAGCTGGACCTCGAGCCCCTTCTGAACTTAGAGCTCTCCAAAGGAGATGCCTAGCACCTGGATGGTATGCTACACATATTGAGAGATGGCTAACTTACTTCCCACCTTATCAGGTGAATAAGACAGTAACTCAACATCCTAACATTATTTATGTAATATTCTGAAAGATTACCTTTGTAGAAGTATTGCTAGTGAGTGCTGATCCTCAAGGATATCCCAGGTACACGCTAGCATGTTTTAAGCCATTCATTATTCACAGCCGTGTTCTAATTAGTTGGATTGACATTGCTATGGGTGTCATGCCTTAGCACCATACAGCTGAGAGCTTGTTCTGCAAAACAAATCTGAGTAATCTGGAAGTTCAAATACTTGAACACTCTTGTACCCTACACTGCCTTCAACTTTTTGTTTGTTTTTAATTTGTTCATGCTTTCATCTCTGCGTCTGTAATTCTTTGTCTGTAATGTTGAGGAAAAGAGAACCAGGCATGCAAGAATTTTTTAATATCAGATATTTCATCACGGTTTACAAAAGAAAAAAATGTCAAAAACAATGGGACACTGCTCACTAGTATTTCTGTATTCTCTTAATGGTAACTAGTATCACCTAGCACCAGAGAATATGAGCTGGGATATTGCAATTGCCACATTGGAGGAAGGGGAGCAAAATCTCCCTTCGAAGGAGGTTTGACATTGGAAGACTTTGGGATGTAAGCAACATCTTTTCTGTGTAAAAGAGGCAACAATGATTGGGAATGGATGTGACCAAGTGAAGCTGTAACGCCTTAATTTTTAAATGCGTCAATGCTTTCACACAGTCCTTAGTTCTTTCATGCAGTCGTCTCCCACTGTTTCACCCTCATTAGGCTATGATTATAGCAGTAAATAAACTGTACCTTTACAAGAGTTCACACACTAGTTCACTGCTGTCCGTAGTACATGATTTTTAAGATATTTCTGTAAGTTTGGATCTGTAGCAAAAACCATCTTGCCAAGCAGTTTCAGATCACAGCTCAAAGGATAACAAGAACCATTACCATCAGGTAGTCTCGATGCAGCCAATTTGGTTTTGCAGTTGAGAGGCCTTAGCAGTACAGATTTGTGTCATGCTTGTGCCATTTAGCCTTAGGACGAGAAAACTGTCTCTGATTGATTGTAGTTAACAATATGAAGTCATGTACATCAGTGTGTTTGCCATTTCAAGCATCACCAGTTTTTACATGAATTGATGATTTGCCTGACATGACTTTTCTATAACTGTGAAACTATTGGGTCTCTTCTGCACATTTTTTTCTCTTTTGCACATTTTGTTTTTTGAAATTTGTCATACATTGTTGCCCATATCAGTGCATCCCAGCCTCTACTGGGATTCATGCATACAGTGGAACAGTTTGGTGTTTTGATGTTTCTAATAATCTACGCATGCTTGGTATCTATCACTGATCCTGAATCCTTGATATATCCTATATGTTGAGATCAGTTTTTCTGTGTGTCTGGTAGCCTCAAAGAGTGTATGTTCACGGACCTGCAGATTTGAGTTCAGGTGGAGAATAAACAATTTGAAAATTTGATCTCCCCTGCAAACATGTGGTGGCATATAAGAAATTACTAGTCTCCTTATGGCCCTGTGTAGATCAAGTCTCAGGAGATACACATTCTAATCCTGAACATCATCTCCTGTACAGAGCCAGGCAATATCACGATTTGTATCTCCTTCATAGATTTATTTCTGGAATAGATTTTTATGACATTGATTGCGTGTCTAGCATTATTCCCCACCTCACATATAAAGTTAACTTTAACTGAGGGAGGTTGGCTGCAGCCTGAACCTTCTGTTTATCCAGACTTGCTTAGCTGAGACAATTTGGCTGGAGTCTGCACCTTCTGTTTTCCCAGAGTGTGCCAAGGAAGCTCTGATGCCTCTAGATGAGTTGTTCTTTACAGGCTCTCTTTTGGGACAGCCTTGAAGAATTCATGAAATACACACTTCCATCATTATCATTATACTCATATGAAATTTTCTACATCATCTTTTTTTATCTTATCTCCAGAATCACCCATCCACGAGTACTGAACAATACATGTCATCAAGTGGATTTTTGCCAGATTTTATATCTGACAATGACAGAAAAGAACCAGCCTTGATAGCTTTTTTTTTTTTTTTTTTTTTTCCTGTTAGTGTATTAGGAGATTCACTTGAATTGCAAAAGCAACAGTGTATTGTAGGCTTTATCTGAACTTGTTAGCAAGTTCAAGGAACTGCTGAATCACATAGCAGTTACATAAGGTAGACCTAAAATGAGATCAGCTTAGAAGCAAAACTTTATGGAAGAGAGAGAGCCTTTGTAAGAAAGTGTCTTACTTAGAGTACCAAATTTTAAAGCTGTATAAATTGTTGAGTCTCAACAGGTGTGACTGAGTTGAAGAAGCTGTTACAAAGTCAACAGGCATATAGTAAGTGGTAGAGGTAGCAACAAGCATAGCTTTAAAGTTCCCCTAAGATTTTTTATTACACTGGCAAAACCTTTTCTTGCACATCTTTTTTTGAGTGGTAGAAACAAGAATGCCACAGATATTTATCTCTATTTGCTTGTTAAATACTAAAGAAGAAACCTCATTCTGTTCTTTTGGATGGAAATATTCCCCACTTGGGATATTTTTTGACCACTGATCTACAAAGCACTTAAGGATTGTTTTCTGAGCTTACATCTTAGGAAAGCAGTAGGATCATTTTGGGCTCAAGCAGTCATAATGCATCTCATTTGAAAAACTTCTGGGATGAGCTGCTGCTTCTGAACAGCTTGATACTTTCACTAATCCACATCTCTAAATCCACATGCTGTATTTTGGCAATTCCAAAGACTGATCTTTCAAAAGAAATGACATTTTCTCCCTTCTGATTATGCTCTGAAACCCTATAAAACCTACTGACCTCTGAAACCCTAAACCTACTAAGTTTCAGCCAATCCTGTAAGCAAATCATAGGATCTTAGGCTCTCTCTTGTGTGGAAACATAAAAGCAAGCTTCTGCACTGCATACAAAATGAGGCCATTGAACTAGGTCTGTTGCTCCCTCCTTTTCATTATTAAAACGTGATGGAAAAAGTAGAACTGTTTCCACAGCAGGAAATGAATTCTCACCTAATCCATTTGGGATCTTGTTTCTCTTTCAACAGTCTCAAAGACCCAAACATGCTGCACCTTCAGTGGATCATTTAGGCATAAAACCCTCACTTAGTGTCTGTTTCCATGAAGATTCACATCAAAGGAAAAGGATAGCCATATCTGAAGTAGCCTAGTGTGAGTGTATATATGATCAAGCGCTTAACAAAAACAAATTACATACCAGTTCCTGGCCTTCTTACACATATGTTGCAAATTTTGTATCTATGACATTCCTGCCATAAGGTTCATCCTAACATTTCCCTTTATTCCTATTCTCAAATAAGTTTGTTAGTTTTTTGTGGGTTTTTTTTGTTGTTGTTTCCCCCCCCCCCAATAACATGATGTATTCTCATATGGTATTAGAAGTAAGGCATTTATTCTAACATTGCCTACTGTTTTCTTGGTCATTTCCAGTGACAAGCTTTTCAATGTGAGTTTAATATATATTCATAAATGCCTGTGTCTGTGAGAATTAATAGCTAATTTCTTTCATACCTTTTTTCTTCTCTTGACAAATCTCATTCAGTTTCCCCCCAGTATTTCTTACCTTTCCAGATCCTTTAGTGCTACTTCTCTGTTGTCACAACAGGCTGAATTTCAGATTTATTTAAATGCCATTTATTCCCAGATCATTAATGATCATGACAATTAGTGAACTAATTATCTGGGAAGGTACTTTCCATACAATGAAGGAGTCTGACAGAGGTGGAACTTTCAGTTTGAATTTTAACATAATGAATTTTAAATTATATTTCCATTTATTTTATTTTTGTAGTTGTTAATTATTGATGGACAGCAGCTAAGAACTGACCCCTCTACTGTAATGGATGAAGTACAGAAATTTTTGGGAGTCTCTCCTCATTATAATTACTCAGAAGCCCTAACGTGAGTTAATTTTATCATCATTATCACTTGTTCTTATGTTCCTAAAATACTAATTAGTTTGTAAGGAAGCTCACTACTTAATAAAGCCTCTGATACTTTACCTTCCATATGAGTTCAGTAGGATGTATTTTTCTATGTCTAGAAAAGAACACAAGAGAGAGATAGATTTCCAGAGGATCTACACTTAGTCACTAAATGTGGAGCTTCACTGTCACAGGAGTAGACATCTGAAAAATTCACAGAGAATACAGTGAATAAAAAGAAATTTTAGGAATTTTATTCCTATTGGTAAATGGAACATGGAATGCTGACTTCCATAAAAAGAAAGGAAAAAAAAAAATTTGTTTTGGACATTACCTGCAAGTATTAACAGTATCGATCAGGAATATAGCATCCACTCTATATGTGCACTAATACTTTGGAATCTGACACTTTGGTTGCCCTTAAAGTGGGATTGATAGCCTTAGATTTACTCTTCTCAGTATGAGTCTATTATCTTTCCCTGTAAGAAGCCCTCAGAAAAGAATGTTTTTCTTTTCTATTCTTCTGTTTAATATTTTATTCTAGTTTTATTCTATTCCTTTTATATTACTGGTAGCAAAATAGACTTTCATCTTCCATGAAATTGGAATAAGTAGGTGGTAAAGACAAAAAGGGCCAAATAATCCCTGGATCTGAGTCTATTGAAGACATATTTTATTTGTTTGGCTTTTTGATTTGTTTTTTGGTGGTGGTGGTTTGTTTTTTGGTTTGTATGTATGTGATTTTTTTATATTTTTATATTTTAATACTGAAGCCTTTGTCCTTGATATTATGAATTAATCCCATTTCATCTAATTCTGATGCATTCCCATTGCATCTAATTCTATAGCATGCATTTTCTTTCATGTCAATCTTTGAACATAGTTAATGTTTACAAAAGTAAAGCATCTTGTTCAGTTAAAATGCACTGATATCAGTTTGTCCACTCAGCTGATGTCAGGAATCATCACTGCAGCATCTCATAGCCTTTACACTGCAGTACTGGCACCTGCTTCCTTCCTTTCTTCACTTTGTTTACTTCACAGTTTGTGTCTGCTCCCAGCTCTTGTTAACTCCCTTAATCTTCTCTGTTTCCCACTTGCTTGATGCCTTTTCCTGAAGAGAAAATTTGAGAGCTAAAAAGAAAATTGTGTGAACTTACTTTATTGAGTTTCTGCTATGAACATGTGTTTAAATGTTTGCTTCAGGTTTGATTCACATAAAGGTTTCTGGTGTCAGCTTCTGGAAGAAGGAAAGACCAAATGCCTCGGAAAGAGCAAAGGTAGAAAATACCCTCCTATGGATTTGGAGGTAAACCATTATGCTCATTGGCATTATATAGAGACTCAGCCATCATAAATGGGACTCTGCACAGGCAAAATCATAAAAAGATTAAATTAAAGTAGCCTTAAATTAAACTAAGTAGCCTTGATTATTTTACTACATTTTCCTACAAATGAAACCTTCAGCAAAGCTGTGGATTGCATCACTTTTTTTCATTTCTTTGTTTCAAATGTGAAGATTTTAAGTTATTATAAACATTTTCTCTCATGTAACTAGTGATAGGACTAGAGGAAATGGCCTCAAGTTGTGCCAGTGGACTGGCTGTTAGGAAATACTACTTTTCCAAAAGAGTGGTCAGGCATTGGAATGGGCTGCCCAGGGAGTTGGTAAAATTACTGAGATGTTCAGGAACATTTAGTCAATGTTTTGAGGGACATGGTTTAGTGAGAACTAGTGGTGTTAGGTGCACTGTTGGACTGGATGATCCAGTAGGTCTTTTCCAACTTTGGTGATTCTATGATTGTATGAAACTGTTCTATTTGGAAACTTGGCACTCCTTAGAGAAATAAATTTAGCACCTCTGAAAACTTCTGAAATTAATTTGGAAACCTATTCCCTTTACCTAAGTGAGTAAGTAAGCAGCAGAAGCCCCAGAGTGGGTTTTTTCTCAGTCGTGATCAGATATGTGCATCTGTGTCTGTTTCCTTGTCTTTGAGAGTAGATAGACCATGACAGACTCTCATAAAGTTCTGTTCTGAGAGTGGTTAGGTTCTATTTCCATGAATTTCATAAATATCTTCCTCAGACAAAGCAAAATATGCTCCAGTGAAAAAAATCCATCAGATCAAATGCTACAAGCAATATCTAAAGGTAGTTCAGTCTCCTTTTCTAGCTACAACTTTGTGTATTCTTTCCTATATTCCTGTTTCATTTAGCCTGACTAAATTCAAATTAAAGCATTTTGATCAACAGTATTAACACAGCAAGCCAGATTTCTTTTTTTCATGGTCCTTAAGCCAGAAGCAATTGACAGAATTCAATAGAATTATAGAATTGCAGAGTGGCTTAGGTTGGAAACAACCTTAAAGATCATCTGGTCCCAACCCCCCTGTTGTGGGCAGGTTGACTCCCACCAGATCAGGCTGCCAAAGGTCCTATCCAGACTGGCTTGAACACATCCACAACCTCTCTGGGCAGAGAGGTTCTATACCTCACCAGACCCTGAGTAAAGAATTTCTTCCTAACATTTAACCTGAATCTCCCTAATAGAATTATACTGATAGAAAATCATTGGATGCCAAGGCTTCTGAACAGAATAAGACTGTATTTGTTTAATGTAGTATGTTTCAACTCTAAATATTGATGAAACTGGTTTTACTAATTACCAGATGCCTATATAGAGAGATTCTACAAGCTCCAGTTTCAGTCACGCTTGAGTAAATTTGAATGTCAGCTGCAGTACTGTTCTTAATTTACATATCTGTCTGTGAGCAGATTCAGATCCTTTGCTTTGTCTTCATGTTCATTTTGGATATCTTTTGTTTCTCTTGATACTACCTTTTAAAGTTCAGCTATAAACTTAAACTTGCATGCAGTAGATAGCATAAAAAAATATAAATTGCATAGGAGAAAGTAAAGTTTTGACACCAGTAAGGCAAACTTTGAAATTTACATCCATTACAGTACAGCATTTTCTTAAATAAAAAATATCTGCTTTTATATCCATCAGTGCAGGGCTTTTCTGTCAAGCTACTACAGAGATCATAACGTGGAACTGTCAAAACTCCTACACAAACTGGGACAACCTCTGCCGTCGTGGCTGAGACAGGAACTACAGAAAGTAAGATAGCACTGAAAAAAGACATTTTTGAAATCTCTTCCACACTTCTGTCATCCTTCCCAAAGTCTCCAGTAGCTACCAGACAGTCTTGTAAAATATACCTCTGCAAAAAATAGTAAAAGACAGAAATTATTTCCATATGCTGGCATGTGGATTGTGAAAATACACGTGATTCTTAGTACTGGTGGGACAAATCTTTCTCATAAACATTTCTGGGCCTGTGGAGTTGTGGACTACTGTGTACGTATGTGGAAGTTAACTGCAGCTGGTATATGCTTCAGAGCTACATACCTGTCCAATTTCACGGTAAATACTTACATTTTTATATATCAGTTTTAAAGTATTGTGTCTCACATAGGTTTTGTAGTCCACTGTTAAGACTGCTGTTTTTCCTAGTATTTGATTATTGTGTCTTGCATAAAATAAGAAAATTTAATGTAGCATAAAATGCCAAGTGTACTTCTGCCATTGGAATTAGCTTGCTAATACCTGAAGTATATTCCACTAAGTGTGAGAAGTACAGTTATCATACATTACTTACATGTGCACAGCAACAAAATCTGGAATCTACAGGCAAAAGCAGTGTAGAAAAGAAAAAGAAAATTACCTATAGCCTGTAAAAACAAACCCTTACAATGCAGTAAGGGCCTCATAATCAATCTGATATTGCACTGACTGAAATTGCAAAATACAGAATGTATACTGCATCTGAACAGAAATGTAATTGGATACATAAAGCACTAATGTTGCAATAACAGCCTTGTGAGCAGTGTTATACTTCAACAATTGTGAACCAGATTGAAACAGTACAATCAACAGTCTTTCACTGGCTTCTGCAAGCAGCCGGATTTTGATACTGCTCTCTGGTCTTACACTGCTGTGAATCAGAAATTACTCCACTGAAATGAATGAAAAATTGATAAAGAGCAGAAACAGATTCATACTTAAACTGCCTTAATTTGCACTACTGATTTTCCTTATTTGCCTTCAATCTGTGCTGTGCATTTTCCAAGGTCCCTCAACCTGATCAAAACTGTAGCATCTTGTGGTGACCTTCAACTTATATCAGCTGCAAAAATCTGATTTCTGGATGAAAATAATGATTCTAGCTCCACCCATCTTAAAGAAGCTTGGTATTAAAGTTTAGAAATAAGCTTTAGGAAAGAGAAATTAAGACAATTTATGGTAGAAAGTTAGTCTCCAGCCATGAAAAAACACACATGTCCAGCCTTACATTTGTGATACATTCAGTGACACACCTCATAATATGTCAGTTTAAATGTGAGATAAAGTCTAATCAACCATACTTAAAAGTTGAAAAAGATCATTGAAAATTTCAGCTGAGTACGGCCTTAAGGTTTCTCCACTGAACTTTGGCTCTGAATGTTTCTAAAGGCATAAAGAGGAAGGGAATACAAAAGATTATTGCAGTACTAAATGAAATGCTTTTCACAGTAGCTCTGTATTATTATCATAATTTGTTTTAGGATGAACAGTTAAAATATGCATCAAATGATGGAAAAACTTTGTATGTCTCGGTGCTGTTTTACAACCTTTATGTAATTATATAATTTAACTTTCAAGATAATGGAACGGAAACAGTCTGTTATTCCCTAAATGGAAAACAGATGTTGAGATCTTTACTGTAACTCTAGCCAGTAATCTTGAATATTTATTGATTTTGTCTGTGTAGTACCTGTTTTGATAGGCTTGTAAAGAAAAAATCCAGACAAATTTGCTATATATAACAATATTCTTTACACAGCACATTTTTGCTAAGGGAATATGTATGATTAATGATGAGGACCTGCCAGAGTAGACTTCTAAGAAGAACATCTTTATTATTTATAAAAGAATAAAAATTTTCATTTCATTTTAGATACTCACTGTTATAGAGGTTTGAGCCAGAATCTGACTTGTTTTGAAATACTCTTATTTGATAAAAGAAATGCTTTGAATTCTGAATATCTGTAAGTGCAAATCCTCTGCATGCTATGGGCAGCTTGTGTCCTACAAGCATCTATATGGATTTGTTACAAGTAAGTTGAATAACTGGAAGAAATACCTGTGGTTTTTCATCCAGACATGATTGATTTTATCCCTAATATAACCTGATGTAACATCACTCAGACATTTAAAGTAGAATAAAATTGTAAATCAGAAGAAAATGGGAAAAAGCACTACAAAATGCCTGAGATTTTCACAAATTAAATGCTTCCTACACACTGGAAGAATGGGCTTCAGCCACGTTTGTACTTTAGTCTTTGTTACCAGAAACTCTGTTCCTGTCCTCTTTACCTGTGAAATCTAGGCCACATCAAAATGAGAATAAGTGAGCACTGAGGATAGAGCAGTGACTGAGGAGTGCACGTTGATCACCCTCTAGGTATTTTGCAACAGACAAGGTGACATGTCTCAGATCTGTGGCCTTTTCTGTGATGTTTGTTAGGAATTTGGTGAAATAGCCAATGGCAGTCACCACATGGCTCTGGGATGATAAGCCCCCCACAAGCAGCTCCTTGGCTCTGGCTGGACCGGGATTAGTTTGACAGCTAAACATAAAGCTTGTCCTTTGTGAAGGAGTGCTGTAATCACTCTCAAGTCCTGATGAGGGATAGTAGGATGCATCCCTTCTACTGTCTCAGTGGCCTTCCCAAAGTTGGAATAAAGGCAAATCTTCAGTGAATTCCTGTGGTAGCTGTGGGTCAGTCCTGTGAACAAAGTAATGTGACCTTTTGGCCCTGGAGCTACACATCTGAAAGGGTATTATCTTGAATCTTAATTCACAGATCGTATTGAGATGCATCTGTTGAGTGCTAGCATCTTTAGATGCAGAGCTCTAGCTGCTTGTAAGCCAGGTTTGCTAAGTCCTCTCAGACTCAATAGCAGTAGAGAAGTAAAGCCTAACCACTAGGGGTCTTTGCAGTTCTGATTTTGTGATGTTCGGTTATTACTGGTTTATATAAAGAGAGTATGAAGACTTTTTTTTTTTCTTTTCCTCCAGAACTGTTTTATTTAAATATGTTCTTACATTTAACAGGAAGCTTTTAAAAACAGAATTACTATTAATATGCAGTCAACTTGGTGAAGAATTAAGAGTTTGAGCAGAACATGCAGGCAACAGCTGCAATGTGTTATTCCCCAAATAAGGGGATGCACATGAGTACAGCTGAGTAAGCAAATCATACAACATGAATTACTTGAGAATTTTAACCTATTTACAAATTCCCTACAATCAATATTTAGTTCTCAGAAGTAGACTATCAATATTAACACTTCTAAAAAGCACCACTCCATCACAAAAAAAAAAGTATATTTGCTAGTTGCAGTCCAGTGTTTTACTGTGGATGGTAATACAGCCGTGGTTTCTGTTCTCCTGGTAGATAAATGCACAAGCAATTGCTTTAACAAATGCTTGATGATGTGAGCTTCACATTTATTTTCATAAATACAATTCTGAAATTTGATTTCCTCAAATATCTGTGCCATTAAAAATCAGTGTGAGTATGAGTAGAAATGAGTATGAGCACTAAGGGGTGTAAACACAGAGCCTGATAAGAGATCACATTATTATTTGAGCAGACATTCCTGAAATACTGTGATATCTTCCCAGTTCTACTTGTGCAGAAATAATTCATTTCAGTGATTTGCAGACTCTCATGTACAGCATATTCTTTTTCGTTGCTTAAAGAAGTGGAACTTCCTCAGGAAGAAAGTAAATAGATATTTCAATGTTTATAGATGTAATACTCTTGTCATTCACATTGAATGAAAATTGCTGGAAACATTTTTCTCAAAAATTTTTTAAATAAAAAATAGACATTATACTGATAGTGGCATGGTATCTGATGTGCAACAATAAACTCTGCTAAAAAAATGTACCAATGAATGAAAGTGATTTTTTTGTTCATAAAAGTTGTCCTTTTCCAGGTTTGTTAGCAGCTACTACTGAGTTATAACACAATCCGCGAGCATGGCAGCACCACGAAATGTTTTCACAGATGGAAAATATTGCTTACTCTCTATGTAAGTGAACGTTACACTTTATGCAGCTGCTTTTGCTTCCTGCTCAGTTTTTACTTCTTATTCCAGAAATCATTAATGGGCTATAGAAACATTTCCAGAGCTTGCTGTTTTTAAGAGAACAAGCAGACTTTATTTGAACTGTTTGTTTGTGGGATTCAATAGTTGTACCTACACAGACATGAGAAGACATTTCTAGGAGAAACTTCTAAAAGATGGTGCTAGCATCCAAAGGAAAATTCACTCTTATCAACAAATTCAGAAAAGAGTAGAAAACTATAGTATCTAGCTGACTAAAAGCTGATTAATATCTTCATATAGGTGTAGAAAATAGCATGTTAACAAAATATTCTTTCATTACAGAGAAATGATGTAATATTCAGAAGTGTAAACTTCCACTACTTATCTCTATAATATCAAAGTGTAACAGAACAGTAATAACAGAAAGATACTAAGCCAAGATTCTTGCTGTGCCCGACTGACCTCTGTATCCAGTTTTTCTGCTTTCGTTTAATGTTCCTTTTCAGTTCTACCAGTTCCAGATCTCTTAGAGCTCAAAGGCCAGAAATGTACTTTTTTTTTGTCTATGTGGATCAGAAGGATGAAGAAGGCACAATGGTCAGCACCAAGGGACAAAACACAGGAACAGGAAGGCAATTAGCAGGTGAAACCAAGGCCTGGGGAAACCTGAATGAGGGAGGAATTCAGACAAACTAAGGGAGAATGATTAGAGTATTATGAGATTGATTACTGACCAGCCTGTTTTCTGTTAGTTTACCTCTTTTTTTTTTTTTTTTTTTAATACAGTATTTTCTTTCATCACTTCCCATTTTCTGTTCTGATCTCTTTGCCTTGTGAAATTCAGCTGGAAAATGAGGCTCTTGTACTTTAAATGGTCAGATATCTGTCTGCCCAGGAGAGCTGTCAGTAGCACAAGGACACTGGCAGGACTCTACCGAAGAATATGAGTATTCCCTAGCAGATGTGGCCTAGTTCAACCACGATAGAAGAGCTTGGTTCAGAATTACTAGCTAAAATCCTGAAACCCATGTTATTCAAGACATCAGAGAAATAGGCTCTTTTGCCCCTTAGTTCTTCTGTCTCCTCAGTTATCCGGAATGCCTCTCCTAATAAGATTCCCAGTAAAACTGGGATCTGATTTACTCGTCAAAAGAAACTCAAATTATTTACTTATTTGCATACGATACATGTGTCTCAACGATGTACTCAGACGCTATAAAAGCCGTACGTGATGTGAAGGACAGACTGCCGCCCCCCTGCGGCATCCCTCTCGTGCTTCAGCGCCGCACACGCGCAGCAGACGGGCGCAGCGCCGAGCAGCGCCGAGCAGCGCCGGCTCCTCCGCCCCCTCCTAGCCCCGCCCCCTGGGAGGGGCACGCGCCTCTCCCGCCCTTGCCGCCTAGTGGCGGAGTGGTTCCGGTTCCGTGAGCGACCGTTGGCGTGCGCACGTGGCGGCGGCTGCTGGGGGTGCTTTTGGCGGGCGCGCGTGCGGCCGCTAGGTGAGCGCGTGCGGCGGCCGTTAAGTGGGGGCGGGAGGCGGGATGAGGGGTTTCTGGTCGCGCGCTGGTGTAGCCGTCGGGCTCCGCAGCCCTTCTCTATGAAATGGGCCGGCCGGCCCCTGTGGAACTAAGGCAGGCGGGCAGAGAGATGCGGAAAAACTGCAGGTAAGGGGAAAGTGAGGGCTGAGCGGCGGCGGGGCGAGGTATGATGGGGAGCGGGAGGAGCGAACGGCCGGCGGTTGGCAGGATGGCGGCCGCCGTGTGGGGTGCGGAAGGGCCGCTCCATGACTCCATGGGGGCTGCCGCCCGTGGCTGTCCCCCTTCCTAGGCATGGAAGAGCAGCTTCTTGCTAATTGGCAAAACTTCTACCGTCCTGTTGGTAGTAGTCGTTGACTGTGGCAAGTAACAAGCCGAGTCGGCAGGGGTTTGTGGCGCAGGGGGTTGGCGGCTTCTTGTGATGCTGTTGTTTCTTGTTTTTCCTTTGTAACTTGTCGAAGCTCCGTTTTTTAAGCAAGTCTTCTCCCCTTTCCCCCCCTCTTCTCCCCCCCCCCCTTTTTTTTTTTTTTCCTTAAACTGTCTTGGAATGCAGAAGCCGGAAGTGTGGAGGCGGCATAGAAGTTTCTTTCCTCAAAGACACCGCGTGACTGGGTATGTGTTGCCTTATGAGCTCCTAATAGAGAAGTTGTGAGCGGGAATAATAGCAATTTACTAGTTACGTTTAGCGACTAAGCTGCTGAGACCCGTCACATCACCACTGAAATCAAGATATGAGCTTGATTTTTGTTTATTGAAAGTCTACTTGGTTGTGTGTAATTATCTTTTACTGACAAAAAGTTGTAACTAAGAGGAAAAGTCTATTATTTGGAAGAAATGGGCTTAGGTGTGGATGTGTTCAGTCTATTCTGAAGACTGGGCTGTGGTAAAGATGTGTATTGCCAGTACTCTTGCCTACTACACTGGAGGCATCTGGATCCACAGATGTCCACAAGCTGTGTGTGCAAGGAGCAAGCCTGTCAGTAAGCATGTTGCTGAGTTAGCAGAGTGAGTACAAATGGTGATCTGAAGCAGGGGAGATGGCTTCCAGCAGCTTTGTTTCAGAGCATTGTACAGCTTCCAGGAAGACACCGTGCTGTCCAGTGATGTCTGCTGTCTTGTATGTGTAGCAATATTAAACTGCGTCAAACTTCTCTTTACAGGGGAAAAGCATTCTTGAGTTGTGATGGCAGAAGAAGATGGGTCTTAATTCAACCTGTAAATTTCTGGAGTAACTGTGAATAGAAATTATATTGTTTACTGACTTTAAGGGTTGATAGGCAATCTTACAGGATTAGCAGTCTTTGTAAGTAATGGTATTCTTGTCCTTCAAACAGGGAAGCAAGCACTGCTTTTAGGCTGGGTCTTAATTTCAATTTAGACTTAAACAAACTCTTCTAATTAAGTTTATACCTTGAGCCTAGATGCTCTGCAGTCCCTCGTCTTTACAAAGCGCACGGGGGCCTGGGATGTAGTGTACTGTGTTTCAAATTAGCGTGGAATTGGTCTGCACAAAAGAGAAGGTAGTTAGGAGGATGTTGGCAAATTTATGCTGCCTTCCAGGATCCTTAGCTGCTCTCATTTCAAGTTTCACCAAGTTTTATGTTATTACAATGTCAGTAGTTAGTGACTGTAGCTACACAGCTGACCATGCTTCAGTAGTCCTAAATCTGGAGAAGTGTTGTGTTTTCACTGCTGGCTCTGCTGCTGCTAAAGCACCTTAGAAGGGATGTTACAAGGAATGTACTGTACTGTGGAAGATGAAGGTAAGTTTGTGAAGTCTAAAAGGTGTATGTGACCATCTGCAGTTAAAACTTCAATACATGCTAATGTAAAGGGTTCAAATGTACTAACGAGTCAATAAAGAGATATGGACTTACACTGCAAGTGTCGCTTCTTCCTTACAAGTGTACTGATAACCAAGGCCAGACCTGCACATGAACTTCAGAGTTACTGAGGAGAGGACAAATGTGTTTGCTGTATGCATTCACCTTTTGGTATCTGGGTCTTGTACTTTGAACTAAATAGTTTTGGGCCAAAGAAGGAACTGATTGATGCTGTTTGGAACCCATTCTAGAAGGCACGTGGTTTTAGAGGGAAGAATTAAAGATTTTCTGCAGGGAAGAAATAGAGATTTTTTTGAATGTGGCTGCTTTCTCTGTTTAATTTGTTGGATATTTTCACTTAATGCATATTTGTAAAATAACTCAAGAATGGGACAAATTAAATGTTAACTTCTGAAATGTATAATCAAACTTAGATAGTACCTGGTCTTGCTTAGCATAACTTTGTGTGGGATATCTTTGTTAAGTAGAAAATTCATTGCAAATTGAGAAGCTTACCCACAGCTGATGTTCCTGCCACATCCACTTAGACATGTATAAAAGCTCCAGTCAGCGTGGCAGTTTTTATTGTTCACATTTACATCAGGCTCACTGAACAAGAATTAGAATGGTACAACATAAAGACAATTTCATTTTCTTTTAGGAACTAGCAAAGGCATGCTGTCTGCATGGGAACTAGTGCATCATTTCAACTTCTAAGTATTAAAGCATCCTAAGAGAGCAAAACTAATGATCTACCTTACTAAATCTAAAAGTTACTGCATTTAGGGTACAGACTTGATCTTTTTCTCTGAGTATTGCACTTTGTGGTGCAACTCTCAAAAGAATGGTTTATGCTGTATATCACACATACTGCACTATGTTGTCTACTTCACAAGTCTTATAATCAAGGTCTTATTTAGCAAAATTTTGTATGAGTAGGTACCTTCTGACAGGCTTACTTTCTCTGTAATTAAAAGGGCTACATATATGTAAAAATGTAAATAGCTTTACAGTTTGCTAGGAGAGTATTTCACATAGATCTAACAGTAGGTGAGCGTAGTACTGTATGTTTTTAAATAATTTGCTTCTAGTGCAGTTTTACAGAAAACTAAAATACATAAAAGCACCTCATGTGTACTAGTTTAGCACCAGTTCCAACAAGGTATTTAAGCTAGTTCTGGCCCTTAATAGGGCCAGTAAGTTTGAGGAGAGAAACTGAGGGCCAATTTTACAATCACTTGCAACACTGTTGTAACTTGCACAAATGAGTTGGTTTGGATATTAAAACACCAGAGACACGTACAAGTATACGGGGAGTGCATGAATGCCCGCTTAAAAATGAATATGAGTGTCCCACTTTGTTCACAGAAGGCCACGCAATACTGTTATAGCTTGAGCGTCTGAGGAAGGGAAACAGGAAAACAGTAAGTGGTAGTCACAGTTGGTACACACAGCTGCCATACGTATCTCACTGGGGTGTTTCATGGCCCACAGAGCTGTTCTTTCATCTTTTTAAGAAGCATCATTGTTAAATATGTACTACACTGGGTATGCTTGCAGGCAGTCCAGCTGGCCGTAAGGAGAGCTCACTGACAGTGCTGAACTTTATTGTTTTACTGTTGATTGTAGCTAATCTGCTGTTCTAAAGATTACTGTCAATTTGGGTTGCACTGAAATGGTGATTCCTTCCAGGGTTCTGTATGATGATTAGGAAGAATTTCTTCATCAGGAGGAAGTCGAGCACTGGGATGAGCTGCCAAGGAAAGCGAGGGAGGTATGGCACCAAGGGCCATGGTTTAAACAATGGGACTCAGTAGGTCACAGTAATGGTTGGACTTGATTTCAGTGTTCTTTTTCAAACTAAATGATTCTGTGATTCTAAAGTGAGGGAAGCATCCATTTCTAGAAAGGTAAAAGTTGTTTTCTATTTGTGTTGATATGGAGTACCTTGGTGCTTTTTTTTATAACAAACCATTGTGGTTTTCATAACATGGGCAAGTGTTTTTAAAAGCAGTTAATAAAGGGAATGGATATTGCTAAATGATATTCAGAACATAAAAGGGCACTAGGGTCCGTATGACTTACACCTTGATGTGGTGTCATAAATTACTATAGCAAAATTGAACAGTTGCTGGATAAAAAAACTTTTAGTTATTGGTTAAAAATAATTTTTTTACTTTTCCAATGAGAATGATCTGAAACAGCACTGCCCCTAAGCGTGGTTGTCTAAGTATTTAGAAAATAATCCTTTAAGACTTTATACATCTTTTCAGATAGGCACTGCTTCAATATTTCCAGCATTTATCTAACTCATACAGCTGCGTAGAATGTCTGCAGGGAAATTAATTACCTTCCAGCATGCTGTCTACTTTACTTTGGAATGTGCTTTGCATATTTTTCAGACTAGGTGAAGGTCTGATTATTGACAGTTGTTTTCCTTCTAACACTTAATGTATAGACAGTTACTTACCAAGCATGTGCTTGTTTGTGGTCTCATCAGCTGGTAAAACAACAGTCAAAATTAGAGAACTGAGTATAAGGTCATAGGAGTAATAGGAAAGCAGTGAAGAACTGATTAAATAAACTAGAATTAAAAATGAATTTTGAGGTCTATTATTAATTATATAAAAGCTTGGAGCTTCCTGTGAATAGTGGATCTGCTAGAGAACTCATTAGCTTTCCTGCTCTAATGTTCCTCAAAGCTGGAGGTCACTTTTCTGCTTATCTTCGGTTTGTGCAAGATAAACTTCCTTGACACAGAAGGATTTTGTTTGCATAGTAATCCATAACTGGAAAGGTGTGCATTCAGCCTGGATGTAATACCAAAGAAACCCCAACACACACAAATTAGGAAAATGTGCTTGTTTCCACTTGCAGTGGGCCCCAGCTGTGCAGTCTGTGCTGTTCAAGCTGTCCTGCTTTATTCATGTTGTTAAAGTTTGGTTTGGACGAAGCACGCTCATAGTTTGGTCACATTCTTTATCCAGGGTACAAAAGATGAAACTTTTGTGTAGACACCTGGAGAGTCTTTCATTCCGCAGCCGTAGCCCCAGGACGTCACGCCGTACACAACCCAGCTTTCCCCTGGACGTTCGCACATCAGCGGTCCTCCACTGTCCCCTTGGCAGCTATCGATGCGTTTCTGTTCCTGGATGTTTCCAGCACAGAGCATTCTTCCTGTGAATCTTCTTTTATAGCGTTCTTCACATACCCTCTTGGGAAGCAAGGGGATGGCAGCTTGTTGTAATGTTCTTGAATAAGCCCTTCCTGAAAAGAAGACCCACCTTATTGCATTGTGGTGCTTTGTCTTGGAAACATAAATAGCATTTAAGCCAATTTATACTATCCTTCTCAATGTTTTGTCATTAAATACATTGAAAAGAATATTAAATACTGAAAAGAACCTGTGCACTAAATATAAGATTAAAATACTGAAAACATATTGTAAATATGGAAAGCAGACTGTTTTTTTTTTTAAATCTAAAAGTTTTGGATGTAGCTTCACACCTCATGTAATGTTCACTGGATCATTCCAAGGCCAGCATTTGTTTTAAACACACTTTCTGTGATTTTAGAGGAATATATATCATATTACTTCAGTGGGAAGGCTGGTTTTTGAGGTGTGAGCAGTGGAGTTTGAAGCTTCAGAATTATTTCTAAGTCACCAGTTCAGAGTTAGTTTTGTTCGGTGGTGCTGCACCATCTGCCACTTTCCAAGTGGAGCATCCAGCCAACCACTGCACTGTTGAGCCAACTAATGCACACATGCCTGCTCATGCCCTCAGCTGAGGTAGCATTACAGAGCCTGAGTGTGCTCTGGTGTAGATGGGCAGTATCATTGGAATTACTTGCAATCTTAATACGTCCTTTTTTCAGAGTACTGCTGAAAGCCCAAGGAATCTTAATTTTGTGGAGTGACAACAACCTGTTCTTGGATTTTCTTTCTCTGTAGCAATTCCCACATCTTAAAAGCCATGCCCTGTTAATAAAATGGCTTTTTTTCTCTAACTTGTAGCCCTTGTTTATCGGTTGGAAACATGCGGCGCTAATGCTAGTGGATTAGGTTTTTTTTTTTAATTTAAAATCTTAATACTTTTGAAATAAGTATGACTCATATCGTAAGAGTGAAATTTCAACCGAAGTACTGCAATGATGTAATTTCTTGCCATAATTAGAGGCAATTACTGCAGTGTCTAATATTAGTATCCTTAAATACATGTCCTAAGTAAACAGTATTGCAGAACTTTAAGTGAATTGTGTAAGCTGCTAGGCAAGACTAGGCAATTAACTAGGAATTGTCAGAAAAAAACAACATAAAAAACAGCAGACCTACAAGTCTGTTTCCTTACATGTAGCAGTGACCTAGTCATCTGTGCCCACGGATTAATACATAAGAAGGGGAACTTATACTTGACCTTGCCTCCTTGCCAGTTTGAATGTATCTGAGAAACGAAGAATCAAGTGTGGCTGCAACCTTGTTATGTATTCAGCACCACAAAAGCACGAAAGTAAAACATGGTCACTAATCTGTAAAATATTTTAGGGACCAAGACCATTGAAGCAGAATAACCTTGTAGTAACTTGAAAGGTGGTTAGCTCGTTTATTCCAGAAGCCTGGATTGCACATTGCATTGTGGCTGTTGAGTTGGGGCAAGATGTTTTCTCATGTGAATGCGACAGGCTAGTTGACAATGATGGTGGTAACATGACAGACTAAAAAGTTATTTAAAATATCACTGCATATTTTTTGTACCCATGTTACTATCTTGTAGTGGTCTATCTAAAACACTCCTTGTACTCATCTTAAAATCCCTAAATATGAGAGCTGCTAGTTATGCTCTAAGGCAGGGTGTGATGATCTGCTATCCAGTGTGAGCCTTGAAACAAGTAAGCTTTTCGTTCTTGCTTATTAACCTTAATGAGGCTATTATACTGACTGGTTTTGCTATTTAGAGTCATAGTTAATCACCACTTTTCAAACACAAACTAAATTCAGTAAACAAAATGTTTCTCTTTAAGGACTGGAAGAGAAAATATTTCCTTATATAAAAACAGTAAAGCTGTTCAATTTTTAGCATTTCCTTACTTTAAGTATTCATTTCCTGTTATTTTGTTTGTTTGTTTTTGTTTTTTTTTTTTCAGTAAGCAACCTCAGGTAGTGTGATCAGTGTGTGGAAATGACTGTTTTTACCTGTGTCACCCCATCCAGTGATGTAACAGTTAGGAGCAGTTTTCTGTGGTCTCTCTTTCCTTAAGGGCAGGCAGGCAGGTAAGACGTGGGTACTGAATCTGGCACACTGTTCCTCTGGCCCCTGCAGCCTCACTAGTGCAATGTCATAGTCACTGCTGTCAGGCCTGTACTCTTTGTGCATCACAATCTCTTGGACTCCAATTTCTTCCTCGTATTCCTCCGGTACCAGCGTATGATAATCTCCAACTCGCACGGCATAGTTCCTAGTGTTATTGCCATACCTGAGATTGAGATTAGAAATAACAGGGCTCACTCATGCAAACTTAGATCCTACGCATACCCACAGACTGGATCAGTGCCTTCACTGTTTGCATGTAACAGTATCAACATGTTCTCTTAGAAGAGTAAAACCATTTTCTCTGGTACTTAGGCTGAAGTACAGGCGTTTCCAAAAGAGTACCATACAACTTGTCTTGATTTTTCAGATTAGTTTATGTACCTTTCCATATATTTGCGTAGGCAAGTTTTCTTACAGCCTTCTGCCATGAATGGCATTTACTTCAAAGGTGTGAATATGGTGTGCCTTTTATACTTAGTAAGGGAAATCCAAACTGAACAGTTATTATAAGAAAAGCTTGAGTACTAACACTGTTGTGCCCTAAATAACTACTGCAATGAAAACAGTATTCAAGTTTGATTTGTGGCTTGGTTGTGAAAATTCTTGAGGAAAAAAGCTTTTTAATTCTAGAGACATCAGTAACATGATAAAAACCTCTTTTGTTAAATAATGCTATATTATGAATAATGAAGTGTAGGTGAATTTTAAACACCTGTCCACAAAATCACAGAAGGCCTATTAGTCCTTGATTTTGTATGTCCATATGACCCTGATCCCTTTCATGTTTTAAATTAAATGGTAAATACCCCAGAGATTATTACTGTGGCTGAAATAACAATTCTTTGTCCATGCCTTCGAGATTTTGAATTGTAGGACATATGCAGTCCTCCTCAGGAAAATGCAAACAAGGAAGTAGTGTGGGGTGTATTTATTTTAAATCTGGCTAAGCTAGCCCGAGTGTTTTTGCTTTGACTTCTCTCTTTCCCTGTATCCTTCAGCAGGAAATTCATAATGCATGTGCGGAAAATACAATCTTCAGTCACTTTCCAACCTACTCTTTTTTTTTTTCTTCTTTTTTTCTTTTCCTTTTTTTAACAAAAGTTCAGCAATGTGTTGATCTCTACAGTGTATGAAAGCTTTCCTGGGAAATGGCAGACAAAGCAGCAGTAGTACAGAGTGCTTTGAAATAATATACTCCTGAATATTCTAATTTCAGGCTGCATCCATAGCTACTTGCAGAACTTTCTTTGTCAAATTCTACATGTCTCCTTGTATAAGCAGAATTTCACTTCTAGGCTCGAAAGAAGGCTGCAGGCTATGGCCAAACATTTACTCATCAGAACATGGCCTGTTATGTAGAAGAAACAAAGTTACCTGTCTAGCACGAAAAACCTTCCAGGTCATCCTCAGTAGTATATCCAAATGCTCACTCTTCAGATACTGTATTTTATGGTTAGAAATCAAAATTCTGTAGCAGCTGCAAGTGAAGAGTTGCAACTGATGCAGTCTTGGTAATATTTACAGAAGAGTTTAAGAATGTATTCGTGTTGCCTATGTTATCAGAGGGAGGATGGAAGAAAAATAAATTGTGTATTTATCCAAATACATTGCTTATTTCCTCCTGCAAACATTGCTCAATGTAATTCATATTTCAGTGTGTTTATCTCAAAGACATTTAAGAACAGAAACTCATTTGTGTGTTACACCACTAATATCTTTCTTTTTTGACCGTGGTAGTGCTAGCGTTTTATACTTTATCACTGCATCAGTTTTCATTAGTAATTTCCACTAGTAATCAGGGCATAAATATGACATTGGAAAAAGCAGAAGCACGAATCCTGGTTCTCAACACATCCTAAGTCTAGTTCCTTGAAATTTCTAGGATATAACATTTCTTTGTAAGCTTGAATGTCTTACTGTCTTGCATTAGATCTCACTTTCTCATTTCTAGATTATTTTGTCTGCCTTTTCCACTTTTAAAGGCGGTTTGAATGTGCTATGAAAACTAAACTGACAGAACGGTACCTCATTTTATTGTATGAGATAATTGATGCGTTGGTCCTCTGTAACTTTGGTAACAGAGAAGTATGACTGAGAGCACAGCTCTGTGTCTGTATACCAATATAGAGGTCCATATAGAGACAGGAAGCTGAATGGTTGGGGTGCACAGTATCAAACAGTTTTCTTTCACTTTTACAAAATCTATTTGTAGAACACAAGTAATGCTCAGAATGTAGGAATACGGGGATGCATTATACAGCTGGCTGAGTACTTCTCTGGTGTCACCTCGAGCACAGGGTGAGATTACAACCTCAGCCGATGCATTAGCCAGCTTTGCAGGATCTATTTTCCTTACAGTAAATTAGAAAAGTGGGAACAGAATACACTTTCCTTTTTATTGCAGTAAAATGGCTTTGTATTATTTTCTCTTGAAATATTTTAACATAAGTGCAAACACCCTACTAAAATAGGAAGTGGAAGAGTTACGGGTTTGTTACTGACATCTCGTTCAGTTATATATTTGTGCTCAAATTTCATAACTGTGCAATGACATTCCACTTCTGCAGTAAATGATACAGCAACTGAGCCTGGTGAAATAAGTAAAATTATAGTTTCCTTTGACAAATAGAAATACTAAACACTTCTGTATTTTTTGCTACAGTCCCTGTTTATAACCATTCATCTTAATTGCCAGTGAAAGCTACTTTAAATAGGATTCTGTACCCTATAGTGTATTGCTAGATACTACCTTTGAATGCTTGAGAGTAATATTTTACTGATTTTTGGTATATGCCTGAGTGGAATATTAGATTGGAGTACAAATATACAAGGTCATTAGCATTAAATAGATTTTACCTGACATAATATGCCAAAACCATTTCCAACAGTCACTAAAAATACTGTCTCATAGTTTATAGTTAGCACATTTGGCTCCATGCAGCAAATCACATGTGAGTGCCAGGCAGATCTTTTTTAGTTTCTGAAAGATGTGTGCATGAAGTAAGTACTTGAACATTTATGTTAATCATTGTCTTCAAGAACATACAGGATTT
This sequence comes from Tetrao urogallus, assembly GCF_951394365.1. Lineage (NCBI taxonomy): Eukaryota > Metazoa > Chordata > Aves > Galliformes > Phasianidae > Tetrao > Tetrao urogallus. The sequence continues at coordinate 35,223,092 of NC_136817.1, read as the reverse complement.
TTTTTAGATATATACTAAATGACAATACTTGGCAGGTGTGTATTGCCAGTGGTTGAATACAAGTTTGGCTCCCAAATAGAGAACAGTAATTTCCCCTGGTATAAATCTCTTTTTTAATGTAATGGATGCCTCTGTATTTTGGCTTATAGGTCTTCTCCATAACATCAAGTACATGTTTATTATATATATTCTGTCCACTACATTTAATGACATTTGAAAGCGAGAAGGGGTTGTGTATTTTTTTTTTAACCTGGTAGAAGTCAAGATTATAACAACATCACTAATGCATCAACTGTTTATAATTTACATGAGAAATGAAAACAGTTCTTTCCTAAACTGATTTAGTAATCAAAAGATTTTGTTTGGTTTGATTCTTTTAAAAAATCATCAACAACAATGAAACAAAAGAAACTAAGCACAAAGGAAAGCTGTTCATGACTAGTAAGAGGGCTTTCCTGTCAGCCATAGTATTTTCCATAGTATAGCTGAGCTCACTTTTTTATTTAAGCAACACTCTGATTTCCTGGATATAGGAAATGGTATACATTTCCTATATCCAGAGCAGGTCATATATTCTTTGATACTTAATGTAAGAGCGGTTACAAGCACAGCAGTAACTAACATATTTTGTCAAACTCATAAAAGTGTTCTAATGAGTTTCTAATGAATTTTCTAATCAGATCTTGATTTGCATGCAGAAACTGTAAATGCCTTCCTGTGACCTCCCTTTTTTCCCTGTGCTTGAAAAGGAACTTGCAGCCATTTTACATGAAGTTTGGTAATTGCAGCTGGAGTGCTTTGATAGTTCCCCAGAAACAACTGTGGAGAATCAGTGAAATCAGTGAAAACAGGCTGTAGTTTTATGGAGTTTGACCATTTCAGCTTAAATGAAATGGTCAAGGAAAGTCACAATTTTCATGAAACATGAAAACAAAAAATATATGCATCTGGCACTAAGGAAAGTAACAGTTTAAGTAAAGTAAGTAAATAAGTAATTATACTTTGTATTATATGCTAAGTGTTTTCACTTAATTAAAAAAAAATCTGGCTCTTCTTCAGTACAGTGCAAAAGGAAAGGCTCAAAGTCCAAAGGATTTGGACAAAACTTAGCCCATTTCCTCAAAGCTGCAATGCAGTTCTTCTATGCTTTTATTTCAGCCCTTACTGCAACATTCCGTAGGAGCTCAATTAAATAATTGTTCTGAAAATTTAAATTTTACACCAACATACTTCGCAAGTTGGTATTCTTATACTATAGTAACTTCACTGGCAGTGATTTCCTGATTTCAAAAATACTGAAAAGACCATATAAAAAACTGAATAGGAGAATCATGCTTTTCCATGAAGATGCTGAAGTTTTGAATATAAATCTCTTGGATGAGAGGACATCTAGAATAATTTTCAATTAATTGGTTTTATTTTTATCTGCTGGCACATAAAGTTGGCTATTTGTTGGTTTTTTAAGCCAAACACTTTACTCTTCTGAACAGTTTCAATGGGCCTGAACCAGAATGTTTTTGGCTATATCCTGAAATTATATATAGTTTGAAAATACACTTTACTGTTAAGGGGAGACCAACCTTTTAAAGCAGTGTGCAGCAGTGAGGACCCAGCAGCTACTAATGAGAGTAGCACCACACAAGAGTCTTCCATCCCCGTGAGATGATTTCAATCGGAGTGCAACCTGCCATGGCCAACCACCCCTACAGAGAGCAGAGACATTGTTTTCAGGATACAGAGATGGAAGAATAATGTAGCTTGTCAGTTACCTTGAATGTAAATTCCACATAGCTTGTTTGACTGACATAGTTTACAAAACGTTATGTGTTGTCTAGCAGTTGAGAATACTTTTATATTCCTTCAGCATTCAGAATTCCATTTAACAATGGTCAGGATTATTTTATGGATTGTTTAGGCACCCAGCATGCTGGTTACTTCCTCCCACTATGAATTTTTTTATTTTTTTCTTCTCAAGTTGTATTTATTTTTCCAAAAATACATTCTGTGAGTTCCTTGCCAAATACTCAAGTCTTACGAGGAGTGGCTGACGGAGCTGGGATTGTTCAGTCTGGAGAAGAGGAGGCTCAGAGGAGACCTCATTGCACTCTATGACTTCCTGAAGGGAGGTTGTGGTGAGGAGGGCTTTGGCCTCTTCTCCCAGGCAACAAACAGGACCTGGGGAAATGGCCGCAAGTTGTATCACAGGAGGTTTAGGTTGGACATGAGGAAGAACTTTTTCTCTCAGAGTGGTCAGGCACTGGAATGGCTGCCCAGGGAGGTGGTGGAGTCGCCGTCCCTGGCAGTGTTCAAGAGGCGTCTGGATGAGGAGCTATGAGATATGGTTTAGTTTGTGGTAGCAATGCTAATGGGAGGGTGGTTGGACTAGATGATCTTGTAGGTCCTTTCAACCTTGTGATTCTATGATTCTATATTCTCCAAGTCAACAAACCAGACATTTGTCAACTGGAGAGGGAAAATAAAGGAATTTCTTGAAAAGCTTATTCCATCCTCCTTTCATGTCTGCATTACGATCTGCTCTGTTGATTCTGAACTGTTTGAACATGGATGTTGTTTACAAAGCAGAGGTCTAAAGCAACTGTAGAAAACACAAGTAATAGATAAGCACCTTTATTCAGGCTGTGATCATTTGTTTTGGATAGTAGATCTGGGATACGTATTTACAGGCCTACCAAGATAGGATAGATTAATTTCAGTATTTCAATAAATTAGTAGAATATTGAATCTGAGAAGAATGAGTGGGGGGAAAGAGGGAGATTCATCTGTAAGCAACATCGACATCAAAGAAAAAGCAACTAGTAGGCCTAGATATTTTCTGACTGTTGCCAGCTTGAAAAGTATGGTGGAGTACAACAGCTGCCCAGGATCATCCAGGCCAGCATACTACCTTAGAGTTGCCAGTGGCAAATGATTTAAAGGTGGAAAAATTTACTAACTTTGGATTTTCTGGTATATATGTAAGTATCCAGTTTCTTTTTGAGCCTTCTTTTGACAATGGATCTTTTTCTGATATTGTCCATATATTCCTTTTCTTGATTAGGAAGCGTTTCTAAGTGCACCATTAGGTTTCTGTCACCTCATCTGATGTGCCTGTGCTTAATTATTATGAGACCAGATTTTCTTGTTCAGACTTAACTGTGCTATCCACTACTTGCCATCTTTTCATTTCATTCAGTGTCCTTTAGGAGTATATTCTGAGAGAAAAATTCTCAATCTCCATTTTCTATACAGTGCACTATTTATTATACTAATTTATACTAATTTTTCTCTATTTGAGGTAGGTTATCCTAATTTGCTCTGACTGCATTTCAATCTCTTTTCTGTGTTTCTTCATTTTACTGTTCTTTGAACCCTCTCCACTTACACAGTATATTTTTTGAAACAGATTAACTGGTACTTTGACATAGGTTCCAGAAAAACATGTAAAGAAGGCGGGTCGGGCCATAGCTGGGCTGCCTGGCGCCCGAACGCCAGGGGATGTCGGCGCTCCTTTGCCGACCAGCAGTGATGGGAGTCAGACCTGATGATTCTCGTGGTCCCTTCCAGCTTGGGATATTCTATGATATGTGCTTGTGATTACTCACAACTGTTCAGAAAATAAAGCCTACACTTCCTATCGTGGCATTTAATAGTAGCAGTATGTTGCTAATTTATTTGTGTTAATTAAATGCAATCAAAATGTATTAACAAAACATCTGGTTTTATAGCTGCGTCATCATCAGAAAGTTGTATTTTGTGAAGGAATATTAGGTGCTGGCAGTGATCTTTCAGGATAGGTAGCATTTAAATCCTTGTACCATATTCATAGCTCTTTTCATCCTTTGAAAATAAGTGAAGTGGCTGTTTTGAAAGTGACAAATCCGATCCAGGACTAAACTGATGGGCATCTGCTGATTTTCAACTAATGGATGTTTTTTAATTTCCCACCAAATCTGCTTTTACCTGATGATAAACAAAAACAAACAAAATCAACAAAAAAGCATAGGCTAGGCAAACAGTTCATGGTAAAGAGATCTTGCCTACAGCAGGGGGGTTGAAAGTAGATGATGATTGAGGTCCTTTTCAACCCAGGCCATTCTATGATTCTGTGATTCTACGAAATACATGTGTTAGACACTTATGCTGAAAATGACATTTCTTTATCAAATATTTACCGTAAAGAATTTTTTCCACCAATTATTCGCTTTTGTCGACGATGTAGTAATCTCAATCCACAAACAGAAGCAAGAGAATCTAAGCCAGAAAGGGAGACACAGACAACATTAAACTCAAAAAGTATCTATTCTGTGATGGCAGTTAACTAAAAACTAGGAAGGCTAAGGTTATTCTGTTTCATGGTAGTTTTTAACAAACTTTTTATTCTGGGAAAATGCACTGAATTATTTATTGCTGAGTATTTTTATTTTCATTCTTATTTTTGATATGCTAACAGAGCAATTTACACAGTTGTGTTCTGTTTTTCAACTGTACACTTGGGGTTATTCCTAGAATTTTCTTTAAGGTTCTTCGTTACTTGGTGTAAGTGAAAGCAGAACTTGTCAGACCACATAGGTTTCAAACCTCAGCTGAAGATACATTATACCTTGAGAAGTTGTGAGTATATCGTTTGGCATTTTCATATTCCTTGTACAAGCACGGCTACTGTGAACTATGGTAGACAAGGTACTCTGAATCACTTGAATAGTCTTCATGATAGGTTTGCAGAGCTAGCACAGCAGTAAGGTGAAACAGTGAAGGCATATAATTTCCACCATTTTTGTTTCTATTAATTCATTTTGTATAACTGTTTCCTCCGTAAGGTGCTGGGTTCCATCTCTTTCTACTATGACAGTTCCCCACCTGAACATGTTTCTCTACTGCTGAAAACTGGACTTTACCTTTGTTGCTATTCCCAGGGACCTTCTTGCCTAAGTGGTCACAGATGACGCCTGCATCCTCGCTGTGACGGCAGTTGTGTGTTCCAATGTCCTGCTTAATGCAGTCTGCCAAGGATCTCTCACTTCCAGTACATTTTACATTATCCACATGGATTGGGCCTTTGCCCTCCCCAAAATATGCCATTGTCCTTGCTCTCGCTGGACCTCTGGAAACAAAACACTTTTTTTTTTTTAATCAAAACTTTTGAGGTACTGTTCTACATTTACTCAGCTGAAATAGAGAGTTAGCATAGGGAAGATGTCGAGGTTTTATTCCAAGTCCTGTCACTGATTTACTAGATGATAAATTTTCTTCTCATTGCCTCTGTTATACTAGAAAGCAGAAAAAAAATAAGTGTAACAAAATTGCTACAATTCATTAATGTTTTAAAAGTGCTCTTATGCCACTAGTTAGAATGCAGTGTGCCAAATATTTTACATTGTAAAGGCATTGCAAATATCTACAATAAAGCAAGATATATAAAAGCTGCTTTCTGATAATCTTTTTAATCCATATATTAAACAGCATCTGTGAATGCTAAAAATATATATTTTTTTTAATGGTCTGATTCCCTCAGTAAGATGGACTAGTTAACTAAGAAAGTATCTTTGCAGGGTATAGGAGTTACGATTTACACGTCAGTTTATGTTAAAAGTTATTACATATTTCATTTTCCTGAGTAGAAGTCAAGTCATTTTTTTAAGTGTGTTCCTGTAGTTGGAGGGAGGAAGGGAAAGAAGGAGGGAGGGAGGCAGAAAGGAAGGAAAGGAGGGAGGGAGAGGGAAGGAGGGAGAAGAAGGGAGAAAGGAAAAGGAAAGGAAGGAAAGGGTTGGATCCTTTGAGGCCATACAAACCAAGTAAGGTTGGTTAATTTCTTTCTACAAAAGTTCACTGTATCTCACTCACATTGGACATATGCAGATAGACAAGGATGTAACAACTTCTTTTTTTTTTTTTTTTTTTTCGATTATTCTACAAAAGTAGCAATTAATTAACAGCTGAATAAGTGTGAAAAGCTTACTTGTGACTGGGAAGTATGCAATTACAGGCAAAGAAAGGAAGAAGGGAACTGCAGAAACGTGAATATTTTCTGCATTGCAAGAAACATGGATTGACTGTATGCAATCTTTTCACAAAGCACAGTTGACTGACTTTTGTCCCAAATGCCTCATAAAGAGGCAGAAAAGCCCCAGCTGCTTCACCAACTTTTTGTGACTGTATCTGTAGTTAATGCAGGTAAGTTGATACACTGAGATGCTATAGAGACTACTTGGTATTTCTTAAGTTTGTACTAACCAATAATTTCTGCTCTTATTCTCAAGCATAGTTTCTTCCCTAGAATGTCTAAGAATTTAAAATGTCAATATTTTGGGAAGGTTCAGCCTAATCATCATAAGTACTTGGTACTTGCAGTTTAACCTGGCAGTTCAGCACCATGCAGCCATTCACTCCAAATTCCCACAGTAGGATGGGAGGCAGAATCAAAAGAAGGTAAAACAAGCTGTCATGGCAGTGTGAGAAGCTAAAATGCCCTTGACTTAGTGTAAGCACTGCTCAGCAACAACTAAAATGTCTGTGTGCTGTCAGCATTGTTTCTTCTCCTGAATCCAAAACATGGCATCCTTCCAACCACTATGAAGAAAATTAACTCTATCCCAGCCAAAACCAAGAAAGTAGCACTTTAATACACATGCTTCAAGGCACTTTACAAATAATTCTATGCTTGTATAAGGATAAATATCAAATACTTAAATGTCAGCCTAAGACATTTGATTGTGGTTTGAAGTTCTGATCTTTACAGATTGTATATAGTGCCGTGTAGCTTCAGCAATGACTGCAATCTGCTGTATGAATGACCTTTTCTGAATAATCAACCTTTTATCCAAATGAACGAGTGAACAAGCAGTTCAAAAATGAACAAACAGAAAGAATGAACTATGAACTGTGCATGTGTTTATTTCATTTGGTGACTTCTGTGATAGATGTTTAGTTTTAAGTATTTAGAATACGCTTCATAATATCTTGACAGCAGTTTTGTTGCATATGTTCTGAGAGTAAGAAAGAACTACCAGTGGGAAACAACCCAGCTGTCTGCAGAGAATTGGGCAGTTTGCTTTAGGTGCGTCTGAATTAAAAGATTATGTATCAGTTAAGAGCTTTACTGATATACTGTTGTGATTTCATATGCTGAATTCCAAATAATAGGACAATGCCTCTGTGTATACAGAAGGAAAACTGCATGTACAATGAAATGCCAGAAGAGAGAGTTTAATGATGAAGGTGTATTAGGCAAGAAAATAGTTATTTCTACATCTCCATTTTTATATCTTTTTTCATACCTGCATTGTTGAGGAAGATATGTGCAAAATGCCATAAAGAGTTGATATGATTCTATGAGTTATGTACTTTCATCAGCTAGGGATGCTTTGTTGGGGAGAAATTTTGATGAGTCATACCACTTACAAAGTTTCTTCACTCTGGAAATGTGGCTGAATCAAACTCAATTGCCTATATTCATATAATTCATAACATAGAACATGTCATAATTCACGCTTCCTCCTTTTTTGAACTTGCGCATAGAAAGCCTTGCCTGTTTGGATTTCTTTACCACATACTGAAGGGCATAGGATTTCTAAGTAGGAAATGTTACTTAGAATTCATGAATTATAGAAAACCAGGAAAGGGAAGCATGCAAACAAAGCAATCCAGCTAACAGAGATGATACCACAAGGTCAACTGTCCTTAGACATTTTTTAATTTCCCAGGCCACTGTGTATTTACCAGTTAATCCAAAGCCTTAACTGACTTTGAAACCAGTATAGGTCAATCTTTGCCTAATAAGTTTAGTATGATTTAACTTGTAAATCACAAGCAATGCGTCTCTTGGTCCAGATATTTTCTTTTTGTGAAGGATACTCTAATGACAAATAAAATGTTGGATGAAAAATGTTTTACTCCCTCAGACTCATGGGTAGCTGATCTGTCCATGTACAGTATTAAAAAATGCTGCGACAGCACATGCACATATTGCAAAATCTTGGCTGGTTTAGGTATTTCTGTGTCAAAATACCAAGTTTCTGCCCTAGGGCATGGCACTAAAATTGCTCAGGATATTGAAAACTACTTCATTGTAAATCACCACGTTATACTTAGGCTAAGCTGAATTATTACCACTGTTAATAATGCTGCTAATTAAGAAATCTAGTTGATTAATTCAGAGAACAAACTTCCCTAGAATACTTATTTTTCTGTAGTAGACAATTTTTGGAGCACTAAGGCAGGATATTTATTTATTTGGGGTGGAGTGTGAATGGGAAAGTATGTTCTTATAAACTTGATGTAAATGAAGAAGGTTCGGTTTTATTGGCACAGTTACTTATAAAAATGCAAAGGATTCTAAAACCTTATTTTTCTCTTTGCTCACTCTATTAAAATACTCCTTTGTATGCTAAACTGATCTCCTACTAGAAAGTACTTTAGAAAAGGTGCGTATTCTCTTAGCATTTAACCTGCTACAAATATTACTTATATTAGGCTGCTATTCTTTTCATGTTTCCAAGAATTTTTTTTTTTCTGATGTTCTTTATATTGTGTTTTTCTAATATTAATCCTGTTTGACAAACTAGCTTAATGAGGCATCTTTAAAACTGGCATTGCTTTGAACATAGTGATTTTGCCAACTCAGAGTTTCTCCTGCTTCATCCTCATAAATGAACACTAATAAGTAGCTAAGAATTTTCCAAAGCAGGATTTCATAAAATAAATGTACAGCTGGCCTCTGATATGCAGGAAAAACTTAGTCCCATATTTGCAATCTTTACTCTTTGTTTATGTAAGTCTTCTATTCTAAGACAGTCTTTTCTCCCATTTATAATAATAAATTTGTGTTTTTCTTTTTTCTCAAGGAATGTGATGCAAGGCTAAGTATGTTCAAGATTCCCCAAACTTGGGAATTAAACACAGCATTATAAAGGGAGTTGAATTATAATGTTTAGTTCTGTGATCAGTCTTAATGAAAACCGATGTTAACATCAGCATTAGGCACTTTGTGAGTTCCTCCTGGGAAAAAATCGTAATGTAAACAAGCAACATTAATCAACTCCTAGCTCAGACAGTGAACCTAGAAGCCCAAATTGTGCTTAGAAACAGTCAAGTCATCACTGAATGTAATTTGAATTTTAATGAAGAGCTTTGTTCATGAACTCCCAGGCCCAGAAGCAATTCCAGCTCATCATTGCACGTAATAGTGTAGTCACTATTGTGAAATGCAACTGTCTAAAGACAGGGCTGCCAAGATCCATTTCCAACAAGATTTACCAATTTGTGGAACCTAATTTTATGTTTCAAAAATGTGTTTCTCCTAAGCCCTTCAGGAAATGTATTCTGTTGTATCCTATAATCTTAAGGCCTTGGTCTCTTACATGACAGAAATTCAGAATTTAGACTACTATCTGTCTTTGGGAAGGCTTGAAAGGAGAAGGTAGGGATAAATGATTGAGTCTGATAACTTGTGGGAGAAATATACAGCCAGAGAGGCTGAGGATAGAGCAGACTAAATGAATGATTTGGTAGGAGATAATACACGTCAGGTTTCATTGTTTGGAAGATGCAGTCTCCTAGTAGTTATAGCATAAATATGTTGTGGTTTTTGTTTTGTTTGTTTTTTTTTTTCCTTAAGAATACCAAACACACAACTTTTAAAAGGCACGTTATGTGAAGAGGCATAAATTGATAATATTCAGTTGCACAAACTTCATTAGAAAAAGCTTGGTTCATATTTCCTAAGTTCAGATTCCTTTACAGATGCACTCAGAGAAAATGTTTCACCAGTGTTCTGGAAATCTTTCCGCTCATATTAGTCCTGCTACTTATATGTTTGTCCTTCAGCTGTTATCTTTACTGCTCTTAGGTATCCTTGTGGATCCCTTCCAACCTGAGATAACTGTGATAAATATGATTCATAAAAAAAAATGTTCATTGAGTGTTGTGACTTAGAGTGGCATCCTATCTTTTGAGTTGGTTTTAATTAGAGGGGGTTTTGTCCCATCAGATCTATTCATATATTAAATGAAGCTATTCAGATTATCGTAGGATGAAGTCAATCATTTGTATAACAATTTTATCAAATTTCTAAGCTACATCAAGTTTACACAGATCAGGAAATGCAGGAAAAATGCCATGGAATGGGGAAATGAGTAGCTGGTGCACCTAAATCTTAATAAATGCTGAAATCATATCCACATGTGGTGACAGTGGACAGAGACCTGTTGTTATGCTTCAGTAAAATAAATAAATAGCTGTTATATTGGAAAGTATTGATTTAGAAGTCATCATTAAAGCTCACAAATGATAAAATATTTGCAACATGCAAAATTATAGCTTTCAATGTGAACATATGTAGAGCTCTTTGAAACAATGCAAACATTATCCATGAGAATTTAGCTAAATTCCAGACAGCTTCAGAAAATTGTCATAAGCCACATCTAGGTTCTGCATACTTTCATTTTATTCATTAAAGTAATGAAAAAGGCATTTTAATTTCCTCTGTGCTTTTGGTTGTTTTTTTGTTTGTTTGTTTTGATTACATTTACTGTTACAGCATATCACTAAAGCACTGGTCAGGTACCTTCGGTTTTGATTTGCTGATTAAAGGTGATGCAGTATGAAAACTTCTGTAAGAACAAAAATTGTCTCTTAGGTATGGTAAAATACAAAACTGACATAAAAGCAGAAGTGGAAGAGAGAATCTGCATAGTTCACACAATATGTAACCCTCCATGTTGATCTAGATGTTGATATTAGTTCCCTTCATTTCTCCAAACTAGAAATTTCATTCTTTTTAAAAGTGTTTAGGAATCTGAAAACTGAAGATGAAAGAAGTAAAGTAAGTGCAATTTGAGTGGGAAGGAGCACAGTGTAGAAACACTGAACAAAATTTTGTTACATTAGTGCAACCAAGGGATAAAAAAATGAATTGTATGTAATGTGTTTGTATCCTACAGAAATGTAGCACCATAAGTAACAAATAAAAATATTATTTATTCAACAGCTTAAGTAACTTGACTTGTGATAAAATTATTTTCATAACTGGCATTAAGTTGCATTTTAGTTGCCCATCACTGATATGCCTTTGAGCCTCAAGATTCATTTTTTCAGTTTTGCTAGTTAGTGAAAATTTTAAGACATAGTCTATTTTGTTATGCTAATGGTATAAATAAGCTTTTCTATAATTATGCCAAACAGACAAATTTTAAAAGAGATCTGTTATGCAAGCAGGCACAATTTGGTGATATTATTTGCACAACGTTGTTAGATATAGCAAATCTATAAGTCGAGGAACAGCTCAAAAGATTTTCTTACTTGTAGCCAAGCTGTCGACAAACTACAGCTGCATCCTTATCAGACCATCCATCATCACAAATTGTGCCCCACTGACCATTGAAAAAAATCTCTACACGTCCTTCCTTCTTACTCTCACCATCCATCAGCCTGATGGGAGGACCTGGGAATAAATTACAGCTGTTAACCCATAACAACAGAAACAAGAATGAGTACTTTTAAGTTATTTCCATCACAATAAGTACACAGAGTCAACTGATGTTCAGTAAGCCTTATGTCAGCCGTTAGTCATTTACTTTTCCCTGGCTGACAGAAGGAAGCAGTCAGTACAAATTACAAAATAATGTGAATTATTGTAATCTCTGTGCTTTGAACTTTACAGTGCATAGGGCATAACGCATAACTTCACCACAGTAGTCACGGAACAATTTTACTCCTAACGGCAAAGTCACCTGAGGTATCTTTCATCTGCTAGGCATTCATGGGATACATTTCCCTTGCAGAATCTTTGTGGATGAATTCAACTATACCGTAGTTCATAAATCCATTCTCAAACTGGTTGCTGCCACACATCTTACCACAATCTCAGCAAAAAAAAGTACAGCACTGTGTTGCACTTCAGTTACTACTTACTTGTTACATGTGCTCTGTAGCATGATTTTTATGACAGCATAATGATCTACAGCATGTTATTACAGAGTACAGTGTGATTATTTTTCTAGCATTTTAAACTGATTGCTTATTCAGATATGCTTATAATACGAATTCTCACTTGTGGATTAGTCAGACTTAATTGACTGTGGGTTGTTCAGTTCTTGGCCTGCAGTTAAGTTTTGAATCATTAAGCAAAGTACGTATTTGATTCTCCTTTCCATTAAGACTACTTTATAGCATGCTGGCAATGCAAGAATCCTTAAAAGAGTTACAAATTCCTTTGATGTCTCTTTGTACTCTTTAAGTGAAGGAATCACATTCTGAATCTTCTTCTGTGTCACACTTTATAATCTTTGAGATTCTAATTAGACTTCCTTGTTTTGAAAATTGGGAAACCTGTTCCACATTCTTTTAACCTGTTCCCACTCTTGTCTAACCCTGTAAGGATGAAAAAAATAATAATCTTTCTCTTAAGTAAGAGTATTTTGATACATCATTTTTTGAAATTTGATTCTGATTAATTTAAGGTATAAATAACTTTTGCATACCAAACCTTACTCTGGTGCAGAGCTAGTTAAATCTGACTTAATTTGCTGACTGAATGCAGGAAGATTATAAAATAAAATTAAAGTAGTTTTGCTTCAAATGTAATTTAAAGCATATTGTTCATATTGGCGTTCATACTACCTGAACAGTTACAAGTATATGCTTCACCAACTTTCTGTTCAGTTACATACAATATCCTATACATCAGGATATTATTTACTAAACAGATGTTGTCATTTTCATGGCGTATTGTATTTTGAGCACCCCTTAATGTCTGTATTTTATATAATCTACCCAAATTATATAATTACCCATGTTTTTCAACCGATTTCATCCTTAGAGGAAGAAAAAATGCTTTTATGCAAGTGCTAGAAAGTGTGGGGAACGATAGAGTCCTTGTCTCTTGTCCAGTCAGGAAGAGTTAGATACTCCCTCTTCATGACAAGTAAGTTATTCTAGAAGAATATGATTTAGGTGTATATTACATGACCCAGCTGGAGACATGAGATATTCGTGATACATTATATCTGATTTGCTGTTATCTCATCTGCTTGTATTTTAGCATAGATATATTTATGAGCACAAAACTAATATGATTGTCTGGTAATGGGAGACGTGAGAATGCTACCATATGGATGCATTTAACTGAACTGGACCTCCTTCAGCTAAGACTGTATTTTATAGAAACTTAAGCAAAGCAGCACAGATGGTTTGCATCTGTAAAGACAGCCGTGATAATCTGAATTCCTGTTATTTTTGGTCAGGGAAATCTTTTGTACAAAATATGATACATCATCATTATCAAATACATAACGGAACTGCAATATAAAACATTCATTGGATTCTTACGGGTCAAAAGGCTGTAAAGGAAAAGATCAGGAAAAAAAAAAAAAAAAAGGAAAGAAAAGAAAAGAAAAGAAAAGAAAAGTGCATGTGGAAGTGCTGACTGTTGTAAGAACAGGTAGCAATGTTGTGCAGTAAATCCATGCCTTAATTTGCAAAATATGCCTTCAGTCAATAATTTCCAAGGAACTTCAAGAAATCAGGCATACAAGTCCATTAGATTTCAGTAGAAGCAGTGAATCTCATTCCACTAGTTTCCTAGTTAATTCTAACTCCAAAATCAACTAGAATATACTTAGTTAAATTTCAAAGAATATTGGCAACAACTTTGTCAAAGTTTACATACTGACAAGTTACAAAATCTGTATGCATCAAATTAAAAAAAAAAAACGAAGAAAGAGAAGCTGATTGTCAGAATAGATGAGTAACCCAATTGTTCTAGCCTTTTATTTTACATGTCTGATAGCTGTAATTCTTGTTTAATTATATGTGGATTTAGAAATCTTTGGAATTCTTGTGTATGTATTTTGATCCGTAATACCTCTATGTAATTAGTTACTTCTGATTTCTTATCTGTCTTTTCATTCTTTCTTCATACAACATAGTCAGCTTTTTAACGTGGTGTTTGGATCTTTGATCTGTTTAGTATCATTCTGTCTATATTAGAAACTGGGAGCTACTTCCCCTGGCACAATCCAAATGACAGACTGAAGTAATACAGAAAGATTTTCATACTTCTCACCATTTCTTCTCATTCTCTCTGAACTTACGTTCTTTCTCTCTATGTCTTTTCTCAGACTGCCTGAACATAAGGCTATAGAGGAATATAATATTGATTTATATTTTTCAATGCACAGGTTCTCTCCAATTTCCTATAACATGGGGCAGTTCCTTAGAACTTGGAGAGTGCTGAGTGCAAAGCAGTATACCACTAGAAAGGGTGAATTAGATGTAAAATCCGATGAAGAAAAAGATTTAGAGAACATTATCTCTGGAATCTGCATTTACTAATTTAGAAATTCATGCTGATTGTTACTGTTCTGGCTGTTTATGTTCCTTTAAACAAAGCCTGATTACTTAACGATCTTCAAGAGAAAAGTGAACTTTTTCCCTTCCTCATCTGTCTTTGCATACACCTGCTAAACAGTAAGATTTTGAGCACCCTTAAGTTCACTGTACTTCTTTGGAATACGTGCCTATAGCAATGCTCACATTGTGATGTTACCAAAGGTACACCTTACCAAGCGAGAGTTTATGGCTGTTGTTATCTGGATGGCAAATGAGTCTAACATCCTCCTGATGGCTGCAGTCATGCTTTCCCCACTCTCTCCTTGAGCACTGCAGAAGGTCTGTTTCCTTCCCAGAGCAGCTGACATCATCCAACCAGATGGGACCAGAGTTTCCTTCTGAGGAGCTCTCAGGAGCACTTTTTCCATACCTATACAACAAATAGGTGTATGTTTTGGTCAGAGGGCATGTAATACTTCAGCACTAGAAAGGAAATAAGTGATCTGTTGACAAATAAAGATTTCTCAAGATCAACAATGGAGAGTAATAACCATGATTGAGCAGGTTTGGTTAGCATTAAGATGAATGAGAACACTACATATTTCTTCTCTGGTAACCTGTATTTTTGAAGAATTACTGTTACATTAATGCAGACTTTGGGATATATTACCTTTGATTAAGGCCTCAAACATACATCTGTCTCACTCACTTTGGTACTTAAATCATGTTCTTAATATCATAAATATGTGAATGTTTGGACTTTTTTGAATGTGAAGGCAAGATAACAATTATGTAGTGAGAGTGTATTTTTTTAAACACAGTATGAAATGACTGCTTTCTGAAATATGTTAGTCAATACTTAACAGTGTCTCAGGACTGTGGGAGGTTTTTGAGCTAGGTCCAGAAGGATTTATACACTGAAAGTCTATCTGATTTTTACTGACTGTTTCATGAGCAAAGATTTTGAATAATCAAACTTTCATAGGCAAACTAGAATACAGTAAGTCATTTTTTCTCTATAGGTTGGTTAGCCAAAAAACACGAGTGGAAGGAACTCAGTGAATGAAGACTGCTGAATTACAGACTGAGTTGAATCTTTTTGCTCTAACTAAATTGAGGCCATAAATATGTAATGGAGACTGAGGGAAGCAGATTTTAATGCATTTTAACTCAGTAGTTTCTGTGAAGCACTCAGCTAATATTAAAAAAAAAAAAAAAAGAGACTCTTGAAGAATATAGGATTCACGTAAATATCTACCATCATCATCAAGTCAAAGAGTCAGATATCTGATATCAAGTAATCTTACTTAAATCCAAGCTGCCGGCAAGCCACCTGTGTATTCAGCTCTGTCCACCCATCATCGCAGATTGTGCCCCACTGCCCAGAATAATAGACCTCCAGGCGCCCCTCATGACTGCCTTTCCCACTTGTTAGCCTTAATGCACCATCTGTGTCATTAACAAGCAAGGAAAAACAAAAATAAGAATCAGTTTTTCTGAGGTCCAGTTACTGTTCTGAAATAAAATGAGTATCACTACACTTACTGCAGCTCATTACAATATTAAACTACTGTATCTGTGCTGTTCACTAGATGCCATTCAATGAAAAGATGTGTAAGATGCCGTGATGCACCCAGGTTGTTGTAAAGTGCTGAGTAACACAGCCGATTCAGTGCAAGATTTTGATCTCCGAGTCCTCATTACATGCCAAGTTCACAGAAATAGGCTCTAATTATGTGGTTTCATTGTTTATACATACAACTTATCTTTTTTATATATTGTTATTTCTCATTGCTTTTATGCTGATAGAAACAACACACAGTTAAAGCATGCACTGCACAGTAAGTAGCAGTTACAGTGTTGCAAAGTAACCAAGGCTTAGTGTTAAATAATGAGATTTTCTATACCTGTAAAATTTCCACAGGCAACAGCCAACTCGTTTTGATACTGCTACAATGTATTATTACTGTGAGGTTTTATGCATCTGCAAACTTTAAAAACTCTCTTTCCAGTGCTGTCAATTCTGCATTTGTCACTGTTTTTCTTGTGTGTTTATTGGTAATTGAACTACCTGTGAGAGGTGTACAGGAAACACCAGCATCTTCTTTGTGGTCGCAGTTGTGTTCCCTCCAGGAGCTTTTTGGACACTGTTCTATAGATAGCTCATTTCCTGTACACTGCACTTCATCCAGCAGCACAGGGCCTGAGCCTTCTCCAAAGTAAGCCTGGCTCCATGCCTTGGCAGCACCCCTGTCAAAAGATAGCAAATGCTGTAAAGCAAGTACATGCAAGCTAGGGTCTTGGAGGCAATGGAAATAACTAAAATGTTACATATCTGGCTTCTAAAATAGTAAATGGGACTTCCTGAAAATGTACTGCAGGGGTAACTGACTGCAGCCTGTGTTACATCTGCACTACAGTGTGCTTCTACAGCCAACTTCATTATGAGCTGAAGTTCTGCACCAGCTGAACTTGAACATACCACTGCAACATTTCCACAGTTCCAATATGATTATGAAATCAAATCCTATTGTTTCATTTTTACTTCATTTTCCTTTTCTGTCTTTTCATTTTTAAGAACTCCATTCCTAGAAGGGATTATAGCTTTACAAATGGCTATGAGGGTTCTAATTGTAATTTTCATTTAATGTGTATACATGGTAATCCTATTTCTTTGGTGACTTACTTTGCTGGCCTCAGAAGCACATTAAACAAATCTCAAATACTTAGATGACGCAGATAAACTCAATTGTTCTACACACTGTAATTTAAAAAACATGGTTAAGATTTCAAGTGACTTGACAATGGCATGAAATTTATCGTAGAAATAAAAACAAAAGGCAGACCAATGACTGTCCTTGTGTTTGTTGTTTATGTCAGCGCAGGGAATTCTGAACACAAAAACCTACATGAATTGAAGACAGTCCATTATTTCAGCATTACAGAAATTATACAGTGTTCAACAGTTGTTGAGCTGTCACGATTTTTCCTTTTCTGTTTGGAAAGGCACTGTGTCTTTCATATATGTTTTGAAACACATGGATTGTTTTCCTTTCACTGGATGGTTTCTCTGTACATATAACCAGTTTAGTTTTTGTAGGAGTGTTTCCAGTATCTGTCTTCTTTTTCAAGTAGGCTACAATGAATTACCTTTCTAAAGGACTAGTTTAAGGTACAGTTTGGTCATGGGACTATAAAGTAATAGTTACAAAAAATATGTTTTCTGCAACCAGCCATATATTGTTACATAGCACCTAGCAGGAAAGGCATATTCAGTTTCTACTGAAAATGTGTCAGATCTTGGCTGTTTTGTTTCAGAATGTAGTCATTCAAACTCTTTAGAGGCTTTTACAGTAGAGTGTTAGAATTCTCCATTGCTGTCATTTTTTTAAATGGAAGTTGTGTTAATTCATGTTTTTAAGGCGGCACTTTATTGATCCATATATAGATTTAGATAGGCATGGGTTTCATTTCTATTGCTTTGTATAAGTCTATTCCATCTCTTTTATTTCTTGTTTAAAGGAAGATAGTACTAAATTTACAATAATGCAAATTCTTGATTAACAGTAACAAGGGTGTGAGAAAAACAGCAACAATAATAGGCTCTAAAAAGTTAAATTAGGACCAGGAAAAAAGTTCTGTATAAAAAAAGGAAGTGAGTACTCCTGGTGGATGCTGTGTAGATTATTAGTTCCCAGTAAATAAAACCACACATGGGAAAGGAACATTGAATACTACGATTTGCATTCATACATATTTAAAATACATTTGTTTCTACCGTTGTTAAGCTAAAGTGCTTGGTCAGTTTTGAAAAAAATTGAACTTTCAGGCTGTTTCTCTGATGATCAGATGCCTTCTTCAAATGGTTGAGTATGTGGAAAATATCAACAAACAAGTCATATTTACTCAGTAGGGAGAAGAGTTGTAATCTGCAATCACATCAGAGAAACAGTGGAGGAAAACAGAAATGTCCTCAAGCACCCAACAAGTGACATTTTAGCAAAACACATTTGGCTTTCTTCCAGGGGTTTATCAGGGCACATCAGTAAATTCAGTCTGAAGTTAGCATTTTTTATGTGTGTGTGCATATATGTGTGAGAAAGATTTTTAATGGGACATATTCTTTAGAAAGACCTTCCTAATTCTAAATAATGTGTTAACATAGATCTTGCTCAGTTTCTTTTTCCTCCAGAAATGCTAAGATGAATTTCAGTAGATTTCGTAGATCCCTGAGCTTTGCTAAGTCTTCCTAATTGCCCTTACCATTCTTTGTTTTAGTTTGTTAACTAGCCATGCCTTTCTATATGTAGCATTTATTCACTAAAGACTTGTACTTTGCAGTGCAGGTAATGGGAATAAGAGCCAAGACCTCCATCTCTTACATTTCACAGATAGCCGCTTTTCTAACTAGTAAATGTGTGTAACTATATAGTAAACTAGGAAAATAACATGTACTGGATACACTAAGAGTAATATTTATTTGAAATCTAGCTATCCAATCTAGCACATCTCAATCTTTCAATGTATCAAGATACGGCCTGTGAGTTCTCAGTGCTTCTGAATATTTGTAGAATTGAGTAAGAACTGAAGAAACTTCTTTCAGGATACTTGTTTTAATCAGTAATGCCTTATATATATTACAGGCTTGTAACAGAAAGCCATGTTTACCAGTAGTTTTTAAGATGATAGTACTTGGGAACATTTACATGTATATGATGTTATCTTCATTTAACTTGAGTATCAGCATTTCAGTGTTTGCTGGCTTTGCCTGACATTTGTCATTACCATAGAAAAATGTTAAGGGCAGTTTAATTACTTCCCAACTACTGATAGTGGTTCAATTGTATTTCAAAAGCAGAAAAAGCTTTATAAAAGGTATTCCTAATTGAATAGGTCAGGAATATAGAAATACTTATATAACTATTCTATGCACGGACTGAAGGTTGTGCACTAATGAACACCTGAAAACATTCTGTATGATGAGGAGTCAAAGAAATATTGAATAGCTATGAATCCATGAACACCAGTTATTTGGTGCATAAAATTAGGGAAGTTTCCTGTTGGAGGAAAAAAAAAAAGCGTAACTGATGATCATATATTTAATCATATAGACAAGAGGGCTGAACTGATACTGCACAGTATTTACATGATGCTACTAAATATAATGCCTTTCTCTGCAGTCTTAAAATTCTTTTAATGTAGTCTTTTACACATAAACCCTAGACTTGAGAAGAAATGGAAATATGATGTCAGAGGAGCACGTTGGTTCCTACATGGTTCATGAGCAGGTTTAAAAGCCTTGTAAACACTGTACTAATATCAGCTATTTGAGGTAGTTTGGATGGAACCAGCAGGAGTCCATGGCCTCAGCTTCAGGTTAAAAAAATGAGCACATGCTGGGGGCCACCTGTTCATGCCACAAAGCTTGCTACCTTCAGTGCCACTTATTTTAATTCACTGTAATCTCAGCAGGGTTGAGTGGGTGAGTTCTTTTCCAGTCTTCTCTGCACTGATCTGCTTAATTCTTATCCCAGTTTGTTTCAGAAGTAATCGCCCATTCCTCCTTAGCTTTACAGAGTAGTATCTTCTCTACATTCACCTCCTCATTTTTCTTCTGCTTTTCATCCCAATTGTCCTCATCTTCTCTGTCTCCGATGCAGCAGTTCTCCTCTTTGCCTCCCAGTTCTGCAGCATCTTTCTCAAGTACTGAATACTTATTTGCTGAGTAGTATCAAAATTGCCCCTGGCTATTCAGAAGAGGAGCAAGAAAATCCTGTTCTGATGCTATGACTCAGATTATGGACCATTCTTAGTTAAGACAGAATCACTTTAAACTTTAACTGTTAAAACTTTAAACTAGTATCTACTTTGTCCTTGCAAACTGACAGTTTTCTGCGACTTATGGCTTAAACCTTGATTTTCATGGGCATACCAAAAAGTACATCCTTTCTGACAAAGCAGTGCTCTTGCTCCAAAGCAAAGTGATGGTTAGACTTTTCAGTAGAATGGATGTAAAGATTTCAGTATCAAAAGCAACCTCCTCATATTCACCTAAGGTTTTTGATTGTAATTTTACTATAATTGTAGTGAATGTTCACAAAACACTCAAAATTTATTCCAAGAAAGATCCTTTGTCTATCTTACTATTTCATATTTACATCATATACCATATCATTTGCCACTGAGAACTGAATCCAATAGATCAAAGTTCTAGAGACTTGAAAGTATTGGCACTGTACCTGACCCTTCTGAAAATGTGTCGTTCATGCTTCAAAGTATTAGTGCAATTTTAAAGGAGCGTATTTTGAAAACTCTAGGCTATGTGTCTTACTATCTATTCTGCTTTGCTGCTGGAGTAGAAAATATGCAGTAAAACAAACCCAAGGCCAAGCTGCCGGCAGACAACTTCAGCATCTGCGTCATCCCACTGATCGTCACAGACTGTCCCCCACTGGCCAGCATGGTAGACTTCTACTCTTCCTTCGTAAGCCTTGTTCCCACCAGCCAGCCGGATTGGAATAAAGACAGCGGCTATGATCAAACAGGGAATATAGGAAATGGTCATTTTGTTATTCTGATTGCATAGGAAAAAAAAAAAACAACAAAAAAACAAAAAAAAGACAGCTTAGTGGTTTCTGTGATGTTGCTCAAGAACTACAATTAGTTTTTTTAATTCAATGGGAAACAAGAAATTAAACTTGCTAGAAATTTGTTCTTCTAAGGTCCAGTCTCTGGAGATGAAAAATACTTTACAAACAAGAAGCCATGCTGATCTGAGTTACTTAAGTGTCAAAATGTTCACAGACACTTAGGAGCATAAGACCAAATATTACACTTTAGCAGTGGAATTGCATTTCTACCAGTAAGGGCAAAGTCAGTTCTGTACAAGCTTAATCCCAGGGGGCAAAATGTGTAAGTAAGAGGCAAAAAATTATTTAGTTTCCATAGAGGTAGAATTTCACCTTCAAGTTTTGGCCTTTTCAAAAAATTAATCTTTTTGTGTCCAGCAGGAGATTTTCTTGGAAGCATCACTTCTGCAGAAAACTATAATAGAAACAGCTTAAAGCCATGTAAAAAATAGTCACTTTTGTATTTAAAAGGTTATTTTAAAGTTTCATCATATCTAACGTTTGAATGATTCACAGTGTGATTCAATTTTTGTGTATGCTTTCCAACCAATTAATGCTATTTTGTGACTTGGAAAAAAAAAAAAAAAAAACATTGGGGGAATTTCTCTGAGTCCATCATACTATCTCACCGGTATGAAATCTAAATATGGGGTTTTTGTTGTTTGTTTTGTTTTGTTTCGTAGTTAATTAAACTATATTCGTTAAAAAGGCTACTGCTCGTAGAACCTACAAAACAGGCAATTTCAGGAAACTCCATCTAATCAGCTGAACTTCAGGACTGATTTAATTAAATTCAGATATCCTGGGCTCTAAAGAACTGATAAGCTTCCTTTCAGCATTACTGACACAGATAAAATGCCTTCTGTAAATTTATCTGAGCTAAATAAGCTTTTCCAGTGAAAATATCTATAAGCAGAAAGAAAACCTTATGATCTAGGAGTAAATTTTACTAATTTATAAATTTCAATTTCCTTAGGCAAAACTGTTCCTTTTGCTATGATTGTTTCCTTCTTCTTTCCTAGGTTAAAAAGGATTCATCTTCCACCTATACCACAGTTTTCTAAATTAAGAATAAAATTATGTTTTTTAAGTAATTTATTGAAATTCCTTATGAATAGAGGAGCTGTAGGACATAAGTATGTCTACTTTTGGATAGGAATGCAAGCAAGGGAAGAAAGGAAGCACAGTGCTGGGAGCAGCCATACAACATGTTTTGGTTACAACTGAAGAGAATGGCACTGCCAGTAAAGTCATCCTTAAAGTCAGCAGTATTTTAAATCTGACAGCATAACTGCCTACTTAGATACTGTTTATCATGTCAGTTAAAATAATCTGAAATATCTTAAAAGCCTTCTAATACATTTTTCTGGTAATATCATTGACTTGTGTAATGTAGCGATCTACTGGTAGGAGACCTCAGACCTGTTGTTTTAAGTGTACACAATAAATAGGACAAAACTTTTCCTTTTGCAGTGACAGCCACATTCAAAGAATGTAAGGTCAACACTCATCAGACACTTCTATACCAAAGTGAGGTTTAGCCTCTGGATGAAACTGATGTCCCTCCCTGTTGCTCATGAAAAGCTAACAAACTGAAATGTTGGTTTTGTAGCTAACAAAGAAAATAATAATAATAATTAATTAATAAAAATAATTTTTTAAAAAGTAAGTAAAAATGTGGGGGAAACAATCCTACTTTTACAGCCAGAGGTCCACTTCTGCTTCACCCTTCCTCACAACCTGGATCTCAAAGCAACATTTTGCTTCATGATTATGGAATGGTAAAAGGTGGTTCTGCTAGTTGAAGCTTGCATAGCATAGAGAAATTTGAAGTAGTTAATGGTGCTATGAGTCAATCTGTTTAATTTCCTGACCAAAAAGTCTAGAAAGGTTTTCTTTTTCTAATTTTATAATGATTGATTATTATTACTTGCATTTAAATAAGGTAAAGAGTTAGCCAAACCTTATATTTTGTTTTTTTTTTTGTTTTTTACCTAGGGAAGAGCTACATGTAACAGCAGCTGCTGTGTTTTGAGGACATATTCCATCCTGCCAGATGTCTTTTTCACATAACAGTATATTTTCTTCATCACCACGACAACGCACTTCACTCCAGTAGACAGGAATAAGGCCCAGTTCGGAAAATGGTATGTGTTTTGATGTACCTTTTTCACTGTAAGAAAAATAATCAGGTAGGATATTTGAGTCTATTCATTCCTGGTTCTCAGATAAAAACCTTGGGGTAGAAAAGAAAGAGCGTTCCTTAACAGTGTAAAGTCATCACATTTTCTTACAGTTCAAGGCAGTCTTCTGCTCAAAGCAGTTACAGAGTAACCCAGATTTTGCCATTTAGTTGTGGGATATTTTAGTACAGTGGCCTATGCCCTGGCAGGGCCAGCCACACTCCTCCCAGTTCTTGACAGCAAAAATCAGCACAGCAGTTCCTTCCACACTCCATAGGTAAACTGTAGAATCATCCCACTGCAGATATACTTCCATGACAGATAATGCCAAGGACCCTTCATTTTTCTCCTCTCCTTTGTTCCATTAACACTAGTCACTGCTCAGCACATGTGCGTGGCATATATAGTTATGACCATGGGGCAGTGAAATCACCTCATACTGCATTAGCTCATTCTCACGTCCATTACTGTCCATTCAGCCATTCCCATCTCTGTTCATCCATCCATCCATCCATCCATCCATCCATCCATCCATCCATCCATCCACTCCTCCAACACCCTGAACATTCATAAATAGCTTTCTTTCCTTTCCAGACTGAATCCAAAGAAACTGTTCTGAATCTTCTTATCTTCCATCTAATACCCACCAAAAACAAATTAAAAACAACATCCAAGTATTGTAAAAGCAAAAGGAGCAGAAAAATGGAAGAACCTGAAAAACATTGGAAATACCTACTGAATTCACCTTGTGGTATACAGATCCAAATTTCTATCAAACACTCAACAGGGCATAAATAAAAGTTTCAACTACATTTTGTTTGGGTATTTTTGGCCTAGATTCAGATTCAAGTCATTTCTATTGAAAAGAATGAGCCATTCACACTGTTTTAATAAGGGTCTTGTTCAACTGAAATGTTTATCCGAATGGTATAGGTAGGGTATGGATGGCAAAAATAAATTAAAATGAGGAAAGGGGATACTGCATGTAGACAGCTCAAGTCATAAGCAAAATCACAGCCTCCAGATGGCTGAACTTTTATCCCATCTAATCCCCGTATTTTTTTAAGTTGGCATGGTGTGTCCAAATTAGAATTGAATGTTATAAAACAGCTTAGTTTTTGTTCTGCCTTGCAGTCTAAATAGTCTAAAAGTAATATAATCATTAAGAATGCAACTACGGTATACTTGCCCCCTGCTGCTTGTAGCAAATGTAATCACTCCTTTGATATGTAACTGTAAGAATGCTGGAAAGGCAATAAACCAGCTCTATTTTGGGGCTTACTGAGAAGCTACAAACTGAATGGAGTGGTGAGGTGGCAGGATAGTCAAGTAATGTCTTTGCCTAGGTTAGGTGACATGGATTTTCTAGAAGCTGAAATTGCATTTTGTTTTTAAAACTTCCTGTGGATATGGACATTTTCTTCTTTTCCTCAGTTCCACCTTACTATAGCAACTGCAGCATCTAGGCATTATGTAGAGCTGAATGACCAAATTATGGTGAAGGGTCCTGTTGATTAAATCCACTTTGACAGCCATGGGAAACAGTGGTCAATAAGGACAGTGAGCTGTTAGCACAATGCACGGACTTTCAACCTCTGTAATATTACCATGACTGTAAAATGTTTTCATGAAAATGTAAAGCCGCAAAATTTGTCTGGTTTTGGGTTTAGTTATCAATGTGTAACACTAGGAGTAAAGCATACAGATTACCTAGTTGTATGAGGGTAGCACAACAAAAATACCCCATTTCCCAAAAATCTAAAATGAGTCCCAGCTGTCTTTTGGCAGAATATAATGGATTATTACCAGGGTAACACAATGCTCCTGGGAATAGGGAATATTCCTGCGACAAGAAGCCATGAAGAAGCAAATTCTGACCACATTTACATTTTTACAGATTCAGTAACTTAAAGAGCTACTCTTAATTGACACTTACATACGCAACATTAGGATCAGACCTCAGATTTCTCTCCTCATGGACATCTGGTTGTCTACTAAAGCAGGCCTTGTTTTACTCTGAAAGTACAGCATCTACCTTCCCTTCACTCCTTTTCAGATCCCACATACAGCTTTCAAACAAAATACTAATTTTCACACTGACCTCTTTGAAATACAACATAATTGAAGGAAGCGAAAGATTCCCCTTTATACTGTAATGTCATTAAAGTATGTCAACTAATTTTCACTCAGACAAAAACTTACCCAAGTGCAAGCTGTCGACATATGACCGTTGCATCATTATTGTCCCAGTGGCTGCCACAGATTGCTCCCCAGACTCCATTCAAATAAACCTCCACCGTACCTTCAAACTCATTCTTGCCACCTTGGAGTCTCACTGACGCTTAAAAGAAAAGAAAAAAAAAAAACAGTCTCCAAGATGCTCCATGTCTCAGATAATTTATCCTACCTACTGGACTCTGAATCTCTTATTTCCCTCTGCGGATGTATTTTTGTTTCAAGTACTACTACCTTATTTTGCATTCTTTGGTTAAGCTGCTTCTAAGAAGTACTCTGGCATGTCTAACATTCTTATACAGTAATACACAAAAGCAGATAACTTTATTCCTTACATAGGGAATACATTTTGCTTCTTACATTGAAGCTACATTACTTTTCTGATACTTCTGATGCTACAGCTTAGTTGGTAAGTTCTAACCACCAAAACAAAGTATGTACAGACTGCATAAATATTTAGTTTTTACCTCTACCCAAGTGAGCAAAATTTATGAGTGATATGTTTTTATCTTCCACATAATTCAATCCAGTTTAAAAGAATCAGAAAATAACCACATGGATTGCATAGCTTTTACTCTGAGCCATGTAATATTATGTTTGTCATGGATGTCAGTAGTTTATTTTAGCCAAAGAATGCATTTGTTCAGACTTGTTCTCAGACAGAAAAACACTTGATGATATTATATGAAGGGTCTTTGGCAAATTCTCAGACAAAACAAACTAAACACATTAGGAATTTTCTAAAAGAAGTGTGAAAAAAAAGACATCCAATAAATTAATAGATTTTGCATTCTTACATTACAGTATTTGTATTTGAGATGCAAGATGCATCTGCAATTGAATGTCACCAAAAAGCTGGTTATAGATGTAACTCTACAGAATCAGAACAGAACAGTAGTTCAACAAGAAAGAATATGTTAAATTATAAAACATAACCTAATTGCATGCATTAATATTGCCTGAAATCTCAGTTAATCCATCTGCCTCTCATCTGTGATCTACTTAAAATCAGAAGCTACATCATCATCCAGCTTGCAGGGTTTTTAGCAGTAGGAGAGTAAAGTCAGTGTTTGTGCCTGCCCTCCTTGTACGTGATGTGTTCATGTATGTGTATATTATAATAACAATAATAACAATAGGTAGATCTACCTTTTCTTCTCAGCTTTCACAAGATTGTGTTCTGGTTTTAATTTATTTCAGTGTAGTTTATAAAACCAAGTCAAATGTCTGCCAAAGGACTCGAATTAATTAACCTCAAACTTGATTTTGTGTGCTCCTTTTGCCTTCTATTTTCTCAGCAGTACTTACTGTGCAACAAATTACAAACAAAAGTTATTCAACTCATGTTACAGTGCGTGCTATCATTCAGCACAGAGGACTATAAATGGCTTAATTATAGCAACAGTAAAGCCATACTGCTCCTTGTTCTTCTGTGTTTATATTTTTAATCTTCATGCTTTTCTGTCACATACAGACAAGTTCAGGAATTTTGTTTATTTCTGCTCTTCAATTGACTTTTGTGTAGACTACTGTTATCAATTGAAACATCAGTTTTAGTCATAGCAAAGTGATTTCTGGCATTCCAGAAAGTATGAATATATCACCCTCAAAAATTAGTTTATTTTTGTACCTGATTGCTTAAGGTCCTGCACAATTACTGTATCAATGCAGAGTTTCCTGAGTACACATTACACAATGCATCTATGAAAATACTTAGATAAAGGAGTACTTGAAGAGTAAAACTAAAAGAATAAAATTATCTTCTGTGATTTCCACGGCAGAACATGGCTCAGTGCTCTTTCTATGTTTGCAGAATTCCCAGAGACAACACTGGAAAAAATTATTCTTGTACACAGAATAAAAGATGATACAAGAGACAGCTTCTGCGCATCAGCATGTCTTTTCCCAAACATTAAAAACAAATATGAAATCGTTTGCCTGTCTGATAGACAACTCATGAAAGAAGTCTAAAAAGCATGAAGATCTGTGGACAGGTACTGTTAAACAAAACAGACTTTATCCTGCTGCCAACTCCCCCAGAGAACTCTGGGTGACTTCTGCTCCCTACTGAAGTGGGTGTTAGTAGGTAAGGAAGGGAAAATGATTGGAAGAGATCGAGTCTTATTTCTGTGAGCCTTTGTGACAAAACCTAGGAGAAAATATTAATAAGTGAGGGATTAAAAAAACAAAAACAAAAACATGTAATATCTCAATAAAATACTTTTATTTGCCTTTTTACTGCAGATTTGCAGCTGCTTAGGAATACCAGCATTTTATGAATGATAGCAACATTCATAACAGACCTGTGTTTGTCTCACAAGAAAATACAATGAAGAACCAGATACACAAGATTGTTATTAAAGGTAGTTTTTTAAACAAATTTAAAATATTCTTGATTGACAGCTGTAATTTAATCTAGAAAGAAATAAAGAGAAAGCCTTTTCTTACAGGTAGCTAACATAAAACCTTTTAATATGTCTGATGCTTATTAGAGTTAACTGAACATATATAGTATAATGAAAGTAATTTTAACATGTTGGTTTACACTGACTCACTACTCTTCTTCTAGGATGGTGTTGATACCTACAGCTGTGCCTAACCTAAACTACCCATGGCAAAATCTAGCATTCACTCCTCCAGCAAAACAGTAAGAAGTCGTCCCCGTCCCCTTCCCCTTCCCCCCCCTTTTTTTAAACAAAAGTTTTGGAATTGAAAAATCTCTGAAGGGTCTCTTAGTATTTTTCTAAGTCCAGTTCTTGCTCAGTATTTTAGCAGAATCCAATGAAAGTAAATGATACAATATTCTATGTGTTTCATATATGTTTTAAAGTATGTGTTAGCGTAAGTCATAATTGCATAGCAGGCAAATCAAATAGCAATTACTGAAAAAATTTAACTTATTCTGTAGCTTATTCAGAATGTTGTAGTATTTGGACTACTGGCAGTTATGTTACTGGATCATGAGATAAATTAATTAGAGTAAAATGGATACCTCATAAAACGTAACAGAATTTAAAATATATCGTGCTTCAGTAGGTTCAGTAGGTTGATCTTAGGGAATTGCAATCTGATCAACATTAGAATAATAGAATCATAGAGTCCTTTGTGTTGGAAGGGACCTCTGAAGGCCATCTGGTGCAACTCCCCTGCAGTGAAGCACCACAGCTAGATCAGGTTGCCCAGGGCCTGATCCAGCCTCAACCTGAAAGTTCCCAGGGACAGGGCATCAACCACATCACTAGGTAACCTGTTCTAGTGCCTCATTACCCTCACTGTAAAAGATTGTTTCTTTATCTCTGATGTAAATCTACCATCCTTGAGCATGAAGCCATTTCCTCTTGTTCTGTCACCACAGACCCTGCTAAAGAATCTATCGCCTTCTTTCCTGTAACTCCTTTTTAAATACTGAAAGGCCACTATGAATGTCACCTCACAGCCTTCTCTTCTCCAAGCTGAAGAGCCTCAGCTCTCTCAGCCTGTCCTCGTAGGATAGGTGTTTCATTCTATGGATCATTTTTGTGGCCCTCCTCTGGACACTCTCCAACATGTCTATGTCTCTCCTGTACTGAGAACTCCACACTTGGGCACAGTATTCCAGGTGAGGCCTCACCAGCACAGTATAGAGAGGCAGAATCACCTCTCTCAGCCTGCTGGTCATGCTTCTCTTGATGCAGCTCAGGATATGATTGATTTTCTGAGCTGTGTGGGCGCGTTGTTGGTTCATGTCCAGCTTGCCATCCACCAGTACTCCCAGGTCTTTTTCAACAGGGCTGTTCTCAATCCTTCCATCCCCCAGTGTGTATTGGTAATGGGGGTTTCCTTGACTCAGGTGCAAGATCTTGCACTTGGATTTGTTGAACCTCATGAGATGCACGTCAGCCCACTGCTTAAGCCTGTCTAGGTCCCTCTGAATGGTATCCCATCCCTCTGGTGTGCTGATTGCACCCCACAGCTTGGGTCATCATCAAACTTGCTGAGGGTGCACTCAACTCCATTGTCAGTGTCACTGATGAAGATCAGCCCCACTGATGAAGAGTATCAGCCCCAGCACCAACCACTTGTCACCAGTCTCCATCCAGACACTCTTTGGACTGGATCCTGCATCCAGTTCTTCGTCCATCAGTCTACCCATTAAATTCATATCTTTCCAATTTGGACAGCAGGATGTTATGGGGTACTGTGTCAAAAGCCTCACTGAAGTCCAAATAAATGACATCAGTGTTTTTCCCTTGTCCATTGAGTACGAGGATCCTGCCGATGACTCTCAATACCCTTCTCAGCACTAGTCAGAAAAATGAAGGAGCCCCTCAGAGAGGGATGCACTGACCCCATGAGAGTTAGAGACAAGGGCACAGAAGCACAAAGCAGGTTTACTGATCAGCTCTAGGACACATATTGTGAACAGTGTTCATTCAGCCCTATTTGAAGAATACTTATCTACCATCTTCACAGAAGCACATTCATTTACATACACTCAGAAATGTATGCATTTCTTTTAATTATATTTTACCCAAGACTACTGATGGTCAATTCATGATGTTTACACACAGTCTAATAATTTTAGATGCTCTAGTATGTGCCTAAGTCAGAATCTTTCCCATCTGCTATCACCGTTTAAAAGAGATTAAGTTATATTTGCAAATGGAAGGAAGTAAGGGTATCTAGTGAGTACTGCTGAGACTTGCTCTGCAACACCTGCCATATAGGCACAAGCTGAGACACAGAGTAATTAAAAAAAAAAAAAAACGGCAGAGGAAAACCACCCAGCAGACTTTTAATTAACTCTAAAAAGGAGAAGTACTTTAAAGGAATTGTGCTGTAAACAGCATGAGTGGTCCTTTGGCCTCTTCTGCTATATCGTTTGCATGCCTAGAAACGCTGGGTGACTTCAAACCCTATTTTGTTTTCTACAGAGAATGAGAATCACTTCCACTCCTGCTTTAAGTACTGCAGTAGTGGGGTTTATGGTGTTTATGGTAAAAGTGTACCAGTATTTTCTTCGTAAACACCTGTGTTCAAAGGTTTGTAGCTTGGCTGTAAATGCAGATTTTCAAAAGAGTGATCAGAAGTACATGTTTCTTGTGCTTTGCCCTCTGGTGCTATGTGCTCTCAAATCAGAGGTCTGTAGCAAAGCAAAAGTAGTATTCCAATTCTGGAAATTTGTAAAAACAGCATATGTTATTTCTGCTTGCTTTTGCAAGGTGTTGCAGCGTGGGACAGTGCCACAGAAAGGCTCTGCACTGATATTCCATCTCTGTAGCCTCTGAGTCAATTAGGTAGGTGCAAATTAATACTAAGTATAAGGATGTCCCACTGACACACGCTCTATATCCCACATAACCGTATTACAAGTTGTAGTATTTCTGAACACTAGCGGATGATTCAGAATACTATGAGTCTGTCCCAGCCTCAAAATGAATTGAATTTATTGGTTTACATGAGGTATTTGGAAAAAAATTAAATCTATCTGCATTATAGGCCCAATCTAACACCAGTTCAAATTGATGGATACTCTTCTTCCCTTTTGGCATCAGGCCTAGCTGAAATCAAAGAAATTATCCCTGCTGACTTCAGCAAATCTATGAGTGCTGCTCTCTGTGAGTGGTGCTGTTATCCACCACTTTCCTGAGCCCTGCTTTCAGTCTAAAATTATAACTGCTTTCTCTTGGTAGTTTAACCTTGAAAAATGGTGCATTTGTCAGGACTACTTTTAAAGATCCAAGATGAAAACTTTAGTACATAGCATTATTGCATACTTAGAGAACCTTATTTTAGAAGTTTCATAAATATTATATGTACTCAGTGTGCAGCGTGCTGAATTGGTTCTTCTGCAGCAGTGAGGTTCATCATATCAATGATCAATGGCTTAAGGCTTTGTAAAAAGAAAACTGAAATTTTAGGAATGTAACAAACTCTAAAGGACTGCAATTGTATTATATGGTACAGAGCTGTAGAAAATTAGGAGGTTTCATGCTGTGCAGCTGTAATAAGAATGGTTCCAGAAGAGCTGCTTCAACCTTAGAAGACAAAAATAGACAATCATGCTTAATTTTTTCTTTAACCCTATGCTATTAAGAAACACAAAAGTCATACAATACCTTCCATCAATTGCCTGGAAGCATTTAGTGAAGCATTATTTGATTGGCATTAGTGGAATCACTTGTGATGAAAGAGATTTAAATGGAAAGTCTGCACATTCTGAAGATGTGTGCTTTATTTCCATTTCTGACAGTGATTGATACTGTGACCACTGGCAAGACATTTACCCCTTCTTTTATTGTTTCCTCTTTGTAAAATGAAGAAAAATAGTTAACTTTCTCATAGAGCTTTAAACTAGATGTATAACAACATATCATGCAGAATTCTGCAGCTACATGCCCCATAAGCACTGTGTTGTAGGCTTCATTTTCTGAAGCATGAGTAGCGTATGCACAGGTAAGTTGTTATGAGTAGTACCTAAAATACTAAATTCTGCTGGACTTAGGCTGGTTCTTCGTACAGCATACTCTCAGACTCATTTATTTTCCCTTATTATTTCCTTGGTCAATCATGATAATTTATGTATATTTGCTTGCTTTCAAGGCACAAATAAGAAATATTAACCAGATGTCTCTCATTTTAGAAGGAAGGAAATGAAACACCAAAATCTGTTAACCTATTAAACTGAATTTAGGCTGGTACTGTCTAGTATAATTGCCAGGGTTTGTTTGTTTGTTTGTTTGTTTTTTATTTTTCAGCATTACTGTTAAAATATGAAGCACTTTAATACATACACATGCACAAAGCTTAGCCACTTAACTATGCACGTTAGTTATAATATTTAAGCTAGAAAATCCAGGAGATTTACAGTTAAGGCCTTGAACACAGCATTGTACTTAGTAATTGCAGGTGCCTCAGTGCAGGTTTCCTCAGCACATGCACTAAAAAGGGAAGATAGTTTGCCCTTCTCTAGCTAAAAACTGCATCATAACAAAGCGCGACTTGCATTTCTTCTCTTCTTGTGAGAAATGAGCATATTTCAGGACCAAAGTTATAGTAATGGGTTTTCTGGGGGCAAATAGCTTGACTTATTTCTATGTTCCACATTACACTACTTAATGCATTCTGAAATTCTTTGGTATCACCTCCACAAAGACTCTTGGACAGGTTTTGGCCCACTGGAGCCCCTGAGATTTCATTGTTGAGTCCAACAGAAGTAGAACCTTTTAGCTGTAAAGTATCACCTACTGTTTATCACAGAATCACAGAATCACAGAACTGTAGGGGTTGGAAGGGACCTCCAGAGATCATCGAGTCCAACCCCCAATAGCTCTGTCCTCTACCTTAACCTGGATTTTATTTTTCTTGGGCGAAAGACAAGAGGAAAGACAAGAAACAATCTGAAAAGAGTGAAGAAACACAGCTAAATCCAAATCACACAGTACTTTCAGCATCTTTTACTTGATCAAGTTCTTACCAACTTAAAGGGGATTCTAGAATTAAATTAGAGTAAAATTGGGTTATTAGCAATAAAATGATACATTAATCCTTAGTCTGACATACAAGTCCAAAATCCTTACAGAGTACTTTGGGAACCAAACTGATACATTCCAAAAAGAGCTATAAATATGATAGACTAAATTAGGGAAGCTACTATGGGACTCTTTTCCAATCTGAGACCAGTTAAAGGGTGTGAAATATTCTGCATTCTTTTCATCTTAGTCTAGTTATTGTTTTCTCCACCATGGCATCAGCTGCCTGGTATTCTTTCCCAGGAAACATCTGTAATACATAACATCACTCTGTCTTCTCAAAGGAGTACAGTACTGACTCTGAACATGGCTTCAGAAGCCGCTTTCTTCTCTTTTAAGCATAGCTGAACAATATAGACCTTGGTGCCTCCATGTGCTCTTCATGTGATAGTTTATACCAATACATATAATTTATCACATTGTTCAAATTACATTTTTTCAGCTGTGCATCTGACAGTTAGGTCTTGCAGGATTATTGCTGGGAGAGAAATATATCTGTCCTCTTCAAAGATCTGAAAGATCTTCACTGAAAATAACAAAATTATTAATACTAATAGTAAATCCCTTACCAACATTTAGGTACTATAAGATATGTGAAGAGAAGGGCAACAAGGGAGAGAGTCTTTATTTTCATTGCAACAGTTACGTGTGACCATTTTTAGTATGAATACAGACAGGACAGAATTCTTAGGTAGGAGATAATATCAAAGAGATGCAGAAAAATATGTTTCCCTCTAGCAAAGTCATTCAAAGCCTGTCGGTAAATAAACACCCTCTGCGGGGGTTGCCAAAGCCGATGAGCTTTAAAGCCGAGGGCTGAGTGCTGGAATCGCTGCTCAGTCCTCATGCATCGAAAACTTCCACCACAGCCAGTGGATCGAGTTAGGAGGGTTTGTGAGGGTCCGGGCTCACAGATGCCCGCACCCCCAGTGCTAACTTGCAAACCCCGTTATCTCAAAATGTAAAAAGAAAAAGAACGAGGGCGACCAAGCCGCTCCCCAGAGACGTGCACCCGGTTACAAGACGGGAATGCCAGTCTTATCCAGCCGAACGCTTAGGATACCGTTTCTGAACGCGAATCGCCTAGTTCTGACTTATCGCATAAAACGACGTGGTACTTTCGTCTTGCCGGTGCAGCTGCCGATGAAAAAGTTTAAAACCCCCACTGAGAAAATCCTTTGCTGTCACCGTGGCGAAAGGCGCTCGTTTCCTACCTCGACCCGCAGTCCCCCCGAAAACCGCGGCGGGGGAGCCGCGCGCGCGATGCCGACGCCACCGCCGCGCTCCAGGACGCGGTGCCCCGCGCGCACCTCCCGCTGCGTCTCGCCCGAGAGCCGCTGCCCCGCTCACCTCGCTCGCAGTCGGCGCGCTCCCGCTCCGCCCGGCGGCGGCCGCTCCGAGGGCCGCACCGGGGTCGGCCGCCGCCGCCGCCGGGCAGGGCGCAGGAGCTGCGGCGGCTCCGCGGCAGCCTGCCCGCCCAGCCGCGCCGCGAAAGGGCGGGCGCCGCGGTCGGCCAGGGGCGCTGGGGCGCGGCGAAGCGCCCCGCGGGGCAGCCGGCGGGGGGCTGCGGCGGAGGCGGGCCGGGGGGCCGCGGCGGGGCGCGAGCGGCGGGGAGGCCGGCGGAGACCTGCCCCGGCCCGCGGGCTCCGGGCAGCGCCCCGAGCACCAGCGCCACCACGAAGCCGGCCAATGTCATGGTGCCAGTCCCGCCGGCTCGCTTCCATCTCCCCTTCTCATCGCGCCCGGGATGCGAAGGGGGAAGGCGGGGCCGCGGCGTCCCGCTAATCCCCCCCGCCGCGCACCCCCCTTCCCCTCCCCGCCACCTCCTCTCGGCTCCCCTGCGCGCGGGGGAAGGGCGAGCACCCCGCGGTGTGTGCCGCTACCTGCCGCTGCCTTCCCAAACGCCGCCTGGCCCCGCGCGTCACCCGCCCCGAGCACCCCGCTGGCCGCAGCCCGGTCCGGAGGCTGCCTCCTGCTCGGCCGTCAGCCACAGCTCCTCCGCCGTCCCTGTTTACCCGCCGTCCTCCGACCTTATTGCCGTCCCGCCGCGTTTTTCCCCCCACGCTTGTCCCTCGCGCATGGGACTCCTCTACAGCCACCTTCTTCAGAGGCCGTGCCCCTTCACGGTCGGGCTCCCCCGACCTCTCTCACACTCTCACAAAGGGCAGAGGGAGCCCGAGCATAGGCGGACTGTAGGGCGAGGGCAGCAAGTCAGCGAAGGGGGCAGAAGGGTGCGGGGAGCTCCTGAGAGGTCTGCGGGAAACAAAAGGACTAGAAACAAATGCCGCGAAGAGAGATGTCTTGGAGAGTTTAGTTTTATCCCAGTTCCGTGTGCTCTGAATGGTAATCTGCTTATTCCCAAACGCTGTGGAGTTTTGCGTGACCTGATCATTGCTGATTCCTCCTCCCACCAGCACAGCCAGCACTTCGTTTTGTCTCCGGCTCACATTGGTCAGCTTGGGTTCTTTGCTATACTTTTAATTTACTACTGTTGATGCTGTTCATATTTTGCCAACTGTGACTGCCTAATGGAGCACGCACCCTTTTGTTGCCAACTCAACTGTAGCGTGAGGCTTTAGGTTCACTTCTCCAGAGGATCTATTTTCTACCCAAATGTTTTTGGCTGAGAAGCACTCATCTGGGTGAGCTTATAGGTGTTGCCACAATCTTGCATTATGACTAAAAGAGAGAGGAGTGTGCTTTCTTCTTTATGTGAGGGACCCCATGTGTTGAATGGGTCCCATCCATTAAACATGGGCCTTTCTTTAGCAGCCTCCAAAATATTTTGAATGGGCAGAGGGCTTTTGTTTATAAATACGAGTGAGCTCCAGTGCTAAGTAAAAGCAAGGACTAGTGTTTGGTGTTACTTGTATTAGTTCCACTGGGCTATGACTAAAGTATTATTGCAGCAATACAGTCGGCACTTCAATCACTCATAGTTAAAGAACGCTTCGCTAGGGTTTCTACAGCAGCACAATAACTGTGCTGCTGCATGTGTCCATGCATTTGTGCTTGGATGTTATACACAGATTCTGGGTTATCATCTATGCTTATGTATGTCCATTAGTTTAGAAACTGTTAGATTTGGTGAAAGTTAATTTTGTCTTTGGAAAAAAAAAAAAAATGTACAAGACATTAGCCTGAAAGCAACTCATTATGGCTGTGTTTTAATTGAAAATTCGTTGCTGATGTGACAAGTTAGCCACTCTTATCCTTTGGAAGGATTGAAGCATGCTCAGCCTACCTAGTTAAGGCTACCTTAATTGCCTAGCTAACATTTCTTGGCATCACAATAACAGCTAAATTTCATTTTCCCTAACCTAAGCTCTTTTATTCCCCCCCCTTCTAGCCTGGAAGAGACAGAATTCTTCTGATTAGCATGGGAGGGAGAGAATAGATGAGAGTGATGAATCTTGCAAAACACTTCAGGCAAAGCTTTGACACAGGTGCTTATTCATGTATTCCAATTTCATTTTTCTCACCTAGGTGTGTGGGCCTGCAGGAATCTCACATGCATTGAACTCTGCTTATGAAGGAGGTTACAAAATGATACCTAAACAGGGAGGAGGGAAGAAAAGGGGGTTATACAAGTGAGACTGAGAAGTAACCAGAGTCATAAAAGATGCACTGGGAAGAAAAGAGTGGTTGTCATAATGATCCCTTTTCCAAGAGGGGGTTCAGGCTTGATGAATTGATCCACATGTACAGATTCAATCTGTAAGATTTTAATTTTTGTCATAATTTTTATTTTTGATGTAATCACATAAAGATAGTGAGCCTTAATTTGTTTTAAAAACAGTAATTTAGCTTTCAGCAGGATGCGTGGTTGCTAATGCTACAGAAAGTATTTATTATAATTTACAAATCATAGAATCATAGAATCATAGAATCATAGAATGGCCTGGGTTGAAGAGAACCACAGTGATCATCTAGTTTCAACCCCCTTGCCACGGCCAGAGTCGCCAACCACGAGAACAGGCTGCCCAGAGCCACATCCAGCCTGGCCTCGAGTGCGTCCAAATTAGGGACTTAGTTTATTTCCCATTTAAGATACTAAGTATGCAAGACTTTTCTAACAAATACTGTAACTGATAGAGTCTGGTTTTCTCAGGATGTATGATTCTTGTGATTCTTTTGGATATCACTGAAAATAATGGTGAGAATTACAAGTGTGTCTAAAACGAAACCACATTATAATTTAAAGATAAGCTTTATGTTCATATGTTTACAATGGGGAAATAAAGACTTATTACCCTGATATAGACAGGATCCTTTTTTAAAAAAATCCTTTTTAAAAACATGAGATGTTCTTGGTGCATTTGGTTACCTTAAGTTGTTTTGGTTCTTCTATACAAAACTGATTAAAACTCACTCATAAACAGAGCTAGAAGTGAAAAAGAAAGAAAAGCTTATGTTTGCTCAGTTAGGAAAATAAGCAAGTAAACATCAGAAGGTCTCAATGGATCTGGAAACTCAGTACAGATTTGATCCTGAAATTAGAATATAAACTTTTTCAGAAAAAAAGCTGTCACAAAATATTGAGAAAATAATACATTTTTGGAAACTGTGCTAGTGATATTCCTTCAACAGCAATTTAAAGTTAGTAATTTCTGTTTAATAATACACATTTTTGTATGGAAAGGCTTGCTTTTGTCTTTTTACATTGGTAAAGAAAGTAATCCATTAAGACTTTACAGTGGATGAACTGGCTCCAGCTGAAGTCCATAGCAGTTCTTCCTTCTGCAAAACATTTTCAATGCTTATGCTTAGTATCTAGATTGCACCTCTTATTCCCTATGCACAGATGTAGTAGCTGTCAATGGCAGTTCTATAGAAGTCCATGGAACAATGTTTGTGACCACAATTTGCCAATCTGTGCTACGTATCTGAAAACTTCCATGAGGGCAGTTGTAGGAAATCACCTACTGGAACAGGTTTTAATTTGTGTGCAATTCCACAGGGTTCTACAGGGTTGATTGTTTTTTTTTCTCTGCTGATATTTGACAGCGCAGATACTGAACTGTTGATAAAACAATGAATAATAAATAATTCATAATTATGAACTCTGTAATATGACTACTTAAAAAAAAAATCCATGCTGCATTTCTGCACATAGATTCATTACGATACCTGAAAAATAGAAATATAAGGAACACTCTCACACTACACAGTATCATGGATTATTCATATAACCAAGGGTTAAATGTAAACTTAGACAAAAATGTCCTTATTTCCTTTTTCCAAATAGGGACTAATTTCCAATAAATTATTGTTGCAGACAAGCAAAGATACCTGATCTGTGGACTAAACTAGCAAAAATGCTGTAGTCTTGCATTTGGAAAATATATAATACATTGAAACTCAGCTGGAGAATCAGCCTAATTCTGCTTCTATTTAATTCAATATCAAAATTCACTGATTAGCCTCTTCCTTGTATGCAGTAAAGCCACTTACCTTCATTTTAGAGTCACTCTTACATCATGCTGTCAGCACAGGTTTTAGAAATCTGAGCATTTCCAGCTTTTGGTGGAATTCAGTTAAAATACAAATGACAAATGAAAAACTGAGCCAGTCCCACCCTACTGCCACTGATACACCTAAACCCTCTTCAGTTCCCTCTTGACCAGGTTAGAGTCAAATAGCAGTGCAGATGTGAAAGATCAGAGCAAGCGTTGACTTCATGCTATGCAGAGGAAACTTCAGTACCAATACATAAGAAGGAAATAACTGCAAGTACAAAGCAGAGAATGTAGCCAAACAGCCAGGCATCATATTACTGAAATAATTTTCAGAATATTAGCTGAATAATTTCTTACTATTATTTCTTCACATCTTCAAGTATGCTTGTAGGCCAATAGATCAACCACTGGAATCAATGGAAAAACTTATGTGCATGACCTAGTGGGCACTGAGTGAGATCAAACTGCACCAGACAGGGTCTGAAATCAGGATTAAAAGGAGAGAAAGCAAGGCATCACACAAAGGAGATTTGCATTTTGAAAATGATCTACAGAAAGGGTGCTGTGATGAGTCAACATTTTTGGGGTATAAGTCAGCGGTCTTATAAAATATTTTTATTCAGTAATCTCATTCTTTTTATTAAACACAGGCAGCAGAGATTTGTAGTCCTGCCAAGTCTGAGTCAAAAGTAATTTGGGTTCATGATTATATGGAAAAGAATAGGCCTTTTGTTGGTAATTATATATAAGATCCATAGGGTGACCCTGCATTACACAGGATGTAACTGAACAGCCTGTAATTGATGAGGTTTCCATTACCACATAATGCAGTGCGCAAAGTAGTGAGATCATAGAAAAATCTTTTTTAAAGTGTTAAATATTTTCTTGTACAACAAGAAAAACTCATAAGGCAATAAGTGCCATAATTTCCTGGAACAATTCAGTAGGTAGGTATACATGTGCCATGTATGGATTATACAGATGGCATTAAATACATTTAAAACTGAAAGGCAAATTAAATTGTGCAGAACAAATGAACACTTTCTGGTTCATGTAGTAAATGAAAAAATGCTGAGATTACTGAAATAATTTGACACATCAAAATAACTAGATACTAGATTTTAAAATTATCACAGTTTTCCACATGAGAAAATGGTTATCTGGATAATAATGAAATATAGCCATATTTGCTTGACTTTTTTTAAACAAACAAACAAAAAAGAGCAGTCAGTATAAGCTCTAATTCTCAAGTAAGTATCCTCATTCTTAATACATACATATGCAAATATTATAATGCATCCACATGTAAGGTAGGTTAATGAGTACTGTATCTAGATCTTGATTTGACTAGAGGTGTAATTTGTTCATGCTGCTGCTACTATTTCAGACACACACATGAACTAGCACATACAGTCCTGTTCATGGCAATGTGATGGTGTTTGCAGCAGGAGCAAACTCACCTTTGTGTTCCTCTCCTGGAAGGACCATTTTGGCAAATTCCAATATTGCAATGCCACAAAAACACTGTGGCTGAGTCGGGAGTGAGATTAAAATGCAAGATTAGACATATACCAGCACAGCTGTGCAAATACAGCAGAGGTGCTGCTTTATTTCCTGATGCCTAGAATAGGAAGTAAATCTGGCGTTGCATGTTGCAGTTTGTTAACTAGGCAAAAGATGAGTAACTAATATGAGCAAAGCACATCTTATCTAAATGCAGAGACTGATAATTTAAGATTTGTGTAACTGTGCAAATGTACATTTCTATGGACAATACATTTCATTGCTAAGAATATTTTAGAATTAGCAAGGCAAAACAATTCAGGAAAATTAGCAAAGTATGTATCAAAGCCAAAACTGCATCCAATTAAGTATTGGGAAACAAAATTAACTGACTTCTTAGAAGATTTCACTATTGCCTACAATTTGAGAAGTTCGTTGTATAAAACTTGAAAATCAGCCACACAAGGTTAGAACAAAAAGAAAACAGGATTTTGCCAGTTCTTATTTTCAGTCACAATTCTCCTTCTATCAAAATTA
Source organism: Tetrao urogallus (assembly GCF_951394365.1). Taxonomy (NCBI): domain Eukaryota; kingdom Metazoa; phylum Chordata; class Aves; order Galliformes; family Phasianidae; genus Tetrao; species Tetrao urogallus. The sequence continues at coordinate 35,182,710 of NC_136817.1, read as the reverse complement.
TAAAGATCTGTCCTATTGTAGAGACATTGATGTCCTCCTGATAGGTAAAATAGGTGTTTGGTCAGCAATGGACAAGTTTAGTTGTACCTATTTTGAATCTTAAAAAAACAAACAAACAAACAAACAAAACTTGATTTGGCTGGATAGCACAATTAAAATTTCAATATTGTTTTGAGATATAAATCATGACAGCTGCATTCTCTTAGCAGTTGTTTACAGCATAGGAACACAAATATTTAATGAGGGAAAAGCTAAAAAAATTGTACTCACCTGATTTGAGGAGGTTGAGATTTGTAATTATCTGGGAAAAAAAAAAAGAAAAAAAAGAAAAACAAACAAACAAACAAAAAAATACATTGTGCTTCCAAAAATATTTTAAATTTTTAATTCCTACTTCACAGTGGTTACTGAAAGCACTCGGAAGCACTCATCATGTGTTCTTAATACAAGAATCTTTTATGTTCTCTTTTGGGTTTGTACTGGAGCACTAAGGCCCTTTTTAAAAGAAAATTTCTTTAGCTTCAATTTCAATTAGTTGCAAAATTTCGCTGTAAGGACGTAGAGTGCATTTTATGAGTGTTATTAACCATGTCCCATTTGCCATATTAGTTGATAAGAATTTAATCAAGGTCAATGAGTCTTCTCACGTTAGTGAATAGACTTTGTGCATTATGAAAACAATAATTAGTATGCTCATATTCCTTATATTTTTGAATATATATATTCCTTATATTTTTGAATAGAAATCTCAGTAGTTCCTATCTTGCTTTCACAAATATACGGAGTGTGCAAGCAACTATTGCATACTGACTAAGTGATATACAAAGGTGCCTCTACTCAACATTTTGGTTGAAATTATCAAGTGCAACTAGAAGAGTTCTAAAATAAATAAAGTGAGGATACCATCTGTCAAGTAGGAGGAGAAACTGTACAAGATAGGATCAGAGGAGACCTCGCACTATTGAACTATGACATTTGGAATTAAAACAATGCTGGCATTGTGCAGACCTGTCGCAGACATTTGCACTTAAATAGCTTTCATTACTCCAGAAAGTGGAAACTGTCTGTCAGGAGCTTTGGGAAGGCAATCAAGAAAGGGGGCAGACCAGCCACTGTCCAGTACTATAACTACTGGCAAAACAAACTGCTTTCTTGTAATCTTCATTGTTGGCTTAATCATCCCTGATTCTTTCTTGTCTTCTTACCAACGTTCCTTTCTCATCCTTCCTGATCTCTCTTGTCTCATTATGATTTCCCTGTTGCTATTTTGAAATCTAATGGCAATGTGGAATTACATATTCCAATTCAGTATTTTCATATTTAGTTATCTTGTCTGGAATTTATAATTTAAAATGTAAAAATGAAAATGAAACACACTGGGTTATGAAGATCCATGGATTTTTGCTCTGGAGTTAGCCATGTAGAAGATGTGTATTGACTTTTTGTGGTTTTATAATGATCTGCTTAATACACAATATAATTTTGTAAATAAAATAAAATAAACTCTATGTACGCTACATTTTTTGGACACTAGGCTTAAAAAATATATATTTTAGCCAGTACATTCTAGTGATGTGTAACCAAATCCTGCTAGACCAAATACCCCATTTATATTAACTAGAAGTCCTGCTAAATTTATTACTTGTAAAATTTCAAAATCTCGTGGGTTTTATTATTGTCCCGTTTTGGAAACAGGTCTCCATGTTTTGCTATTAGCTTCAACAGAATCTTCATTTTTCCATTAGGAATCAAATAAGAAACTTCGGTTTGAATCCATAGGAGATGCGCTTGCAGTTTGGATCGTGAGTAGCTCATGTTTGCACCGTCTTTTTTGTGTATGTGTAGACATGAGGAAAAATTTCTTCTTCAAAGGAGTGGTGATGCAGTGGCATGGGCTGCCCAGGAAGGTGGGTGAGTCACCATCCCTGATGGTGTTCAAGAAATGTTTAGATGTTGCAATAAGGCACATGATTTAGTGGGGAAATTGTAGTAGGAGGCAATGCAACAGGAAATATCAGTGGTGGGTGGATAGTTGGACTAGATGATCTTGGAGGTCTTTTCCAACCTTGGAGATTCTATGATTCTGTTATCTCTGAGACAAAATAAGGGTAGTATATTCACATGAAATATGCACAAGGACTGTATTTTAAAATAAACCTGTTTGATTGTAAGTAAAATAGGATACAATTTCTGTCTGCAAAATAAAAACTTGCAGTATAATTTTAGAATCTTCTGTGAGAAGCAAAGCAGAAAAATGATACATAATATTTTGTCATTTCAGTGCTGATAGAGTTAATGCTGTAAGTCAGTGCACACTGGCACATATGGAAATGTTTCTTTGTTATTCAAAGCAAAACAAATTCACACTTCTTTAATGCTCTGAATTATAATAAAGCCAGCAGATGTCATGTAATTAGAGTTATACTGGCCATGAGGGGAATGGATTAAATTCTGCTCAATGTTAGAACAAATAACATCACTGAAGTTCTTAGTGGATGTTTGCTCCTGCCACACTCACTAAAGGCTAGTTTTGGAGCAGTGTTGAAATGAGAAGGAGTAAAATACATACGATCTTAGTAAGTCCCTTCCGACCCAAACCATTCTATGATTCTATGATCTAGATGCAATACAATATCTGTCTGATTGCAACATAATCCTATACTACACTTTCTATTTTTTGAGGCATGTGCACAAACATTTCAGTTAAAAAGTCACTTGTATCTGAAACATATTCTCTGAAGGTTGTGGGAAGCCAGCAGTGTGTATCTTCCAGCAAAGTGGGAATTGAGGGCTCAGGGCCTTAATTTGGCGAAAATTCTTGCTAACTTAAAAGAAGAGTTATGAATAGTTGCCATGGCTCCCTGAATTTGTCAAAAGAAAGACTGTTAATCTGCTTGTTAAAATATGGATGTAACAACCGGCAAGCAATGCGGATGACTATAGTGTGCAACATAGCATCTCTGAAATTACATATGCCTAGCACCTAAATTTTGATATGAGAGATACCAAGACACACATCATCACAGCTTCAGAAGAAAAATACAGTATACTACAGTGACAAAAATGAGTTACGGTCACACTGTGCCAACTTTATTCACCTTTAATAGTATTGCATTGTCTATTCTCTGCAAATAGTGTCAGTGCTTTTAGTGGCTCTTTAAGTTGGGATGGTGCACAACTGTTTGTGTCCTCGAGAGAGCTAAAGTGCCCAGATTCTCTGGGAGACAACGTGAGTTTTATGCCATGTGGGTGAACTGAAAATATTTGTATAATATTTTTAACATTTGTTTGAATGGTACTTATTCATACTGACAAAGTGGAATGAAATGTGACACCACATAAAAGCAAAGAAATGAAATGATCTCTTTCAAAACGTCTTTCTACAGTCACTTCCAGGTTAGTAAGGAGGGTGTGATTAGTTGGTCCAGCAGCATCAGTCTTCATGCTGAGAGCAACATGCAACATCAAGGCCTCATGCCCATTACAAAGGACATGTACAATACTGGCAAATGGCAATGAAATTTGATCTAGATGAAGTGTGAAATCACGGTACATGTCTGTCAAATTATTTAAACCATATGGTATGGTGTTTATAAAGGCTTTATTTTGGATGCATGGTGCCTTATTGAGGACAATTAGTATTAGGCCTAATAAGAACTCTGTTGGATTTAAATTACTTCTAACAGGTTATTAAAGAAAATCTGAATTACCACAGCGAGTTTATATAGATGCATGGTTGTAGTGCTGAAATTGAAGTTGCCAGCTTTTTGTTATTAACATATTTTTAAAGAGATGGATATAGGTACTTGACTAAAAGCATGGGAAAAGTCATGCAATAAGAAGCATCTGGGGTTTCTCTGTGCTTATTTCCTGTTTGTTTCAGAGATAATGCTTTCTTTTATTTCATCTATTTGGTTTGTTTTGTGCTCTTAATGTTGTAATTTATTGAGTCTCTGACTGGGCATAATTTATTTTGGGGTTTGTGATGTGAAGAATTACTCAGGTGGGAGAACAATGATAAATTAAGCAGCTTTGGCCTCCACAACTTTCATAATCCTTTGTACTAATGCAGAGTAAGCTAGCAATTTTTGCTAAATGGAAAAGACTAGACTTGAATATACATCAGCATACCGGAATTTCCAAATAGGTGTGAAATTTGACCTTTATTTTGTTTTGTTTTATAAATAATTTACAATACTATAAATAGTTAAACAAAGTGGAATAGAAGGTCTGCTTATTACTTTTGGAGACACCCATTTGAAGCTGGAAGTAGATACAAGTATGCAGGAAAACAGGATTAGAACTCAGAATTGTTTCAAAAGCAGAAATAGGTAAAATGATACAATGCAGTCCAGTGGAGAGATGTGAAAGATAATATGGTCATAGATAACAGGATGAGAAAACAATTGACTTCACAAACCTGGAGGAAAAAATCTGAGGAATGGATCAGAGTTGGATCAGTGCTGAATGAAGGTCAGCAAAATCATTTGTTGCAGAAATGAGGAAAGCTGCACTGAGATTCCTGAATGGGTCTGCAGTCTACAGCTCATACTACACCATATTTGTTTTTCACATAGCTTTGGAAAGGCTTCATCTGCAGCTGAATGCCTAGTTTTGGAAATAGCTATTTGAGAAAGACTTGACTTGATTAGATGAGATTCTAGGAGGGGAAAACATCAGCAGTTTCCATCCACAGAACAGTAGGATGGGAAGAAATGAGACTGCAATGGCAGTCTTCCCAGACATAAGAACCATTGCAGAGGAGAAACAAATAAACTATAAATTCCAGCAACAAATATTTAGACTGTAGACTAGGAAAAAAAAAAAAATCTAACTATGATGAAAATCAGGCATGGTTTGCCTGGAGACACTGATGCATTTCCAGAACTGGGTATTTCTTGGTTTTACACAGTGTAAGGATGACATCAGGATATGACCATGAATTAGATGATTTCATAGAATCATAGAGTCATAGAGTGGCCTGGGCTGAAAAGGACCAATAGACTGATATGGTATGGTATATGTGTATATGTAGCTCTTCTTCTGACAAGCAAAATTTTGCATGATATTTAACAGGGAAAAAAAAAAAAAAGATCACAGACTGCAGATTTTGCTCAGAGGTAAAGACAAGCAGCATATACACAGAAAAAAAGGCAAGAAGCAAAAATACAATTTTTCAAACAGCATATGCATATAGCATAATATCTTTCATAACCATTTGGTTTGTTAACACTAGATTGTCTTAGCAACCAGTTCTAAAAACAGAGTGTAGGCTCACACAAACTTCATCATGTCACATCCAGGAGGAAGTGATTTTGTTACTGTGCAGGGACTTCTGCTGTATTCATTACAGCCAACAGCATCGAAGAAGCATGCAGCAGTATGAGGTAGCATTTCTTTTTCCACAACATTTCCAAAGATAGGACAGTTTAGCTAGAAATGTACTCTAAGGATATAACAAATCACCTCTTGATATTTGGGTTTTTTAACAATTGAAAAACACAGTCACTTTTGCTGTGACTCTCTATCACCAAGAAATGTGAATGTTGAAAATGCTGTTTCTTTCTGCATTGGTTTGCACTACTCTTATTTTCTTTCCTTCACATGCATTTCTCAGTTTTAAGTTTGACCTGCATATTGTCAATGGCCTAGGTGCTACATACTATCCACATAGTTGGATCTGACAATTATGAAAAAAAAAAAAAAAGTGCCAGATAACAGGAAATTAGTATTAATAATAACTGCCAAAGTTCATTTTTTTGTTAAGTTTCCCTTCATGAGATACTAAGAACTGAGGTTTACCACATGACTTGAATCCACCCTGTGGGCCTTTCTTTCAGTCTTCATTGTTGTGTAATGCAAATAGCTGATGGAATGAAAATCAGCATGAGAGGGGAGCAAAGGAGGAAGCGGGAAAGAGATCAAAAATCAGAAGAAAAAATCCCTGAAAGATTTTGAAAAATTCCATCAAACTGGAACTTCCTAAGTAATCAGAAAACTGTAGATGAAACATACAAATAACTTACACGTAACGGTGTTTGATGTTAAGATGGGCATGAAGGACATACTCTGGTGAGAAGCGTAGCAGTATTTTGGCTTCTGGAGAAAAGGACAGAGAAACTGTTGCACGGAAAACCAAAATGTCCACCCTCAAAATGCAGCAGTGGTGGTAAGCTGGCACAGCTGTGAAATACCTTGTAGAAAAAAATCTTGCTGGAATGATCTCTCTGACAAACAGCTGTTTGCCTGAAGCAGTGCAACTTATTTTGTAATGGTCAAATGAAAAATGACTTTTAACGTCTGTATTTGAACTACAAAACAAAAAACAAACAACAAAAAAAAAAACAGGTCAGCAGTACATTTTTTTATTACTATTATTTTTGAAATTTCTATTAATGTGAGAGGACTCGTGCAGGAATTGTGCCTAACACGGCAGATAACCTCGCTGACGGCGATCTCAACTGCCAGACCAGAAAAGCATTCGTCCCACGTCGGTCCGAACAATCAAAGCAGTGGCGCTCGCCGCCCGCAGGATGTTGAGGGGGCAGCGGAACGGCAGCTGCGGCCCCGGGCGCACTTCCGAGCAGCCGCGGGCAGGATCGAGTGACGGAAGCGGGGCAGGTGGGGATGTGCTGAAACGCAATGCCTCGGGACAGCGATGATGCGTATTTTTATTTACTATTCCACACTTCTTCAACGTTTTCCTCAAATTTTCGAGCCTCGCGCTTCTCCCCGGCTTTCCCAAACGCACCAAGCCACCGTTACTGACAGGAAAAGCCGCCAGCGGAGCGCTGCGGATACGACTGTCGTTGGGCCGGGCCCAATGCCCCCTGCCCGGTCCCCCGTTGCCCCCTGCGCCGCCGCTCCGGCCGAGCTCCCCACCAACATGGCGGCTGCCCCAGCACCACACGCAGCCTCCACGCGCTCCCGTCGGAACAGGGGGCGGAAGTGACGCGCAGGCGGGCGCCCGGCGAAACGGGTGGCGGTCGGTGGCGGCGGCGTGGAGATGAACAGCCGCCTGCAGGAGATCCGGGAGCGGCAGAAGCTCCGCAGGCAGCTCTTGGCTCAGCAGGTAGGGGCGGGCGGGGACCGCGCCGAGTAGGCGCGCCGAGAGCTGTAGCGGAGTCGGGTTTGGGTCGGGCCAGACCGGGCCCGGGTAGGGAAGCTGGAGCGTGCAGGGCCCGTCCTTTCCCTCTGGGGAGGGGGAGCGAGCGCGTGCCAACGGCTGGTGCGGCGGTTCCGTTAGCGGCTGTGGGGCGGCCGTTGGGACGGGGCGGGGAGGGGGCAGGTAGGCCTGTAGGGTTCTCGTGGCCGTGCTGTAGAGCCGCTGCCGTCCGATCGCTGTTTTGTATTACTTGCGTTGCTGTTTCGTTTTTTTTTTTTTTTTTTTTTTTTTTTTCCCCTAATCGGTGGTAACTTTGGCTTGAATTTGGCTCGTCTTTTGTTTTTTTCAGTTAGGAGCTGAAAACGCAGACAGTATTGGTGCTGTGTTGAACAGCAAAGATGACCAGCGGGAAATTGCTGAAACAAGAGAAACCTGTAGGTATGTATCAGCACACCATTTCTGTCAGAAATATAAGGAATACAGGGAAAGAGGATGAGATAACTTTCCAAAAAGCCGAGTAAAACTTAAGTAAAAACATACAGTGCAGTGAAAGATGATGCTTCAGTTACTACTCAAATCTGGATAAAGCGTGTAGGGTTTTAAGCAATGACTTCTAACATCAGTTTAGAAATCAAAATTAACTTTTGCCCCCTATATTGAGAAGTTACTGTGGAACAAAACCGAGGTGATTGTTATGGTATGCTGTGTGCACTGTTCTTTATGATTTGCTCAGAGCAGCTGCGGAGCAGTTCAGTTGAAAGGATCTGTGTGGTAGAGGTGGTAGAAGTGTTTAGTTGAAAATTGGGCCAAGTACCTAGTGCTTATTGATTCTCTCGTGTAACAGTGATTTGCTCATGTGAGCAGGTCTAATTTTGGGTACGTGCTACCTCAGGTAAAATAAGCTGTGCTTTTTAAAGTAGAAGAACAAGGACAGAATGTAACTGTTTGAGGAGTCCAGTCATTGATTGTACTTGTCTCAAGTATTCTGAGCGAGAACAGACTTCTCATGTATGAAATTTCAGAATCATTTCAAACTAACAGAAGCATGCAGTCAAGACGAATCACTGGAGATTTCTGAAATATTCTCTGAAGAGATAGAAACTGTTTGATATGACAATTTTTTGTATGTTTATAGGGCTTCTTATGATACTTCTGCACCAAATGCGAAACGCAAGTATCCAGATGAGGGAGAAGCTGATGAAGAAGAGATTGAAGAATATAAGGTAAGAAGAAATAACTTTTTTTCTCTTGTGTTTATGGCCTTTTGAGGGACATATAAAATGTGTGTATGTGCACATGTAAAAATAACTGGGATGTGTGTAGATACCTTAAAAATATTCATGAGAACTGAAGTTGTCATAAGCCATACGCCATCATATTTGAAAAGTCATGGCAACAGATGAAGACCCTAATAACTGGAGAAAGGGAAACATCACTCCTGTTTTTAGGATCCTCCTGGAAGTTATGCCAAGACATGGAGGACAGGGAGTGTTTTGTTGTTGATGAGTGAAGGGTGCACCACTAGGCAGGGAGCAGAGCCACTGCTATCATGGCACAGGGCAGGGAGTGGACTGCAGGGTGGGCTGATCTGGGCTGCGTGCTGCCCTTGGGTTGGACGTCTGTGCTCTAGTGGGAGGTAACGTCTGTGTTAGGGATGTTGGACAAGATGATGATCAAGGAGCCCTTGAAACCCAAAACATTGTATGACTTTATATATGTCCCTCACTGACATCTTCCTCGATGTCTTCCACTGCAGAGATCTGAGAGAACCAACATGATTCTCTTCAGACGTGGCTTAGGTGTATTGAACTGTAAGTTCAACAGAACCTGTTGTTTGGAGGCTTAATTTAGATCAGCTCCTTGGAGAAAGTATGTTATAGTGATAGTGTCCCCAGGGAATGGCAGTATATATTATTGCTGTTTGTCTTGTGTTGGAAGAGGTGATAGAATGTTTGTTTAGCCAAGCACATACACAAAAAAATCAAGCAAAATTTGTGCTAGAAGCTTGCATTTAGTAAATGGTACGGGCCATTGAATGAGATATGGGGAAGTTTGAGGAGGTCTTCCAGCCTCCCTGTTAAGTGCAATATGATGTCTTCAATGAACAGAAGACATATATGATCCTAAGAGAGGGGTAATAAGAGGCTTGGTTTGTGGTATGCATTAAGTATCCAAAATACTAGGAAAAGCGCAGCTTAAAAAAAAACAACCCAACCCTGTGGTCATTAAGAATGAGTGGTTGTCAAACTTTCATGCCTTTCATTTTTCATGTAATCTTCTAAGAGTTGTTTCATAGCTTTCTCTTTTTTAATCTAATGTAAAGTTTTTGTTAACATGAATGATGGAGAAAGGAGTTAAAGAGAAGAGTGATTATGGTAAAGTTATCTTTCTAATTTGCTTTGTATCTTGTTGTAGCATGTCTTCCCTTTTCCTTTCTACTTTATCCTCACAACCTTGCTTGATTATGTAGAATGGATCAAGGCCAGCTTATTTATGAAATAATGTCTGCTGTTCCCTTGCACATCTAAAAATAGAAGTTTTTTAAATTTGTGGGCTTGGTTGTGTTATGCTTGTCTCTAGATATACAAAGTTTTCTATAAGACTGTTGTAATAAAACCAAAAGTAAACGTATGAAGGGACTTCTTATTTTTTATTAGTCTGTCTGTAAGTGAAGAGTATAAGCGGAGAGTTTTAGTGTGGTAAGTGCTAGTCTGTATGTCTTCTAGCAAACTATCTAAATAACAGTCTGAAAAGGATTTTCAGAGTGCGTGCAATGTTTGTGAAGTTGTGTCTCCTCGTAATGAGTGTGTCCAGAACCAGGTGAGTGCACCAAGAGTGGCCTCACTATTGCTGATTAGAGGAAGGATCACCTGTGGTGACCTGCTGGCACAATACTGTGTAGCATGTGACTAAACAGCTTTTTTTTTTTTGTGAAATATTCATACGTGAGTAAGTCACTCTAGCTGTCAAAGCATGTGAATCCTATTATACACACACAGAAGACTTACCCTGTATGGGCTGCTATCACAAACAATCAAGCTCTTTCTGTTTTGTTGGACTTGAAAAATGATACAATCTCACATCAACTTCAGTCTAGCAGATGATTAGATTTAGTGAACTTGAAACCTGTAAGTTAAAAATCTATAATGGAGCCATCAGCTGTTTCTGCAGACCTCGTTAAGCCCATTTTGGCAAGGACATAAGAACTTAGTAAAATCCTCTGTGTATTTATGTAACCTTTTCATTAGTACTTAGAGCATGTTTAAATTTAGTCTTGTTACATGAACTGGTATAAAAATCTAGATCTTTATGGTATCAAGCCTTACTAAATTAAATTCAACATGCCTTAGAAAGTTATAATGAACTTGATTGTCATTGTTACAGAAAACATTACATATTTATTGTTTTTATTTTTAAGGAAAATTAGAGGTAAATATTTTTGATGCAAAGTGACTGGTGTGTCTATAAAAACCTGATTTGCAGTATTGTTGGGCTCTGTGTTCTGCTGTCAGTTAAACCTTCTGTAGTGGTTTAATTTTTTCTGTACCCAGACGTTAGATTTGGTGAAAATGATGATACTCTCAAACTTTACCTGCTCCAGCTGGAGTCTGGGCTTCTGGATGTAATTGCTGGTAAAGGTGGGTTACTGTGAAGGTAGAACATTGTCATTTGCTGCAATTCAACATGAAGACACTGGATGTGAACATGAAACCTTTAAATACTTGTATATGTAGTTGGATATTTCAAAGGGTCACTTCCTAGTCTTCCAAATGCCTTACACTGATGTTGTTTTCAGAGAAATCCGAGCTGTGACATTGACGTTCTCATTATTTGTGGGAAGTCTGAGAACAGCTTCTAAGATGCTCTTGTGAAGCGTTGTTTTAATCTTCTCAGACATTTTAGGAACTTCTAATGCAAAGAAGCATTTTTTATTGTGGTGGTGTTGTTGTTCAGTTGGTGTTCTGCGAAGAAGCAGCAAAATCACTTCTGACAGGCTCTTGGCAATACCAGTCAGAGTATTCACAGGTAGGCCAAGAGTCAAATGTAGAAAGAAGAATAGAACTCACCCCACTGGTGAAGGAGATCTCTGAATGAACAGCGTTCTTTCTCAGGAAGCGGTCTAGGTCTAAGAGATACCCTTCCTTTAGTGGCTGGCTCTATCCTGGTCCATCTGTTCTGGTCATCCAGGGAGCACAGGTGCAAACAATTTGCCTGGCCTTCACCCCTTCTCCAGCCCCACCCCTTCACCAGGTGCTCAATCACCAGTTCAAACCCTGACCTAACAGTTCCCTTGCAGCTGGTTTGTTCTATAAAATAAATGTTATAGTGGTGGTTCTTAATAAAAATTAGACTGATAGGAGAACAGAGAGCAACATAGTGAAAACACAGAATGTTTTTCTTGATGAAATGTGAGGATTTCTTTGTATGGTTGAAAGAGTCAAAACTCTTTACCGGTACTTACCACTACTTGTGGAGTTAAGCAAAATAAAAGAGTTGAAAGAAGACCACCAGGGTCTAGGCTCTGTTGAGTCCTGTCCAACGGCTCCCCGGGGAGGTGGTTGAGTCACCATCCCTGGATGTGTTTAAAAACCATTTGGATGTGGTGCTCAGGGACATGATTTAGCAGAGGGTTGTTAGGGTAGTACGGTCAGGTTGTGGTTGGACTTGATGATCTTTAAGGTCTTTTCCAGCCTGAGCAAGTGTATGATTCTATGACTGAAACATTTCATTGTTTCTTGTTTCTCTTGATTATTTGAAAATAATAATAATAGTAATAATAATAATAAATATATAAAATTATACAGAGTTTAACTTTAACATCATAATTTTCAAACTTGTTGCATATCAAGTATTGTGTCTTTACTGTTGCCCTATTAAATGCTATACTGCCTTAGAAATTTTTTTTGAAACTTTTTAAAAATCCCAAAATTGTATTTGTCACAAGATTGTTGTGAAGTACATTGAGATAGAGCTGTTAAATTAGAAGGTGGGTTTTTTTACTGGATAGTTCCTGCTCTTAGGGAAGTCCTCTGCATCTCAGTTTTATCATCTCCTCAGTTTATATTCATGGTATTTTTTTAGCTGCGCTCTCTGCCTGAGCGAGTAAAATACAGTATTAATGAAGAAGAAAGGAAAGGCAGAACAAGGTGGTCTTGAAACTAGAAGAAATTGATTTTTCTGAAAGAAACCAACTTATTTTGTATGGTTCACAAGGCTGACTTTACAAATACCAGAAGCAAAATAGGATAATAAAAGTAGAAATAAAAGTTATGCAAAATGAGTAAAAGTGTTTTAAAAAATTAAAGTACAAAGACTGTTACATATTACTGCAATTTTCCTAACCTTACTCATTGTTACAGTAGCATCCAGCCGCTTGAAGCCAGATAATGAGGGTGCTCCAGCTGTTGGGAGCTTTAGTCACTGATGAGTTTATGGGCTATGAGCAGACCATTTAAACTTCTCACTGTCAGATTGACTTGGGCTCTGCATTGCAAACCATGGAGGTAGAGGATGTAGAGAGAGATGCTTCAGTGGCAGAAATGGATAATGAATATTTTATGGCCAGAAAGTTCAGTCGTGGTTCTGAAGAGCTTCTGCAGTACTTTTGTTTTTGTGGCACTGTCACTGTTGTACTGGCTGGGCGGTGAGGCACTGGCACAGTCTGCTCAGAGAAGCTGGGGATGGATGCCCCGTCCCTGGAGCCATTCAAGGCCAGGCTGGAAGAGGTCCTGGGCAGTCTGATCTGGTGGGTGGCAGCCCTGTACGTGGCAGGGAGTTGGATGGGCTTAGGCTTTGCATAGGCATCTAAGAGTTGTGATGCTCTGTTTTTCCCTTCGCCCATGTATGAATTTAATCAGTTTTGCTTGAGCCTGTATAAATGTCAGGTTTTAACAGTATCCTGTGGCAAAGAGTACCAGAGTTTCAACTTTTTACTAAGTACAAAAATACTTCTGGTTCAAATTTGTCCTCTGCCATCCTAACTTTATACAGACATTTTGTCACTCAGTTTCGGCAGACAGTAGCCTGTGTCCTTGGACTGCTTTCTTGTCATTGTTCTGAATGTTGAGTACACCTTACTCTGTTGAATCATCCTAATTTTTAATTAGTTGTTAAGAAAACTTCGTGCTTCAGTATTGTAGTTAGCTTTTGTTTTCGCAACAATAAAACAGATTTATTAATCGAGTACAAGAATATCTTGTATTGTTAATTTCATTTGGTATCGGCTTCTATTGCGTACTTAGCCCTTTGAAAGCTGATGTTGTAGGCTTTTTTGTTTGTGGCTGCAAGATTTTTTCAAATCCATTATGAAGGCATAAAGAGGACTGGGATGACTCAGAAGGACATATTTAACAAGTGCTTACCATCAGGAGGCTAAGAATTAGAGAATGATAGGAGAGAGAAAACAGGTATAAGCTTACGATCACATAAGCTGTTTTTAGTAAAGCTTGAGCTTTCTGCATATTTTCCTGAATAACACTTGCTGGTACATGTCTTCTGTTTTCTCCTTTTCTTTGTGAACACTGCTGCTGTTTCTAGTAGCATTTTTTCCTTTTTTAAAAATTTTTCAGTCTGGTTAAAGAAGAAATTAGATTGTTGATCTAAGTTAAGAGTAACTGGGGGGGGTGCAGAAGGGAGATGAAAACTCACTTCTGAAATACCTGCTAAAATTAAGTTGATTTTAAGCTCCAGTTTGAAAAGAATGCAGAGCTGATCTCATAATTTCAGCAACTGGAGGGATCAAAATAGGGAGAACTATTTTTTGTTCTTATACGTCATAGGGTAAATGCAGAGATAATAACAGCCTTCTCCATAGCTTTTGACTTTAATATGTATGGTGAAGAGCAGAGTTATTGTAAGAAATCTGGTTCTCTATCTTTTCTTTTACTTCAGCGTCTTAAAGTCTCTTTATGTTTCAGCCTCAAGATGGCTTTTCTCCTCATGTGAAACACTATATTAACTGATTAAAATTTCTGTAGTAGTCAGCAATGTGTGAGAGTATCTACTCAATATGGTAGATTGTGTTATTCAGTGAGTCTTTGGTTTTATTTATACATAATGGGCTCTCTCAGGAAGAACAGCAAAACAGTAATATGGGAGTGAATAATTTTTTTTTATTTCTGATCTCTCTGTGAATTCTACATTGGAAGTTCAGAGTATGTCAACATGGCAGGTCTCTGAACTCCAGATATCTGATGGTCAATTGGTGACACACTAACTAGGAACAAATCTGTGATAAAATTCCTCTTTTCATTTTGAGACTCCTAGGTTGGAAGTTTTAAATTAATTTTAAGAACAGTCCAAACGAAATACCAGCTTGTACTGTGTAGTATTTCTTCAAAGTGCATATTGTAACAGATTTATATAGAGAAGATGGTTTCAGCTGCTAAGATTGAAACAGAAGAGATGTTCAATAGATATAAATGTTGAAATGTTCTACTAGTGAAGAACTGCAGCAGAATCTCTCTCTTACTTTAATTCAAGGAGTAAAATTTGAGGGGACAAAAATTTCATATAAAGTAGTGCCTATGCTGTCACAGCCTGGAAATGAGTATTTATATTTTCCTCTCTGAGGCTTTTCCAGTAACTTTGTTCTCAGTGATGAGAGGCAGACCTTTTTTGCAATAGGTCATTTCCCCCTATGCCCAAAATCTGAAACCTGTTTGGAACTGTCCACGATGCACTGTTGCAGGAGACTTCCATTGAGAAGCAGATTCATAGTCAGGAAGGAAACAGCATGATCTCACACTCCTATGAAATCTGTTTTACTTTTCAGGATGAAGTAGAACTGCAGCAAGATGAAGAGAATCTACCCTATGAAGAAGAGATTTACAAAGATTCCAGTACCTTCCTTAAGGTGAGCAGTTTTGCGATTAGAAGAATAGGTAAAGGTATATTGCTGTGTTAAATCATTCATGCAATTGATTGTATTTGAAACACAGCCTTAAAGGCTGAATGAAGGAGTTAACTGCAGTTCACAGGTACGAAAGTTTCCTTGTGAAACACACAATTGTAACAGTGAGCAGCGAGCAGTAGCAATGCTGAGTCTAGTTGGAGATGAAAAGCAGGATGACAGTTCTGATTAGTTTAGCTAATAAAGGCATGTTAAGAAAAAAATCAGCCATTTTCTCGTTTTTCAGACTAGCACATTGCAGCATGTGTTTAGTTATCTCTCCTTACAACTCACTGAACTCCTTCTGTTCCTTAGGGTACTCAGAGCTTAAATCCACACAATGATTACTGCCAGCATTTTGTGGATACAGGACATAGACCCCAGAACTTCATCAGAGATGTTGGTATGTCATAGTTATTGACTGATGCTACTATGCCTCTTTTTTATTCATTGTCACTCCTTCCCATTTTTGATTTCTTGTAGTTTCTAGATAATGTACATGTACCATAGTTTTGTCCCTCTGTGTACATACATATCAATGTATAAATTCATACAAATGACTTTTTTTATCATAATCTAGGAAATAAGCATTACCAAGGGACTATCTTGGAATTTCTTTGAAAGTACTTAACGAGGAAAAGTTTTTCAAAACAAAGCTCTTGTTATTCCATAAAGCAGACAAGTTTAATGAGCAGACTTTGAAACTTTGGAAATTCATAACTCCTGTAGTTCAGCCATTCCTGGGCTGCGTTACTTCCAGGAATTCGTGTAGCATGTAGAGTAGAGATGATACTGAATTATTTAATGTATTAAGCAGTATGGATAATATTTACTTAATAAACTTCTGACAGCTCATTAGAAGGCTCAATGTACTAGTGAGTCTAGAGGATGTCATTTATTAATTTTACATTCATCTGGCCCTTGCTGAACTTTGAACAAAACAGGGCACCTCTCTGCAACATTGTCTGAAACATTGTAGTTAGCCCATATTTTACCATATTTGTGATTGTCAGGGTAAGAATGGCATGTTGATAGGTGCCAGCCCAAAGAGGTTTTGTTTGCCTGTTGAGGCAGTGTTAGTTTCATCGTGAACACTTCCGTAAAATACATTGCTGCATCTGGATGTTTAATATTAAAACTGGCTCTTTTGACTCAGTTAAGTCTTTATTTAAAAAGCATCTGGGCAACTGTTACACACTTGCAATAGTTATGTGTCGTTTTTTGAAATCAGTAGGCAGAGTACATATCAGCCTATGTTACTTACTTTTACTTTTTATCTGTTGTTCAGCTGATGGTGACCAGTTTCCATTTCCGCTGGTCAGGAGTATTTGATTTCCACTGGCTGCAGCACTGGATATCAGATCTGATTTTAAGATGTTAGATACTTGAGAAAAAAAAAAAAAATTTTTTTTTTTGTTCTCTTATGTACAAATAACAAGATGGCAATGTTACATACTAAGAACTTTTTGTTTACCAGTGTGATGTGAGATTTGGGAGTTCACAAGTTTGAAGTAAAGGAGGAGGAAACTGTTTTTGTTTTTCTCTCTCCATTTGAAATTGTTAATAGGAATAGTTAGTAGGATCATAGAGCTTTATAAGCAAGTTGAATTGATGTGTCTTGAGGACTGGGGTATTTACATTTTCAGCTTATGCTGAGGCTGTTGTTCACAATAACAAATATACTGGTTTGGGTAATGTTTTTGGAAAGGAAATGCAGTATACTGAAATCGTTTTACTTGTGTTTTGTTTTTTTGTTTTTTGTTTTTAATATCTTTTAATATACTGCAGAAAACCTCATTAGGGTTTTCCCCTGAGCATTCTGTATGTATGAAAGGTTTGAAAATTAGCAATCATAGAGCTAAGTCTAGGAATTCAATAAATAAGTCTAGAAGTCTGATAAGTAAACATACATAGGTTCAAATCTCCATGAGTTACAGGAATTACCAAAAGGTTGTATAAGGGAGGCACATGTATGAGGGAACCAAGTACAGTCCAGTTGCCGTTGTAGAAATAGTCTTCAAAGATCAAGACTACTAGGAAATAATAGAATCATGAGTGTTAATTGTATCTTAATATAAACTTATGGATGGAAAGAATGAGAAAATAATTTTCTCTCATCATTCTTCCTCTCATGGTTTAAATGAGAGATTGTTTTCTTCTGATAAAAGGTGTTTTGAATTCTTGATCACTCCAAAGAAGGTTAGAACATTGACACTGAATTTGATATCCTCCAACAACATTAATCTTAATTAACTGGGCAAAGGCAGGAGGCTTTTGTATAGTACTGCACAGAAAACTGCTTGAAGGGTTTGTTTTGTTCTAACAAAAATAAAATGAGGCTAAGTATTAACGTGTTAACTTCATGTTTTCTTCTTCTTAGGCTTAGCAGATAGGTTTGAAGAATATCCAAAACTTAGAGAGCTCATCAGATTGAAGGATGAGCTGATATCTAAATCTAACACTCCTCCCATGTAAGTGTTTGTGTGGAAAACACCCTTTCTTCTCCAGACTGGTTTGAAGTTAGCTGTCTGCTTTGCAAATCCTTATCTTTAGTGCCTGTTCATAATTTACATTTTCTATTTCTGTTTGTATATACAAATTAATCCGTGGAAACTTCAGAAGACTAAAATCAGCTTGTTTTCATTATTTTAATCTAGATATTGTAGTATGTAGAAAAGACTTTCCAGAGTGTAATTATTGTATCTGAAGCTTTGTTGTTTTAAAACTGAGCTGCCAACTGGTTGGATGGCATTCATGTATTGGGGATGAAAAGATATATACCAGTGATCACAGATCTCTTCATCATGTAGTTTGCAGTAACAACACAACCTTAAAAAAAAAAAATTGCCCTCAATATAACCTTAGTTGTTCCTTTAAGCATTTTTGTGTAATATTCAGCTGTCATCTTAGTATCCCTCAATCAGACATTACCATATAGTTTAAGAGGAAAAAAGTTTTGGTTGACAGGAGTTAATTCAGAACTAATAGGACAAATCACCTCTCAGTTTTTGCTGAATGTTAGACTCAGTGTAAGTATGCAGCATGTTACAGGAGTCTGAACTTTATGCTTTTAATATATTGCAGTCCTAATCAGCACCCAGAAAAGCAGTATTAGTAAGTCCCATTAAAAACCTCAAATAAGTAATCTGAATTACTGATACACAAACTACAGAACACAACTTGCTATTTTTAAGTTTGTGGGTGTTGTTTTGTTTTTGGGTTTATTGGTTGTTTTTTTTTTGCTTCTTAACCTTAAAGCGAAAAAGGGAATAATGAATAATCGAATGCTGCCTTCTGATAGCTCCAATTAAAGTCATGAAACAGCAATCTCATCCAGATATCTTTTTGGGAAGAAGGGTGATGGTAGCCTGCTAATCAAATTTTGTAGATCTGAAGGTATTGGGTAAAGATAGCGATACAGCAGTGGCTGGTGGGAACGTGTGGATGCCAGGTGTAACAGTGGGATTGAATCTCCAATCCTCCTGCATGCATGGGATTCATGATCCTTGAGGTCCCTTCCAGCCCTGGCCATTCTGTGATAAAAAGCATGTTAGGAACCTGTGCTTCTGCTATGGGTAGAGAAATGTATTTTTGCTAAGTGAAAAGTAACCACATTTCCAGTACTCAGAATCTTCTAAACATAACATAAAGTAAATGACAATTCTAAAAATATGCCATTTTTGTGAAGTAATCTGGAAGTCTGTTGCTCTGTCACTGAGTGCTGGCTTCTTAAATGTTAATGTTTTCTGCTATGTAGTCCATGGTTGTACAAAATGTTCTAGATATTGCTGTACAGTCTGTCTGAGCATCTGTTTCATGCTTGCTAAAGGAGAATACTTGACTGTTTATTGAGAGAGAGGGCTATGTTTAAAAAACCCTAATGCAGCAGCATGCACTGCAGGTTAAGCAAGAACATGTTATGTATCTTGCTTGGTTTTAGTGCATTTATGCTTTATGAACTAAATAAAAGACCTCCTCCTTCCCCCTTACCTTGCTACGCAGAAATGCTGTGTGAAGTGTAATTTTCAGAGTGTTGTTACAACTTCTTCAAGCAGTTGGTCAACTTTTGTTTAAATAGGTACTTGCAAGCAGACTTGGAAGCTTTTGATATTAGGGAACTGAAATCCAAATTTGATGTGATTCTCCTGGAGCCACCACTGGAAGAATACTATAGAGAGACTGGCATTACTGCAAATGAGAAGTGCTGGACCTGGGATGATGTAAGTATTGCAGTAAAAAAGATCTCGTGCATGTACCTAAGGAAATAGCTGGAGAAACATAATTTGTAGCAGAAAGTATTAGAGGTGTTTAAATTAAAATTCAAAACAAAATGACAAGGTTTTTAACGAAAACTTAATGTTTTTATCGTGTGTGCCTACAGTATTTATGTTAACAGACTTCTTGTTTCCCCTTGCAAGGAATTTTGTGAATTAGAAGTACTGTTTTGTTTTTGCTGAGCCTGAACTGAAAACTGAAATGTAAAAACAGATTTTTTCTCCACCTCCAAATTCTGAGTTTTCTTTTTCTTTTTGATTTCGGCTGCTGAAATTCACAGTATCTAGTGTAAATATTCCCTTGTTTCTTGAAATTCTTGAAGAGACTTCTGAAGTATACTTTTTTATGCATTGGTTTTTAGTCTAAAGAGTAGGTGAGTATATGTTGCTGACGTACCTCCTTTCTCCAGAATACTGATCAGGTATGAAACTTAGTAATCCAGTTGTAATCTTGAGAGTCCTGAAAAGAAGTTCAGTCTTACCTTTGAAGTTTGTTTCGTGTATTTATATATTCCTTTGCAACTTATTTGCCTAAAAGGCTTTTTGAAGCCATGTTAATTTCCATCCCCCGTTTGGGTGTAAGGAGAAATGTCAATATGTAAGATGCGATCTCTTTGTTTTATTGTGCCCCAAGGAACTGAGTTCCAGAAGTTTTAAATTCTTCCTAGAGTAATGCATATACATTAATGAAGAAAATGCTAAAGATTTGCTGACAAGTAACTGTTCCATATTGAAAAGGAAGCAATAGAGTCAGCTCTAGAAAAGCAAGATGAGGCCTAGAGGCACTGAAGTGCTAGATGTCATCAAGCACAATTGGATGACACAAAGCATGTTGACAAGCTTGAGTAGTCCTTCACTTGGATATTGAATACGAAGTCTTACTGTACAAATTCTGAGTGCTGAAAAGCTGGTCCTAGTCTGATTTGATGGTAATACAAGCAGAGTAGTGAATTGAAGAAGTTACAGCTGAAATTTTCTGTGTGCTGTGCAGTTTGGGGAGGAGGTGTTGACTTCTTTTTAAGACTAGATTTAGTTTGTTCTGTAGGCTGAAACTTCACAAGTGAATCAGTCAAACTAAAGGTTCATATGGACAGTGCAAAATTCAGTCCACCTTTAAGGAATGAATTTGAAAACAAGGGCATTGATGCCTGTGATAATAGATAAGGTAACTTGCATGTTAAGGAATAGGTAGTTTTTCTGTTAGCCATCCTCTTATTTCATGCAAAACTGGTGCCTGACAGTGTTGAAGGAAAAAATATTCTGTCCTAACAAAAAAACTGGAAGTGTTGGAGTAAGGAGTCATCCTCTTAGTCAGGAATTACATCCCTTTAAAATGCTTTATACATCTTATATATCTTCCCTGTGGCACTGAATGAAACTTGATTTGATGTGTTAGCAAGTTGCAGATGAATCTCTTCAATTCGTAATGAGTCACATATGCTTTCCATCTGAAGTTACTTAATTCTGAATGTTTCTTATTTGTCATTGCTGAACTGCTGTCCCGATAAATTCATTTGTTTTTTTTTTTCCCTGAAAGTGAAAATGGCTGGCACATCTCTTCTGCATGGTAACAGGAATTAAGCTGTGGGTGTGTTGGTTATTTTCTTGGTTTTTTTTTTTTTTTTTTTTTTTTTTTTTGTTTGTTTGTTTGTTTTTAGTGTGTCTTCACAAGCTTCCCAGGAGTGAGTGCAGGGCTGAAAAGAATGAGACCATTGTTGCTCTGTTTTATTAAATCCTTTTGCTACCAAAGGAATGAAGCAGTGGTTTAGGGAAAACACACAAACATGTAGAGTGTGTTATTCTTTTAAATGTAGCATCTTCTGTATAGATAGAACTTATGTTGAGAAGAATGATTAGTCTGGTCATCAATTACACTGGCAGTGCTGGAAGTGTGCACTTGTGTAGGTTACCTTATCAGTACCTTACCTGCTTTCTGGAAAACAATTTTAAGAAGACAGCCAAAATGTAATGCTATCTAGACTTCCATGTTTTATTAAAGTGGTTCTTGATGGTTTTCTGTGTTAATGTTCAATACTTAACTATTTTTCCTCATACCTGTGATTAAATCACAAAAAGTAAGAAATATTTAATTCAGAAATCTTATCGTTTTTTTAGATCATGAAACTAGAAATTGAGGAAATTGCTGCCCCAAGGTCATTTGTTTTCCTGTGGTGTGGTTCTGGAGAGGGTCTGGATCTTGGCCGAGTGGTAAGAGTGTTTTAATTCAATTTATCAGGGACATATTTAAGAGTTTATTTTTATCATTCACTTTCTCTTTATAGAACTCTCAGCTGTAAATGCTCAGAGATGTTTTGTTACTGTAGTAGAGTATAATTTTAAGTGGAGTAAATAAATTTAAGTAGGGGTGGCATTAAATGTTTAGATACTAATATTTTCCAGATGAGCTGCTGTGGCTATGTGAGGAAGCATTGTTCTTTCATGACTTAAAAGCTGCGCTACTGTTTTGTTCTTGATGCATGCAGGTTACCATAGGAGTGGCTTGTCATGTTTAAATCATGACATTTAAAACATTATTTGTTTGTTAAAAATAAATCATAATAGTTTTTTGCCAGAAGTGCTAGTAGAAGGGTGCTATTATTTCATAAAGTAGGATAAAATTTTGTGTGTAGCACTGTTTATTTTCGGGCATCACTTGGAGTTTAAGTAGATTTAATAAGTCTTAGCTCTATGAAGGTCAAGTACCCTAGAAGATCTTGGACTTACAATCTTTGTGCTTGTTTTGGAGCTGGTGGAATATGAATTTCCAATAGGCTCTTATGCTGAAACATTTTCTTAGTTTGAACAGTGCTTTCTGTTAAAACAGCCATATGATATTGTTAAGGGACAACAAAGCAAGGTTACTAAACTGTTTGCTTCATAGTCTTATTTTGTCATTCTGAGGTTGGTTACGTTAGTGTATTTGGATTGATTTTGATCACAGACATTCATAGCAGCCAGGCAGTTCTTGACCACAGTAACAGCCAAATGAGCTCGAGTCCTTAATGTCCACTTTCCTTCTTTTCCATGATTATGCTAGTAGGAATTAAGGGCTAAAAAGGCATATAAGCTTTTTGTTTTGTTTTCAAATGTAAGGTAAATCAGAAAGTGATAGCAAAGGCTTTTTATCTTCTATACAGAATTTTACTTCGATGTGAGTCACTACCAGGTTCCAGTGAAGGCAGGGCCAAGCTATTCTTTAGACTGGTTCTGATTAAATTATTATGTGTCACAAGGTTAAAATAGAACAAAAAAAAGGTGATATATAGACGAGCCAGGGTGCATGTAAAACTTTTGTTTTGACAACTTGACAAAATACAGTACAGTCATGCTAGGAAACTATTTATTTCTTCTGTAACAAATTTCTCTTCCAGGTACATTTTACCTGTATCAAGTAACTGTATTCATTGTCAGTTTAGGTTACTTCAGTTTTTGATGTTGTATGATTGTTTTATGTCTGTTACATTTAGTGTCTACGCAAATGGGGTTACAGAAGGTGTGAAGATATTTGTTGGATAAAAACAAATAAGAATAATCCTGGAAAGACCAAGACTCTGGACCCTAAGGCTGTTTTCCAAAGAACCAAGGTAAAGATTTGGCTCAACTTCTACTCTCTTCCTGTCCTGGCTCTTGATGCTAACCAAAGACCTGGTGCCTTCACAGCAGTTGGTGACCCATTTTCAGAAAGGTAGATACCAGGACATCAATTCCTTTTTCACAAAGTGCATTATATGGAAATAAGCATGTTCTTAGGATGCATGGTGAATGAAAGGGTGCATTCTGTTCCCTTCTTGACTTCACCCAGTGTGAAATATAGAGGTATCATCTGTAGTTAATACGCTTGGTAAATTTCTGTTATCCTAAAAGTCGTATGCTTAAACCTTGTTGAAGTATTGAAGGCTGCTGGAGCTGGTTCATAGATAGATGGAGCAGGAATGAAATCTTGAGAGTGAATATGCAAAATGCTGCAGTCACTCCAGTCTTCAGAAAGGGCAAGAAGGAAGACCCAGGTAATTATAGACCTGTACTGGTTCCCCAGTACAAAAAAGACAGGGATCTCTTGGAAAGAGTCCAGCGGAGGGCCACAAAGATGGTGAAGGGCCTGGAGCATCTCCCCTATGAAGAAAGGCTGAGTGAACTGGGTCTGTTCAGCCTTGAGAAAAGAAGACTGAGAGGGGACCTGATCCAGGTCTATAAATATCTGAGGTGTGGGGGCCATAGTGGTGAGGCCAGTCTCTTTTCAGTGGTACGTGGAGACAGGACAAAGGGAAACGGACATAAGCTGCAGCATAGGAAGTTTTGAACGAATGTGCACAAGAACTTCTTTACGGTGAGGGTGACAGAGCACTGGAACAGGCTGCCCAGGGAGGTGGTGGAGTCTCCTTCTCTGGAGGTGTTCAAGACCTGCCTGGATGCCTACCTGTGCGACCTGGTGTAGGGAACCTGCTTTGGCAGGGGGGTTGGACTCGATGATCTCTGGAGGTCCCTTCCAGCCCCTACAGTTCTGTGATTCTGTGATTGTAATGTATGTTGTTTTGTCTTCTGAGTGGTTCCAGTCATGGGTGAATAACAAACATCTAGTGAGTGTGTCACAGAGCTGACTAGATCAATCTACGTTCGTGACAGGAGGCAACAGGCCGCTGCCTTCCCTCCCCCACCCCAGTCCCACAGAAATGGGAAGGAAGGAAGGGAGGAGAAGAACAGCGGCAACAATCTATGGAGGAAAACTTATTTACTATAATACTGGAATACAAAATAACACAATATAATACAATTTAATTGAAATTGAGATTAATAAATCAGGCAAAATGAGAGAGAGAGTTCCCGGGACCGAGTCAAACCTGAAAAGCTTGGAACGGCCAGGAAAGCACCCTCCAGTACCCACTGCCAGGCAGCAAGAGAGCGACCCCCCCACCCGGAAGGGTCAGATCCCGTGACTGCTGTAATGTACAGGGATAGGTACCTGGGACTGGGGCATTAGCACTTTAATGCCCCCTACACTACATGATGTTTTGATGTGGAATACTGAACTCCCCCAAAAAACCAGAAAACATGGAACCATGACAGAGTGTCCCGCACTAGTGACAGAGTTAGTCAGCTTAGTTTTAACTCAGCAGTTTTATAGGTACGTGCTGTAGAGTTTCTGTATTGGAAGAGATGCAGAGGAGGAAAAAAAAAGAAAAGTATGCTGATTTAAGAGACTGGAATGCATCTTACTCAAAACCTTAGAAAAAAGCTAGTAGGATTAGTAAGTAATTATTCTGTGTATGTCTGGATGCAGCTGTGGCAGCGTTACTGAAGATAGAGTTGACTGATGAAGTGTCATTAACCTCAGGCTCATTCTGTGTTCATTAATCATTCATTAGTGCTAAATAGGGATAGATACCTGGAATTGGGGATTTTCCTTTCCCTTCAGTGGCCTCTGCAACTTGTCATGTGAGGCTCCACACAGCAGCTTTCCATCTGCGATGCTTCCCCACAATACGACACGATCCGTCTGTGAACAAGGCATACTTCTTTTCATTCTCTGGTAGTTCATTGTATGGTGGGGCCTCTTTAGCATGTGACACTTCTTCGCCTGGTGATGTTCCAAACTTTTTACCTTCAGGCCAGTCCATGATGACCTCTAGGATTCCTGGACAGCTGAGGTTCCCCATCCGTGCTCGTTGTGTAATCAGTGCAATCCACTTACTCCAAGTGGCATCAGTAGCATGATGGGTGGAGGGAACCTTTCCTTTAAACATCCAGTTTAGCACTGGCAGTCAGGGTGCCAGAAGAAGCTGTGTTTCAGTATCAATTACTTCAGAAGCAGCCCGAACCCCCTCATACGTGGCTAAGATCTCCTTCTCAGTTGGAGTGTAGCCCTCTTCCGACCCCCTGTAGGCTCGACTCCAGAATCCCAGGGGTCGGCCTCGGGTCTCTCCTGAGGCTCTTTGCCACAAACTCCAAGTGGGACCGTTCTCTCCAGCAGCAGTGTAGAGGATGTTCTTTATACCCTGTCCCGTCCGTACTGGCCCTAGGGCCACGGCACGGGCTATCTCCTGTTTAATCTGTTCAAAAGCCTGCTGCTGCTCAGGGCCCCATGTAAACTCATTTCTCATTCGCGTCACATAATAAAGGGGGCTTACAATGAAGCTGTAGTTTGGAACATGCATTCTCCAAAAGCCCACTGCACCCAGAAAAGATTGTGTCTCTCTTTTGCTACTGGGTGGAGACATGGCAGTGATTTTGTCGATCACATCTGTCGGGATGTGACGACGGCCATCTTGCCACTTTATACCTAGGAACTGAATCTCCTGGGCAGGTCCTTTCACTTTGCTTCGCTTAATAGCAAAACCAGCAGTCAGAAGAATTTGGATTGTTCGCTCTCCTTTTGTGAAGACTTCTTCTGCTGTATCGCTCCACACAATATCATCAGTGTACTGCAGGTGCTCAGGAGCACTGCCCTGTTCCAATACAGTTTGGATCAACCCATGGCAAATGGTCGGGCTGTGTTTCCACCCCTGGGGCAAATGGTTCCAGGTATACTGAATGTCCCTCCAGGTAAAAGCAAACTGTGGCTTACATTCTTTGGCCAAAGGAATGGAAAAGAAGGCATTAGCAATGTCAATGGTGGCATACCACTTGGCCGCTTTTGACTCCAGTTCATATTGGAGTTCTAACGTGTCTGGCACAGCAGCACTCAGTGGGGGTGTGACTTCATTCAGGCCACGGTAGTCCACCGTCAGCCTCCATTCTCCACTGGCTTTACGCACTGGCCATATGGGGCTGTTAAAAGGCGAGTGAGTTTTGCTGATCACTCCCTGGCTCAAATACTGGCTTAGTTTCTCAGGATCCCACAGGTGTTCAAAAGTAAAATCCCATGATACTGCGGGTCCCCGTGCTTCTAAGACCTTTCCTAAACCTCTCCATATTCCCTGCCAGTCATCATTCTCTGGTTTTGTAGGAGACTTCTTCCTCTTATTATTCACAATTATGAACACAATCAGAGAACTTAATGACACGCGCACCAACATGAGTATTAATTCAAGATTCGACAAACATTTGACAAACCAAGAAGAAAACCCGGAGACTGGTCTGAACATCATGTTGTCTGTAAAATTAGCTATTCCATTTGGGATGTAGTTGTTTGTGAAATTAGCCATTCCTTCTGGGATGTAAATGTCAAAATTCAAATCATATCACATTGCATATAAATAAAATATAGGTGTCTCCATCAGTGCCATTAGGTAGTTACATATGAATGCAATTCCACAACACACAAGTGTGAGATGGATTATTGGCCAGTAGGTTGTGAATAACACCATTACTTTTAATCCTTTACCCAGCACCCCCACGATAATGAGTAGGTTCATTGCTGGTGCCTGCTAAAAAGGGGTTAATGAATTGAAGCTAACAAGAGGAGGGCAAAAAAAAAAAGAAAAAAAAAAGGCACTACTCAGACTGAGTATGCTCAAAGTTTACAAATATCCCAGAACGCTGGCAGTACGCCTAATCTTTCAAGGTCAGGTTTTCCAGCACAGAAACCTGAACTACTGATAATGCTCCTTAACAAAGCTCTCTAAGAGCAGAAAGAAAAAGAGATTTGTTCTAAAAGCTAAAAAGCAGTTATGCCCGCATTCTCCACCAAAATCTGTCACAGAGTTGACTAGATTAATCTGCGTCTGTAAGAGGGGGCAACAGGCCTCTGCCCTCCCTCCCCCACCCCAGTCCCACAGAAATGGGAAGGAAGGAAGGGAGGAGAAGAACAGCGGCAACAATCTATGGAGGAAAACTTATTTACTATAATACTGGAATACAAAATAACACAATATAATACAATTTAATTGAAATTGAGATTAATAAATCAGACAAGATAAGAGAGAGAGAGTTCCCGGGACCGAGTCAAACCTGAAAAGCTTGGAACGGCCAGGAAAGCACCCTCCAGTACCCACTGCCAGGCAGCAAGAGAGCGACCCCCCACCCAGAAGGGTCAGATCCCGTGACTGCTGTAATGTACAGGGATAGGTACCTGGGACTGGGGCATTAGCACTTTAATGCCCCCTACACTACATGATGTTTTGATGTGGAATACTGAACCCCCCCAAAAAACCAGAAAACATGGAACCATGACAGAGTGTCCCGCACTAGTGACAGAGTTAGTCAGCTTAGTTTTAACTCAGCAGTTTTATAGGTACGTGCTGTAGAGTTTCTGTATTGGAAGAGATGCAGAGGAGGAAAAAAAAAGAAAAGTATGCTGATTTAAGAGACTGGAATGCATCTTACTCAAAACCTTAGAAAAAAGCTAGTAGGATTAGTAAGTAATTATTCTGTGTATGTCTGGATGCAGCTGTGGCAGCGTTACTGAAGATAGAGTTGACTGATGAAGTGTCATTAACCTCAGGCTCATTCTGTGTTCATTAATCATTCATTAGTGCTAAACAGCCTCAATTCTCCGATTTGCAAGTTTTTTGGACTATAAGCTTCTATTTAAGATATCTTCAGTTTTTCTTTGGCTTGCATTTGTATTAATCTAAAGCTTGTTTGGAAGTATGATGTATTAGCTATAAACATTTTTAAGTGTGAATACTGCATGTTTATTGTGTATAGTATTGCAAATATGTGCAGCTCGCCCACGAGGGAGAGGCTAAAACTGATACAGGAAGATTTAGACTCCATTTAGGCATTGCATTTGTTAACAGGAGAATAGATTCTGTTGTTAGGATTTTTCTGTTCATTGGAAGGTTGGGTTGAAGTCATGATGTAATAAATATAAAAATTGAACTAGCTTGATTTGACTAAATGAATAGCTCTGTTGTACAGGATGGATTTCCAACAGTTGCAATATCAAATCCTATCTATTTGGGTTAGATTAGGCATCTCCCTAGATGGAGGCTTTATGCCATGTCACCTTTTATAGAATCTAAGGTACTAATGAGTAGCAATTCATATGTTATAAAGATAAGACTTTGGATAATTCTAAAGGCTACATCTGTGAGGCTCTGCTTAATGGGTATCATATCCTACTTTTCTATTTAGTTACATTCAAGGTCCAGAAACCACGTAGCATCCACACAGTTGATCAGCTGCATGTATTTGATGGGTCACCTGTTCTTCCTTTCATATTTATTGCTAACTCTTAAAAACCCTTCCTGAAAGTCTGGAAATGATCACACATTATTGTCTGCAACTTTTTTATGGTCATATGGAGACACTTAGTAAATCAGTGTTTTATGATATCAGGGGAAAATAGTTCGTTTGAGCTTAGTATTCCTATAAACAGTACCTGGAAATGAACATGTAGAGCCTGCATTTTTGTCCTGTACCAGTTGAGGTACTGTCCCTAGTACCTCAAAGAAAGAAAGAACCAGTTGAGGTTCTTTCTTATTCATAAATCCTACAAACTAGTCAGTCCCACAGATCTTTCATGTCTTAGAAGAAAGGAAAGCAGTGCTTGTTACTCTTCGCAAACATTTTTTTTAATGCTAACAGGATTTACTGAGACTGTTTAGATAGTTTGATAGTGGTTTTACGTTTTTTGATGCAGTGTCTTCTAGATAGGAATCACAGAATTGCAGGGGCTGGAAGGGGCCTCTGGAGATCATCGAATCCAACTGCTCTGCAAAGCAGGCCCCCTGCAGCAGGTTGCGCAGGTGGACATACAGGTGGGTGTTGGAACGTCTCCAGAGAAGGAGAATCCACAACTTCCCTGGGCAGCCTGTTCCAGGGCTCTGTCACCTTTATTGTGGGGTGGTTCTTACATACATCTGTGTGGAACTTCCTGTGCTTCAGTTTGTGGCCATTTCCCCTTGTCTTTTCAGTGGTGTGTAGGGATGGGACTCTGGCCTTGTCCCTTTCCTTCCCACACCTTAGGTATTTATAGACATTGATCAGATCCTCCAGATCCCCTCTGACTCGTCTTCTCTCAAGGCTGAACAGACCCAGTTCGCTCAGGCTTTTCTCATAGGGGAGATGCTCCAGGCCCTTTATTATCTTTGTGCCCCTCCCCTGGACTCTATAGAAGATCCCTGTCTTTTGTGTACTGGGGAGCCCAGAACTGGGCACAGTACTCCAGGTGAGGTCTGACCAGGGCAGAGCAGAGGGGGGGGAAGGATCACTTCCTTTAATCTTGAGCGCTAAAACAACTTTTAAAATTTACGGTCTGCAAAAATTAGATCTGATTTTCACTGTTATATGACTGGGAGCTTTGAAAATTATTTGTATGAATTAAGTCAGGATCAGAATGCTGATGAAATGAACTGTTCTCTCACTCTTACCTTTACCACACGTACTGTTCAAGACCTGCCTGGATGCCTACCTGTGCGACCTGGTGTAGGGAACCTGCTTTGGCAGGGGGGTTGGACTCAATGATCTCTGGAGGTCCCTTCCAACCCCTACAATTCTGTGATTCTGTGATTGTGACTTCTCAGCATTTCTAGCTTAAAGCTCCAATTTTGCTGTTACTGAAGTGGTCCAAATATTTTACTTCAACTTCTGTTTGAGTTCTTGTACTCTGTAGTGTAATTCACCAACCAAGCCAAGTAGCTTGTACTACACTCTGCTTTGTTTTCAAAAGACTCTGCTGATAGTTTCAGCTTGTTCTGTTTTTCTAGTTCATGCTTCGGGACATTCTGTGTTTAAAAATAGGATCTACTCTGTCTAGAATTTCCTTTCCTCAAACATCAGGCATATGTGCAGCATGTGACAGGTGCTCTTCTTTCCTATGTGTGTAGGAGCACTGCCTCATGGGCATTAAAGGAACCGTGCGTCGCAGTACAGATGGTGACTTCATCCATGCTAATGTTGACATTGACCTCATTATCACAGAAGAGCCTGAAATTGGCAATATTGAAAAACCTGTGGAGATTTTCCACATCATTGAGCATTTCTGCCTAGGACGACGGCGTCTTCATCTTTTTGGAAGGGACAGTACAATTCGACCAGGTACCTGTGATGTTTGTCAAATAATTACATTTTAGTTTCTTTTAATAACCCTTTTCAGTATCTGGGACCACCTGACGAGGTCTGATGGAAAGTGAGAAAATAATAATATTTAGACTTAGTGCATGCTTTTTCTGTGAGGTTTTGCAGTAGCTGCAACTTCAGACAGTAAAATAAAATAGATTTCACTAAGCTTTTTGAACAAGGAGTCGTATGAGCCAGACTATTTGTCTTGGTTACTTTTCTGTAGTAAGCATCTACTAGGCAGTGAGAGTATTCTCCCTTCCTGGCTGGAGAAGATTCCTAGGCAACTAGCGATCCTAGTGTTCAGCAGCAGGGAAGACTTTGACATCACTTGACAATTCTCCCATTGCTGTGATAGTACTTTAGTGGTATCAAGTATTTAGATAGTAAAAAGTGATTTCTCATCTAGTTAATGTTCTATCCCACATGATCTGATAGCAGAAAATTTTGCTAGACCCTTAGATCTCACGTGCATGCCTTTCATACAGAACCATAACAAGCAGTATTACAGTTATGGTTCCATTTCTGCTATTACTGTTGCATATAGGAACAAGTCCGCATCACAGGTTAAGATTACCACTGCTTTCTGGTTTTTTTCATAAATGTTTTTGGAAGTAAACATAGAACAATAAGAAGGAGCTTTAGAATTCTGTTTTCCCCATATCTGTAATTGAAAGTAAATGCTGAAATTGATCAGTATTCTACTGGAGTACTGGACTGTGTGATTTCTGCCTTGTGAGGTCACACTCCGTATATTTCCGTCCTACTGAACTTCAGCTTTTTGGAATTACTGTAGTGAAGTGAACATCACTGAAGCTATAAAAATCGAAATGTCTTTCTCACTACAAGACACAGTAGCAGATTTCTCTGCTTTTAAAAATATCCCAGAGAGATTTCCAGAGATAAGTAACGTGTCAGACAATAGATTTCAAGGAGCTGTATTTTTAATTAATGTGAAGATCTTTCTGTCAGGAAGCCATGCTGTTTGGCAGGTCTGTGACAGCTATCACATTTTCAGAGGTTTTTTTTAACCAGTGTTTTTCACTTATTCTGGTCTTTAATTCATCAGTGCGTATTAAAAAAAAAAAAATAATCAGCTGACATTTAATTTTCCCCACATTACAAGGGGTTATACTTTATAGGAGCATTGTTTCTTTTTCTAAACTGATTTTAAACTCCCTTGAGCGTGGAGTCAGTCCTATTGTCAGTATCTCAAGATGCAGTCTTACACTGAGTGTTTCATCTAGCATGGTAGAAAACACATATAAATGTATTGTTTGGATTGAAGGTCACCGCATTTTATTTGTCTTACCAGTCAGGTTTTTCAATTTATTGTGTACTTGATGAAGGAATTTCGCTGCAGGAGGATAGACTGCTGTTTCTGCCTTAAAATCTAATGTGGAATAGAGTACAACTGCCCTGTATCTTTCAGTTACCCACAAGTATTTGAAGTGAGCGTCTTTGTACCTGATGTTATGGATAGTGTGCTCATGCTTTGCACAGACGGGTTCTGTGTTGGTCTCTCAACAGTTATGGTACAACGTGCTCCTTTGGAAATAAAGGGGAAGGAGGTGTGGAGAGGTGAAAGTGTAGTGGTTGCTCTTGGTTTAGATTCTTCTTGCAGTTTTGTATAGCAGTGTTTCCTACTAATTAGAGACTAATTGTTTGGATGGCAGAGGAGAAATGGATACAAGTCCAACCATGGCCTGCTTGCTGAATGTGAATGCTAATAATACATACGATAGGAAACATTTGGGTTTTTTTATGGCTGTTGGAAAAGGAGCTCTATCAGTAGGTGAGCTGTAGGCAGTGTTTTACTTAAGATAATATCCAAGTGTTTTTGCACTTCTGCTCACAATACTATAGAGAAGTGAGAGAGATCATCAGCTATTCTTTGATGAGCCCGTAGCATTGCATTGCTGGGATTTCTTCCTTGATGTGCATTGTTCTTATTTTTTTTCAAGTAGAAAAATATTATTTAGGCATTACTTCAGTGCTGTTGTAGGTAAAGTCTTGTAAGTTACTGTCACACTGTTCCATATTTGTCTAATAGTCTTTTGTTTTTTAAATGTAATGGTTATCTTGCTACTGGATTGCATACTCTAAATCTCCTATTCTTTGTTCAAGAAGTTGGCAGAGCACAGTGCTCTTACCAATCAGCATTTTGAGTGTAGAATTACTCAGTTTTGAATTTGTGGATCTTCACAGTGCTTTGTGAACTGTGAAAACCTGAACAAACAGACATGGTTTTTTTTGGGTGTTTCTTTGAATTCTTGTTTTCCCTAAAATACATTGTTGAGATCACTGAGCCACGTTTTTCTTCAGTAAGATGATGAACTAAAAATTAAATTTCCAGTGACATTTTCAAGTGGCCCAACCCAATTTTAGTTCATAATGCAAAGAAATATGAACGTACTTGATTTAAATGCCTGTCTCCTTGGTTCAAGTGGTAAAGCTGAAGGGTTCACTGACTGCTACGTTTGTACATAAATGGATTGACTTAACTCTAAGCTCTGTTTGCATATCATAGGATTCAGCAGCAGCATTGTTATTTTGTCTTCAGATGCATGTTTACAGCATGCTGTGCTCCTGGCTGTGCTGACTTGATTGGCTTTTTTTGCGATAAGCACCTTTTGAAAAAAAGCAGAAAAAGGAGAGGTGTAGGTTGTCTTTAAACTCGATGAATTTTTTGATCTGGTTTACAGTGCAATCTCAGCAGAGAAGCTGGAAGATGCAGCATAGGAACAGGTGGGAAGGGGTGTTGCAAAACTACAACCTGGATGTTCCCAGCCCTCCAAAAAAAAAAAAAAAAACCCAGAAAAAGCCATTGCAAATTAATGTAAAATCAACTTTTATCAACTGTGACTTTCCTAGAGATGATCTTTTTCATTCTGTCCAATGTGTAGATAAGTATCTCTTCCTATCACTTGAATGTTCACTTAATGGGAAAAAGGAAATTAAAGCCTCCAAGCATGACATTTGTTATTGCTTTCATTGACTCTGCTTTTGTTCCTTAGGATGGCTGACTGTAGGACCCACCCTCACAAACAGTAATTTCAATGCAGAAACGTACTCTTCATATTTCACTGCTCCAAATTCCCACCTGACTGGCTGCACCGAAGAGATCGAGAGACTTCGGCCCAAGTCACCACCACCCAAGTCGAAGTCTGACCGTGGAGGTGGTGCTCCGAGGGGAGGAGGAAGAGGTGGGACTTCAGCAGGCCGAGGAGAACGCGGCAGAGAGAGGAACAGAACTAATTTTCGGGGTGAGAGGGGTGGCTTCAGAGGGGGACGAGGAGGTACCCACAGGGGAGGCTTCCCCACACGCTGATGACTTTTAGGAAATTGCTTCTTCCCCCAGTCCCTTGTCCCATCTCTGAATCTTCTTAATATTTCTTTTGCTAAAATGAATTATTATTGAAGCACAAGCTCTGTGACTTTTAAAATTGTTTTTGGTGCAAGCAATTCCAAATAGTCTGCCTTCCAGTGACTGGCCAGGCAGATCACCTGACTTGGCAGCAGCACCTGAAGGTGCTAAACTGGGCCTCCTGACAGCTCTGTTTGTCAAAGCAGAGCCATCTCTTTAAACTGCAGATGAGACTGAAATGAAGATACTTCTGTTCCTGTATTGCAAGTACTTGCAAGTTATGGGGTTTTTTTAACGGTAATTTTCTTCAAAACATGGATTCTTCTTCATTCTTTACAGTTCCAGGTTTGGACTGACTTGCATTAATATGGGGGATTAGGCATGAAACGCAGTTCTGAATTGCATGGCAGTGGCAGACTTATTCTCTTACTCATGGAAGAAAAACTTCTGTGTCAATATTGACACCAATTTTAACTTCTTTTAAACTAAGAAGCAAATAAATAGAGTTCTATTTTTTCTTACTTGTTTTAAGTTTCCCGAATTTTTCTTGGGAAAAAGGAACAAGTTTTATGTTTGTTTTATGAAGTATATGCACTCACTTTTCATGCCTATAATGGAGAGAGTGGTAATTCTGTGCAGTCACACGTTGTGTTTCATGAAGAGTAACAGGTTGTGTGTTTATATCCTGTCCGGAACTTCCGTGTAGGTCTGGATTGCTTCTTGAGTAAGGATTTTCACCCTAGCTCTGTTAATAGTCATCATCTTCAGTAGGGAAGCCCAGTTTCATTGCAGAGCAATTGCACTGTGTATAATAGAAAGACCTCATCAGAGGCCATAGTGGAAGTGAGGTAATGCTATCAGTGACAGCTTCCTGAAAGTAATCACCTGAATGATGAAGTCTCAGCAACCAAACCAAGGATTTTGCTTTGCCTGCTGACCTGGTGTGGATTGGAAATAGACTATTGGTGATCGGGTCCAGAATACGGTATAAAAAGAAAGCGATTTGGTATGTACAGTACAGTACAGCACTTGTTTTTAGCAAAACTGCAACTCCGAACTTCCAGAACAACACTTGGCAGACAGAACAAATCTGGCTGTTGAAGTCTTACAATTCGTAGGTATGGAGTTTGGAAAATTGGATTTTAAGTCTCAAAATGTTTATCTGTTGAAGTCTAACTTTAAAGTAACTGTTCTGTACAGTAGTGAATTATTAAACTTGTTTATCAAAGCTAATGTTGAAATATTCTTATTAATATTTTGTGAGTTTACTTTCTTAAGGTTTTTGGAATAAGTAAGTTTTATTGTGGTTTCCTATCTACTGTTAGAAAAGAGGAGGCACCAAGTGTTCGTGAAATCTTAGCATGAACATTTTTGTAGGGTCTGGTCAACTTCACAGCCTTGATGGTGTATTTATTAAGGGGCTGTTAAAGGATAAATGAAATTCACCTATTGTTTATGTTTGTTTCTTGCTGTTAGACTTGGAAAGCTGAAGAGTGGCTGGAACTGGGAGGAGGGGGTGTGTTTTAACAGCAGTCTGCCAAACGCTGCTTACAGCAGCACTTGATAGATATTATGCTGCAGTAAGAAAACATTTTCTTGATTTTTGCCCTAATGATGTCCTTACTGAGAACGTAAATACTGAAGACACTTAACCTTAAAAAGGCAGCCTGTGTACCAGTGGCGGATCTTTTTTTCTTCCTTAGTTAGAATTCTAAGAGGGAAAAGAGTTACCATTTTCTTCTATGTCCACAGGTGGTCATTTGGTGCTTGGTATGGCCTGCACTGAAGATGAGACTCAGAAAAACGTAGCTGAGTTGTTTCTGTATTAGTTTGCAGAAGCCAGGATGTTGCTTGAGACTTGTGATGTGTGATACATGAGCGGTAGATTTTATTTATCTGGCTGGCCCATCTTCACAAAGGAATTGCAATGCATGTATTGTTAACAAGCAACCTTCCTTACTTTTCTAATTGAGGTGACTGGGAAGGAAATAAGTTTTTCTGCATGTCATCATTGAAGAAAAGTTGCTCCTTGGAAGTATTCTGAAGGTGGTGTTTCAACTGTGGATTGCCTCTAAAGGTAACAAAGTAGCACATAAATGGAGCATACTTGGGATTGTGGAGATGATAGAAAATGCTGTAGTGAGTAACTGCTGCTTCTCCCCCCGCTTAACACAGTGAAAACGCATGGTTGCTTTTTTAAATTGCTGTTAATTTGGGCTATATCTGAAGTTGTGACTAGAGATGAAAAGCTTTGAAAAAAAAAAAAGTTTTCAGTTATTTTCTCAGTTCTAATGCTTTAACAGAAGTAGGATAACACTCATTGTCAAGGAACTGATGAATATTTCATTTGCTGCAGTTGCCTTAATTTCAGCACGTTATCTTTGAAGATAAAAAGCCTAACAAATTTCTTCCTCTCTAGTTTTAATGAGAACATAAAGCCACCAATCTGATTTGGGATGCCTGTCTTGATGTTGTCATGTCTTTCCATTTTGGAAGAGGCTTATAGGACTTGAAATATGCTATATACCCCCTGTATAAATCAGGTGAAGGAGCTGACAATTACACTGACAAGATACGTGAAATGTCTTAGCATTTAGCTTGAAAGGGATTTCAGAATACCAGTCAGCCGCTAACGATTGTGTGCAAATCCAGCCATTAACCTAAGGATTCCTTCCATTCTGACATGGTCAGTTAAGATAAATTGGTTGAGATGCAAGAGATCTGTGTAAGTTAGTAGGCAGTGCTTTTAGAATTTTTTAAGATTTTTCCCTAGGCAGTACCGTGAACGCAGGCTTTTTGTTCATAGGTGCTTTAGTCAGTGGAATTTAGGTTGCAAACAGTTTTGCTCAGAAAATGGTGGTTAAATGTCATCGAGTCAAGGAATTAATTTTAGAGCACTGTGATTTTCTGAAATCCTTGGCAGGGGACGGAAGTATCCAGAACGTGTTCTAAAGATGAAGCTCACTGAAACATTGAACACATACGTTTGTTTCTGGAACATGGCTTTTTAAGGACATATTGAGTAACCAAAAGTGACAGGTAATGAGACCCCTGTTTCTGTGTATGTTCTTCTACCCAAAGGGTGATGTTGGCACCTTTATTACTGTAATGGGAATCGACTAATATAATGGGGTGAAGGTCAACCTAATAAAGGCAAGGAAAGCTTACTAACCTGCATGTAACGGGGTCGTTTCCATAGTTGAAAAAGCAAGGTAAGTTTGTGGAAAAACGTGGAATAATTTTGAGTGTGATTACTGTAGCAATTAAAGAAAGAGAGGGAAAAACAAGTCCTAGCTATGATTAACTAAAGTTTTTGAGTGTTGTAATCTTAACACTTATGCCAGAGCTTAGAATTGCACTACTTAGACGTGTGTGTAACAACTTTCATGGTCATTGCAGGAGCTGCTGTACGTCACATGAAGATGTATCTCGGTGGTAGGTCAGTCACTGTGACACCTTAGCGTAGGTGAAAGTGACGGCATGTGAAAGGCTGGTGCTCTGATGAATGGGTTGTGCACCTACCTGTATCTTGCTAAAACTTTGTTCTGGATAGCAGCTCTGCATATGAACTCCTGCTCTCTCCACAGGCTTTAAGTACATAGGTAAGTGATATGGATGTGTTCCCAATGGGGCATAGAATTCATTTTGCTTTATGAAGTTTTTAGAGCATTTTTTTTGTGTAGAATTACATGTAGCATGTTGAGTATTGCCTGGAAAATAGCCGTAGTGGCAGTACAGAATGGGGATGTGGGCGCAAGTGACAGTACTACTGTCTCACTGGATTTCCTACTTGATTTGTGTTGAACAGATGAAGTAAAACTGCACACTAATCGTGAAGGACTCTGCTTTCTTTTGGCAAATTAAACTCTTCTAAGGTAGAAACCTGCACGTGTTTTCCCATTGTATGATGACATAAACACAAACTTCTTGGACACCCAAGCCCCATATAAAGGACAGTTGTACACTAAGAGGAAAAGCTATTCTGTATCTTTCAAACAAAAAAAGTTTCTCCCTTACTTACGCTTCCATTATGCTCATCTAAGTTGTGAGAAAGGGGGATAGAGGGAGAGGTATCTAAAATAAATATCTTTTGAAGTGTAATTTTGAAAGCTTTTACTTCCTTGTGCCTGAAACTAAATAAACAGGGTTGTCTTGTGATTATGTAGACACTGCTGTGATTCTTCCAGGCAGCCAAAGAAATGGCTCGGTTTTTGCCTCTTTCAAATTCAGGGAAGATGCCTGCACTCTTGGGCAGTCTGTGCACAAAGGGCATACTAAAGATTTTCTTTAATACATACCACTGGATTGCCAGG
Organism: Tetrao urogallus; assembly: GCF_951394365.1. Lineage (NCBI taxonomy): Eukaryota > Metazoa > Chordata > Aves > Galliformes > Phasianidae > Tetrao > Tetrao urogallus. Next base: position 35,144,819 of record NC_136817.1, on the reverse strand, counting down.
CCAGTAGTTTTTAAAGTGCACTTTAATATAATGAATACATTTTTACTAACTTTACAGATTAATGTATCACATCTCATTTTTCCATAGCTTTAAAATAATTGGTTTAGCCAGTGCCTAGTTCTACAAAAAATACTCAAAAACAGCAACTGTTAGAGCTCAGCTTCGCATTCTTCTTATTGACTTGTCTGTTCAGAGAAAGGCAGAGTTAGCACAGTTACGTTGGTTTGTTGGTGTCTCTATCTTATGAAAGAGAAGCAAAGGTTTGTTGTATGTAGGTGCACGACTCCGGTGTTCAGCCTGGCTGAATCCTTCCCCTTTTAATGGGGGTGATGCTGAGGGTTGTGTAGTTTGGGAGTGTCTGTAATTAGAAGCAGCTCAGACAGGTCAGCAGTGGTCAGGGGTAGGATGCCACTGCCTGCTGTGTTTCCATGGTGCTCTTGTGCCCTTTTGACCCGCTTGCTGCAAGCAAGCAGAGAACTGTTGCCTGGTTTTTGTGCTACCGCAACCAGATATTCCTTTCCTTAAAGGCAAGTTCAGACAGAATAATCCTTCACCTCTTAACTCTGTTACGTGATGCGGATGACACATGGGAATGATACTAGGTGCTTTGCTCCACTGCCTAGCAAAGGTACTATCACTAAACATTATTTGTTTACTAATTTTGTACATATATCTCAGTTATGTTGGTAATATCAAGTGGAATTTGGGGAAGTGGTAAACCTGCAACTAGCTACAGCAGTGGTGGTGAATTTGCTGCTGCTGTGGTCTGAAATAAGATGCAATATGGAAATATGTTTGACACCTTGCTCCAGAATTGTAGATGTAAAACAGGTGTCCTAAAGTTCTTGCTGTTAATTATGTGGCCTGAACTGACCAAAGAGAAGACAGTGATGGTACAAATGCGGTCTTCTGGCTATCAGCAAACTGAATGGCATAAGGTAAGGGATTAGATTCTAAGCAAGCGTGGCTGTGGTGGGAGCAAACTGTGTGAGCAGCTTTGCCCTGCCTCTGAGGGGGGATGCTTTAATTGAAAAGAACTTTAGCTTTTAGAATTGAAAAGATGCTTTAGCTGAAAAGAACTCTTTGCTCAGTAGCTGAGTACAGACACTTCCCTAATTACAGTGCCTTTATCTATGAGAATCCCAGCATCTCTACCATTCTGTGATTCACCTAAGTGTTACTGTGTTATCTCTAAAGGTTTGCTTGACATATTTTTTTTAACCAGGCTTGCTATTTTGCTTCTTTTATTTTTGGCATTGGAGAGACACTTCAGCCTTCCACTGAGTCTTCGTACCATAGACTGAGCTTGATGCTGACAGAGGAACTAAACACTGAGAAGTCTACAATCCAGAGTAAGCTTCCTTGATTAGGAGATGAGCTACATTGGTCAAACCCTTAATATTCACTAATTGCTGGTTGTGCCAGAACGTTGTCTCTGCTTTGTAGGAACTAATCGCTCTTGCGCCTTTAACTTTGCTTTGTTTCCTGGTCAGTGTGGTGATTACGTTGTCTTGTGTGTATGGGAGGAACGGCAGGGGAGGAGTTGTGCGAACTGAGGCAAGTTTCCCTTGCTGGTCGTCCTAGAACCGCCCTCTGTAGTGTCGTGGTGCCAGTTTTAGATGGTACAGTTTAAGAGGTACTGGATAGCTTTTGATAGAGAGGCTGATAGCATTAAAATTAAAAAAGAAAGTGAGACATTGTCTGTCTTACAGTAAACACACGTGTTATAATTATATTTAATAATTCCTTATGTTTTTACACATCAGAGTTGCTGCTGTCATTTTTACAAAGTACACTGATCTGGAAAGGCAACAAGTACTTTTTACAAAGTAAAATGTCTCCAGCAAAGTGCTTATTTTGACAGCTGAATTTGGTGTGAGTGACCTTTTGTAATATATCCATTTCTTTTAAGAGTTGTTCGGTGCACAAGGATGCAGCTGTTTTGATGAGCTGTCAAGAATGTGCATTGGACTGCTTATTTTATCTATGAAAAGGATAAATACTAGTTAATGACACGAGCATGATCAAAGGCACTTTTTTTTTTTTTTTTTTATGAGGCCCATGTCTTACACTCTCTTGTGAGGCTGTGTTCTATTTTGGTTTTGCCTTCTGTGAAATACTGATAATTGTAACAAGCTTTTCAAGTCTGGAGAAATTCAAATGTTGTGTGTAGAGGCACTGGTCTTAAACTTACAGCCTGAAGAAGCACTGAGGTAAACAGCTCTTCCTGCCAAAGACTGGCTTTCTAAGTTCTACCTTAAATATTGATAGTAACAGAAATTTATTTTTCTAAGTGATGACTGATTTATTCATCAGTCCCTGTAACAGGACTGGTGTTAAACATGAAGCTTTCCTTTTATAGCACTGCAACTCACCTTTAGTTAACTTGTCAATCGTCTCTCTGTTGACCTGCCACTGTAACTGTGAGAGAAGCAGATGGTTAGCTAAGTTTTATTGGGAGTTATTCCAGTTAACAAATGTGCTAAATAAAGCACAACATGGTTTTGAAAATGTAATTAAATAGCATGCTAGATTAATTGCTGCCCTGAAAACTAGAGGATTGTGCCATAACAGCGTGCCGCTAACTACCAAGCTTAGAATAAGCATAGTTTGACTGCTGTTTGTCCTGTGCTCCATTGTTGAACTCGCTTGTTGAAGTCCAGTTATAAAACAGAGGCATTTTTGTGTCCTGGATACCTGTGGGTGTAGAATGTTACCCAGAGCTCTGTTTCTGTTGAAAATTAATACTTGCTCTTTCTGGGAAGAAGGGAATTATTTTCTAGAGTTCTTAGTTTTACACGCAGGACTTTGAAATACTCAAACTGAACTGCAGGACTGCTGCAAAACTGATTCAGCTGTGTGCTCTCACTTCTAGAAAAAGCATTATCTTACAACTTTTTCCTTCTGTGTGGATTTTTAGCATCTTTCCTGGCTCTTAAACGATTTACGGCTAGTAATAGATTCCAATAGTTATTTTCTAAATTATATTTTGATACTTGAAAACGCTCTTAAGCATTGACAGTTTGAAATCTGGCAATTCAGCTTAGAGTCAGGACTCCTCAAAGATAAATACCTGAGTGCAGAACTTCTATTCTACAACTTAATAAGTAAACTAAATATTTGGTGAGTGGCTGAGTGGAATGAAACTGTACAAAAAGAGCACAGAAAAAGTTTGGTAAAGCACAGCAGGATGTCTGGGTACACTGAAGTTGTGGGCCAGCCTTCAGGCACCGATGACTGTCCCTCCTGCAAAATTGGAAGGTAACTGGCAAATTATATATACTCAAGTTTCTTTAGTTGAGAAGCTGGCAGATCTCTTTGTGAACACAGCATAAGAAATCCACGTAAGAAGCTCCTCCATGAATACTCTTGTCTTCTACGAGGAACTGCCGGAATAGCATCTCTGGTTGCTCCCGTTGTTTCACTATCATCAGCTGAAAAGAGAGACGTACATATTTCTAGGATACCATCACAGTAAGTAGCAGTACCATTTTCCTCTACCTTCTATGGAATGCTACTGAAGGAAAAAAAAAAGACAAAAAACAACAATACATTGGTAATGACATTTCAGTAGCTGTCCTTAGAAACACAGGAGAGCAACTTATGTGCAACCAAGAGCCAGTGTGAAGGAAGGTTTGCAGAATAAAACTGACTTTTCAGGGTAGTTCTGAAAATCCTGAATGGATAATTAAGTAACAGTTATTGAATTAAGTACATTTGAGATGCTTCTGCCTAGAATGCATGCTGGAATTCAGTGGCATATTTGGAGATTCCTGGTATGTAAAAAGCCTTTCACAACTACAAGAAAATCTATCACAGCTTGTAATGTTCTTCTGAACAGCTATGAGGAACAGGCTGACACTGAGCAAACTCTTACCTTCATAGTGTAGGGCTTCTGGTTCTGGATGTGCTCCACTATTGACTTAATTTTCTTAGAGTAGGGATTGGCCAGGTCAGGCAGTAATGTCTGTTAGAATGAAGCATCACAGGTTGGTTGTTACTTTCCAGTCGCATTAACAATTTGTACAAGACTAGCTGCTGGTATTTATGATGTGTATTACTGTGGGTGTCATTCTAACCTGGGTAATGCTTTATCTCCTTTGGGAAAGCTTTTAGAATAACCAATCAGTCTTTAAGCCATTTTTCAGTTTAAAATAATCACTACATTAAAATTCATTATCAGGAAAAGTTCAGGCTACAGGAGAAGCTTTAGCTACCATAGAATGCTTTGTTGCAGTTTCACCAATGCATATTCAGTAGGATTTTAATATGTCATAACATAAGTTTAAGATTCTCTGAAAACTTTGTGAAAGCTGTAATTGTTCAGAGAGATAGTTTATGAGCTTTTATGCATTACTTTTGGTGTCTTAACAGCTTCTGCTGGCACCCATTTGTGCTTATAGTTGAATGATGAACGCTCCAAGTTCCCTCAGTCGTTTCTCTAATCAGTGGCCTGGTCTTACAAAATCATGAGTTCTGAAAAATGGACTGTTTTCCCTCCATATACTCACAGCTTCTGCGCTGATGTGTGCAAAAGACGGCACATTGAAAAGCCCTTGGATGAGTTCAGGGGGCGTGCTGACCCCCAGCCACAGGAACATGCTCAGACCATTGGCCAGAATGAAGGCCCCTCCTTCTGAGAGACGCTCCTCAGAGCAGCGCACTGCAGCTGGCACAGCGTCGCTCTTCAAATCCAGGTTGTGCTGTAGGGCAGAATGTGCGTAAGTTGCAAACATGGGGACTTCAAGGTGAGAGATGCTCTAACTAGACATTGAAAAGTAATAACAACAGGTTTATTACACCTTAGTGGTTCCTTTCCAGATGGAGGAAATCAGGAGTCACTTCTTTTTCAATTCGTACACTACGTGCTAAAGAGCACCTCTCCACAAACATGAAGCTCGAGCACACCAGGCTCGAGCTTGACTAAAGCTGGCATTTTTTATTAGCCAGCTCAAAAACCAGGCTCATGTTAAGCATACAGTGGAGTTATGAGAGGATGCTGATGGCAGTGGCGGATCATGTTACTTCCCTGTTTTCTTTAAACTAGGGCTTCTTCCCTCCTACTTTTAGTTCAGCTAGCAAGTACTTCCCTTTAAAAAAACTAATCCAGCTTGGCCACGTAACAGCTGCGTGGCACAGAGAAAATCTTCTACATCTTTACAGTTGAAAACATCACAGCAATTTAAAATGAAAACAGTTTAACTGACAGCTAACAGATGTGCAGATAACATACTTACTATCGGCAGAAGCTGGGGATAGAAGAACAGCTGTGTATCAGCTACTCCCATAGACATGACCAGTTGTCGATGGTACGCCCTCTCATCAGTTGGAATTTCTGGTCTGCCAGTCAGCACAGTGCTCTTCAGCAGACAGTTCATGTACACTGGCAGCACCTTCATTGCGTCTGGAAGGATGAGCTGAGAGGCAGAGGAGGCTTTTATTTAATATCTCCCATGTGCTGGGGAATGACAGCTGGTCTTTCAAGCTAATATTTAATTGTTTTCTTTCACAATAAGTACCTCACTGGTGTTCTAACATTTGGTCTTCACTGAGAGAAATAATTCATTGCCCAGGCTTGTGATTATTAAAAGTATTAAATAGTACACAAAAGCCTAATTGGAAAACATAGTTTAAAGGAGACTAAAGGAAACAGTGTAAATTGAAAGCCTCCAATATTGTTGGGAGTCCTTCGCTATTAACCTCAGTACTGAAGTAGAAAATTGCCAGTTGAAGTTCAGAAAAGTGAGGAAGAAGCCACTTTCGCAGCACCTCAAAATCCAGAAGGGAGACGAAGTATTGTGAGAGCTGTAAGAAAAACAGAAGTTGAAGGTTTATGGGATTTGAGTTCAGTTCAAGTCAAAGACGAGGATTGTCCTTTGAACTGGAACAAGGTTTGTGTCAGGAACAGCTGCTAAAAGGATTTGAAAGCACCTTACCTTACTGTTTGTTAGTTTTGTGACACCCCCAAATGCTCTGAATTTGTAAAAAGAGTGAGTAGATTACTAAATGTGACAGCATTTGAAAATAAGAGGTGTCTTCATTTGAGAGAATTTTCAAGTAGTGTGGAACAAAAGTAATGAGGGACCCACAGCTTCTTACTGCCTGCTGGTAAATAAAGGAATGAAGAAGTCATATTTTAATCACCATAGATTTTTTTTTGGTAGGAGTATATTCCTGTCTCAATGTCAGATTTTTAGCAGTAGTGCATTCTTGATGTATCTATATGCAGATTCAGGATGCTAACTGGTTTATCTCTGTCTTTTGACAGTAACAGTTGTTACATGTCAAAAAATCAGTCCGCTACAATCGTTGCAGGAATGGAAGAAAAAAGTGAAAGCTTCTAAGAGTTAGCATGTAATTCTACCAGGAAGAAAAGGCTTGGCATCTCTGTGGTACAGCTGTCACCTTCCTCTGCAGCACTGTCATTCATCCCAAAACAACAGCCTCTGTATGTTGCTACCACTGCATCCCACTGTCATCATATTTGAAAGAAAACAAAAAGTATGTACGTCTGAAATATTCTTTTCTGGTACTGCTGGTGGTGCAAGCGTGGTTGTTGCAAAGAGGGGCTGACATGGGGAGATCTTTACCTGGCTCACTGCTGAAGGGCTGGCACAGTTCTTCCTGTAGCACGCCAGCATGTGTGCTGTCTGACTGACCAGGATGTCTCTGACAACCTTCAGTGGTTGGCTTAGGATAGCTTTAAAGGCTACAAAGACAGAAGAACAGAAGAGCCTGATACAGGTTCTGTTACTTGTTTGCACGACAAATGCAAAGTTTTAAAATATTCTGCTAGATTTTTATTTAACTAAACTTATGTCTATGGCCATTGTTTTCTGACTCTTAAAGCATTTTAGAGAATTTATTAATTTTCACAAAAAACAACAACAAACCCACCTCAAACCAAACAAAAATTCTAACAAAATAATACTGTGCCTATACACTTTTGTGCATTACCTGTTTCTAAGAGCCTTCCCAGGCATTTCTTTTGGGACACATATATCTAAAATTTACGATCTAGTTCTCTTTTCAATGTTGTCGCTCTTAAGGGAGATATCAGTAGCAAGTTACAAATGACTTCCCACTAGGTATCACTCCACCTCCTTTCATTCCCAGCTTAGAGAAGAAAAAAACCAAACAACTTATTCTGACTTTACCTGACTTAGCAAAGAAGTTGATAAGTGCATCGGTCTCACAAGTCTTGTAGACATCAGCTAACTGGGTGCTACAATTTAAGCCTATGTTGTGTATGCGAAGTCGTCTTTGCCCACTTACTGATGTGTAGAGGACAGCACACTGCAACAGAGGAGCCAGATATCTTTCATTGCAATGTTAAAACAAAAATCATAATATTCATAATATAAACAATATAATAATCATAATTATTTTATGATTTATATTATTACTATTATAGGATTTATATTATAATTATGATCATAATATGATAATAAAAATTATAATAATCATCATGCAAGAGCCGCCTACAAAAGGCACAGAATTACTTTTGAGAAACAGCCTGGCTTTTTGGTGCTGCTTCAGTACTATTGAACCAAAGGAGCAACAGATTCAAAATTTTATGTAAATATATTAGACGTAAATGCGTTATAAAGTTATTAGTCTTAAAAGTATGACAATAATGATGGCTGTTGGGAAGGCTTAGTGCTTTCTCATGCTACACTCTGCTGGTATCATCTGAAAACAAGAGACCACTTGATTGTACACCATACCTGAATATGTTATCAAGAAAAATGCCCCAAAGAAATGCAGCTGAAAACACACTGTATCAGAGATCAGAAGCTTGCTGAGATGTTCTCTGCCCATCTTAGCTTTTGTCAAAAGCGACAAAGAAAAACTTGCTAATCTTGGTAAGCCCAAGTGGGGTCCTATTATATCCACCCTTGTATCTTGCCTGTTCCATTGTCTTAGATAGTAAAATTTGAGGGATGACTGAAGAAATTGCTTATGACTTCAACTCTACCTTTATATAATGTTAGCATGTAGGAAAACTTCACAAGAATGAAAAGTAAAGGAACTGCACTCAAGATTTCCCAACTGCTAACATTTCACTGGTTCTGCATGCATCTGCCTGGCACATGTTCGTTTCCTACCACCACAATTAAAACTAATTTCATCACCTTGTCTGCAGATACAAGCCAAAACCTGCAGGGCATAACACCAACTGCAGCTAAACTAATTGGTCAGCTTTGCACTGCATCTTCCACAAGAAACTCTCATATGAAACTCTCAACAACCCTACTGCAACATCCATACGCCAAGCACTTTTTCCATCATCGCTGCTACACCAGGTCTCCAGTAAGTGACATCAAACACCCCAAAGTGGATGTTTCACAGTGCTGTATTCATACAAGGATTAACTGCTAACCTATAAAGTATACATGGGAGCATGATAAAAGCTAAGGAGCTTAAAAACAAAAGTTCAGATAATTCTACAGTTTTTGTGAAACTTTTCAAGCTGAAACATTTTCTGTCATTAAAATAGCAAAAGGTCATGAGGTCATGACAAAACATCTAGAACAGTACACAGCAACCTCGCATTATCTGATAATGGTTAGGATGAATCTTCTGCTAGGTATGAGTGTATCCCACGCACTGGCAATTCAGGCACAGAAAGGGCAGTTTTAATTATTGCCCAATTTACATTTCCAGGAACTGCTGGGATCCCATACTGTGGAATGAGAAGGGAAATACAGGTGTCGTTAGCTTTGAAACAGCCTGGCATTTCAAGGTAGCATTCTTTGGCGAGTTAATTAAACATTATTAGTGGTACTACAACACCAGCAAATGTGCACGCTATGCATCACTCCCATCAGTCCTACAGTGTAACATTTTGCAGTCATATTAAAAAAAAAATCTTGCTCACAGTGTCAATAAATGACACAATGCATTTTTACCTGAATTAAGGCTCCACTGTCCTCATTCAGTTTGTCGTCATGTTTGAACTCTACTGTCACAGCCTTGTCACAGTCAACTGCTGCCATTTCTACATCTGTAGTGTTGTTCATGTAAATAGCCCCAAAGAAGTCAGTAGCCCTGAAGCCTACAGCCAGATGAAAAAGCAAACACACAACATCCTTTTACAATTTACAAATAAAAAGGATACTATTTTCTAACTTCAATTTTACTTAATGAAACACCAACTATTTTCCCTCAAGGGTGTGCCGCCTCGGGGGTGCAGTGCCCACCAATCTTCCTTGCTGGTGGCATTTTCTCTCCATTGGGTAGGAGAAGTGAATCTGTGTGGACCATCGAGGAGCGCAGTGACTCAGGGACCCCCAGAGCCTTTGGCATTACTCACTGGGCCACTCAGTGTGTTTATGCTCTCCCCAAATACTTGCATTTGAAAGTAAGAACTAATGGTCAAAAAGCAGAAGCATTACTTTAATTTGAAGTATTTAGAAAATGAAAACACGTGTAAGCTTTGGGCAACCCACACTCTTTTCTAAGACTGCTTTGCATTTTAGGCTGCATGCACAGTGATCAGGACTGACTGGCAAATTTACATAGACGTACACAGTAAGGGGATACACAGCCATTTTCTCAGTCTGTACTTTCCAAAAGGTACACAATGAAGATAAAATGGGCAGCCTGCTGTTACAAGTTTGTATACACTTCTTGCACTGTATTACTTAGAATTATATATTCTCATATTTGATTCCCAACGGGTACCATTACCTGTACTTGTTCGAACCCTCATTATTGCATCAAATCCCGTCTTTTTCTCTATGTCCCTCCTGAGGTCAGTTAGGAACTGCGGGCTATCAGAATTGAGCTAGAAAGGTGAAGCAAATGAACAGTTGCAGTTCACCACTGGGTGGCAGCAAACGAGCAGAAACCCAACACTCCCCCTCCCTGACATCACATCTGTTCAGGATTACATCTCTCTTTTCCTTCAATAGAGATGTTATTAACAGGAACAGAGCTGTGCAAGTATCCACCAGTTCATCACCAGGCTTAGACATGCAGAGTTTCTGTTCAGTCACACCTACCTCCAGTAACGTCCATCCAAGCTAAGTTTATATGGTATGGCCTTAAGAATTAGAGTAGCCTTGTGCACTTTACAAAAAATGCTTCTGTCGCTCAGCTCCTGACACAAGGGAAGTCCTGTATTTCCCATAAATATTTCCCTGACATTTAAAACAAACAAGTAGTGTTGTGACTTTATTTTGGTCTTTATTGCAAGCATTTTTATCTATAGGTACAGAGTAACTGACTTCCCTGCAGATGTCAGCATACTTAGGTAAGTGGTTGGCAATCTATGCAAAAGTAAAATTACAATTTCAGCACTTCAATTTTAGCATGACCTGCCATTTCTACTAAGTAAATTTTCTACGGTTACTTTAACAGTTTACAGGTAAACTGCCAAAAAAGACTTTGAAATAAAAACAAGCAGTCCCCAGCTGTTATTAGCTGACAAGTTGGGAACTTGCACCACTTACCTGGAAATTGTTGTACCTGTACAGTGTGCCTCCAGTGTACATGGTGACAAGACCCAAGGAAGCTATGTCCACATACTGATTTGGGAAGAGGAACAAATTCACGCAGCAGCCATTAGCCACGCAGTCTCTGGCTAAGGACTCGTAACAGTTCACCTGAGGCTGGAAGAGTGTCTGCACAAAATTAAAAAACAGAAATGCAGTAACATTAGATCTGTTGGCAACCACTCACAATCCAAATGTCCTCCTGAAAAATAAAAATGATGGAAGTTTCAAATGAGAAGATGTGGATCTGAATAAATCCACACTGCCCCTGCCCATACATTCCACTGATATGCATATGCATCAAAAACTTCATATTCTTACTGAACTAACTCACTGAACGGGTAGGTAGCAGACTTGATGGGTGGAATTATCTGCATTTCCTTTATAAATGAGGATTTCCTTTATATATATAAATACCTTTTCTTTATCTGTGTTGAGTAGCTTTTTGTCATCTCTGTTTCTCAGTTTTCCCGGTGCTTCAGCAGTTGGCAATGAAGAGTGGAAGATAAACAGTTTCCCAGCACATTCTGCAGCCTGTTACAAAGACACCCATATAGGCATTGAATCTACTGCTAAGATTAACAAGCCTAGTTTTCAGACTCTCTTGTTTCTCTTAGAACAGTAACATTTCTTGCAAAGGTTCTTCAGAGCTAAATAATTCATTTGGAATCTTTACACTTGATGGATTCCCAAAGCTGGGAATTTTATGTCAGTAAATAATGTAGTCTAACACAGATGTGCTGGATGATGCATTAGTACAGTAATTTCTGCATAGGAAGCTAAAATCTCAATGAGTACAAGAAGTACCTCTCCTACAGAATTTTAAATTAGATACAATTAATTGAAAGGAAATGTAATTTAACAGAAAATACATTTATTTCAGTTCAGGTCATTATGTTTTTAAAGAGTGACAGCTACCCTCCTGTACAAGATTCTGCATTCAAACTTACACTAAAAATAGAAGCAGCAGAACTTGTGCTGCACTTCTCCTTTCACGAAGAAACAAAGTGAATACCAATTTTAGCTGAAGTTTTCAATTCTTATTGACAGCTATAATGAGGCAATGATATTTGCTAACTGGGATGGCAATCTGCTGACAGGAAAACCTAAATTCCAGAGAACAGCAGCAGTACCGTAGGCACCTCTGTACTGTAACAAACTTTTCCACCAAAATTTAAGAAATAGTTTTTCACTCGTTATTGAGATCGCTAATTGGCAACTGAACTCGTTGAGCATTAAACTGGGTGAAAGGAAAGAAGAAGGAAAGGGAGTAATTGTTCTTTTCCTGCTCCAGGCTTACCAACACATCTAGTTTAAAAATGCAATACCTGAGACTACCGATACTACTCTGCTTTGGGACTCTTTCCCCTCCAGATCTAAAGATGCGCACAAGATTAGTCCACATCTCAAAATACGCCATGGCATTCTTCTGGGAAAAGTAGAAATTTGTTTGCTATGGCAGAAATGCAATCAAAGACAGTATCTTACTTTTAACAGAGATGAAATTTCACCCCTACTAGTTCAAGCATTGTAGTTTTTAATTATGAACACCAGTTTGTTTTTTTTTTGTAACTTTTACAAAGCCTTCTGTAAAGAGTGACTGACTGAGCACACACCCATTACTAATAACATCCATCAGGAATTTTTGGGAAACTGTCTAAAATTACCATTTCAAAAAATGCATTGATACTGAAGAGCAATAGAATCCATTTCATTCTTTTGAGACAAGATTAGCTTTCTTGAACACATGTATGTGCGTATTCATAATTTACAGTGAACATCCTTGCAAATTATCACTTTTAAGTACTGAGTTTAATAAAAAAAGCTTACTTGACAACAACTTTAAGGAGCAGCAGTAAAAGAAAATGCATATTTAAGTTTGTTTTGCAGAGGTCAAATACCAAGAAAGAGCATTTTGATAGAATTGGTAACCAAATGTTCTGCACATACACCTTCTGCTACTATGAATAAGAAGAAAATAAATATTTAAGAAACAAGTTTGAGAAATGCTGTGTAATTTTGGTATAACAGACTTCTTTACTCACAGTTTGTGATTTGTTTGTACACAGCTCACAGATAAATCAGTGACTGGAAAACAACTCTGGCTGTCCCTACAAATCTTGTGGTGTCATTCTTTTATTGGCAGAACTCCACGGAAATGTCAGCATTTCGAGGGCTATCCCCGACATACAGAAAGCTGCTGGGGATGCATTTGATCCACAGTTTCATTTTCAGATGTATGCATGCTGTGAGAAGCTGGCAGTTCAGTAGAAACCCTCCCACTCCCCACTCAATTCTGTAGTCATAAATACCTCATTTTGTACAAAGTCAGCAGAAGCTGGAGAATAGGCAGAGTAAAGCTGTTGTATCTTACTCCAGTTCTTAATCTGCCATTTAAACATACAAAGACAACAAATCTGTGCAAACATCCCAAGTATCTAACGATTTTGTAGTAACTAAACACCTTTTTATCTCTCAAATACTGAACAAAAAAAAAGAGCTCCTGCTCTCCATCTTTCCCTAAACATCCTTCCAATATGGAACAGACTCTTGAGGGACCTCGAGAAGAATTTGAAAACAGATGTGCCAATCAGTGTTTTCATTTCAACTAAGAAAGTTCATATGTGCTGTTAGAATAATGGAACATCAATGCTGGAAACAGTCATTTTTCTCTTTTCCATTGCAGTTTGTAGGAGGACTCCTTACTGCCCTTCAGCAAATGGAATTTAGGTAGCTTATCAAGCCCAGTCCTAATTAAAGAGCTGCTTCTGTTTGAGAGAGGAACATTCTAACCTTTAGCGCCTCCATGCCAGCCTGGATAACAGGAGCAAAGATGGTCTCACTCTCATTAGTGTCTGCAAACATTTCGGGAATCTGGTCCAACAAGCTACAGAAGAGGAAAGGATGAGTGTCTCAACTGCTTAGTATTTTTGATAACCCCCCAAAATGTACCAGACCACGTCTTCACAGAGGAAGATGTTTTTCATGTTTTCCAAGCAAATTAAAAAAGAATTTTGATTGTTCAATCTCGTTTTGAATTTTAAAGTTCTACTGAAATGCATTACTCCAAAGCTGACAACATAAAGGATTACACATTAAGGTATTGATCACATACATAGAAGGAAAAACATGCAACGTGGCACAAAGGCACAGCTCTCTCCCATTTTTGAAATGGCACAGCTTATGATGCATGGTTTAGAGCTGGTCTAAATAGGCTTCCAAATTCAGCATTGCGGAGTCGATAGCACTTTCGCTTTGCCTCAGAGAGGGAAATGCAGGACTTCAAGCATCCAATGACTTCTGAAGCATTTCAACAAGCACATGCTTGTTGCCCAGACTCTCCAAGACAACGAGCTAAAAGAAAAAAGTGCTTATTATAGCATCTAGATCTTATTCAGATATGGAATAATTGTACTTTACTTGTTAACAACAGATCGTGATTCCTGGAAGTTAACAAGGAAACCATCCAGCAAAGGAACAAAAACTTCCCCAACGTCTGAGACCACCATCATCTGAGGCTGAGCTAAGTTACTTTTCACATTAAAGAAGTGGAGGACCTTGTTGTAAGTGACAAAACCAACTCGAATTGCTGAGGATTCTTCCTGTTCTTCTCTGTGAGAAAAATTAAAAAACGACAGTTACAACTTTGAAACTCTGGCCTTGAAATGCAAGGCTGCTGCAGATGGCTGGCTGTATCGGGTGCAACAAGGAGAACAACCACCAAGAAGATGTAATTAATTATCCCTCCTCTAAGCAGTAGCTACTCTGCGATTAGCAGCAGCATCGCTATTAGTATTAATTGGACCCTTATCAGGTTTACAGCCCTCAGTGTAGCAAAAGGTGATCCTATTAAAAAAAATTGGTCCCAATTACATGTGCAGTAGCACCTTCTGTTAGTTTCACAAGTTTCATCAAAAAAACTTCAGCTTGGGAGGGAAGAGATTTTTCTCATGTATAATCTTCAATATTCACGTCAATACGGAATGTTAATCCACGACTGTTCTATGGAGACTGTGCTGGATGAGAAAGGGGCTGCTCTGATCTAAAAGAAATCAATATTCTATATTGAAAACATTCATAAAGAAGTATTTTAAATAATTTCTCCAAGATACTCTACAACTCACAAAGAGGTATAACTTCTGAGTGCACGTTTCTGAATACTTCAAGCACTCAAACACTACTATTTTCTTAGTGACACTATTAACAGAGATCATTCAGGAACTCAGGACGTACAGCACTTTCTTATTCACGAGAGAAATAGCTGCATCATCCTCTGGTCCCAGAGTTCTTACATAGCATTCTTACATAGCATTGCCTCTAGGACAATTTTAACAGATAGCACTCTGATCTGTGATGGTCTGCACGCTTTGCACAGCCCCATTTTTCTTCATAATTTTAAAGATCAGTTGCAAACACAGCAGCTGCTTACCTGTGCAGCCAACACACAACACTGTTCTTCAAGTCTCAAAATGAGATCTCAGTATCACACATGTTCAAAAATGTTTTTAAGTTATGTGTCTAAAAATCACACTGGCACAACTAGTTAGCCTGACTTTCTGAGCTCGTGGGCATAATTTCTATACATGCGTTTCTCCGTATATCTCTAAATAGTCAGGCTCCTGGTTTAGAATTAGTAAATTTGAAAATGTTTATCTTAACATTTCAAGCAAGCAAACACTGTGTTTTCTGCTGTGCTACAAGTCTTCAAAAGAACAAAACCCTCTGAGCAAGAGGTCTTGGAGCCACCTGGCTCAATCCATTCGCTAGTTTTAACTTCTCAATCCTCATCCTCTTCCAGGCTTCTCTGCCACGCATCTTTATAGCAGTGCCCCTTTTCATATTGCTTTGATACCAAGAATTCTTTTCTCTTAAAGAATTTGGGCTCCCAGAAATCTCCTGCAGCAAGTCAAAACTACAAGCTGGGATTTCATTAATAACACCACTAGAGTTCACTGCACGAAAGGAAAAGAAAGAATGCTGCATGTGCAATCAGTTCAACAGATGCTTTCTGTCTGCACAGCAGTAAACCCAGACATCAATTTAAGATTCTCAAAAATCGCCAACAATGTTAAAATTAACAAACTAACATTTGGTCACTGTCACCTCAAAAATGCTTGTATTGTAAATTGTGACATTTCCTGCTTTCCTGAATTCACGCACAGCTGCATGATAACTGTAGCATAGGAAGTTAAGCCAAACACATTTATGTTTCTTTACCTGGGAAGTTTATCAAGAAGAGTCTTCAGCTCATCGCATATGAGTTTAACAAGGCCACTGTTTATATTTCTGTATGATACATCAATCATGAAGATATAAGCAGGTGGATTTGGAGGCTTGTTATTCTACAGAAAAAAATACCATTAACAGGGAAAATTAGACAGTGCCCCGTCAAAAAAGATTTACAAATGGTACAGTAAGGCAATCTACCTACAGTGTTCAGTCATCTGAAGAATGCTGTGGATTAAAAATAGTAATCATGACAGAAAGATGATGGATTGGTATTGGAAGGGTGGAAGGTCCACCCTTGGAATAAAACAGTATGACCAGAAAGTAGCATCCTACTAGCACACAGTATTTAAAGGGCAACAGTTGATTAAACTGTTTAATTGTTTTAATACTAACATCTTCTAATGGAATTCAGTTATTTAAACAAATTTGTCTTTGGATTTTTTCTGTACCCATACTTTACACACAATAATCTTGCTAATAGGAATATTTCAATTTGGTTTTGTTAAGTGATTTCTAACCATTCTGGAAACAGAAAACACGACCCAAGTATTGAACCAGAAATAGAATATCTCAGTCCTTAGCAGTACTAAGCATTGATCATCTGCATCCTGTCTGGCTGGCTGTCTTGCTTTCTCATGCCCCAGTGCGTTCTGAACAGCTAAGAAAACTGTGTTATCAGGAATAAGCTGATCTTCTCTAAGATAATTAAAGCATGAGAGCATCATGTTCACAGTATGCAACTGCTACATGTGCAGCACTGACGTGGGCTGGTATGGATTCCTTTGGGCACAGCTTCTTAGCCATAGTCTTATGTAAACGCACACAAAGTGCACGACACTGACACAATATTCTGTAAGTAATACGATGACGAAGGTTTTGGTTTTAGTTTTAAATAAAGCCATGTCATGCTTACAGATGGACCCAGGAGAGGAAGATCACACAGAGCGTAAACAGCAACAGTAACCATCATTGGTAGGAAAAGTGATATTAGTCTTGTGGCAAGCCTACGTCGCTGAGACAATGCAGTTATTAGTTGGTGTTGATCTCAGGACAACCCTTCCATTATTGTTACATACGGTGCTTCCTAGCCTTCATGTAAAGACTTCTGACCACTAACCAACCACACTTGCAACAAATAGACTTCAGAAAACTTTGTGTAAGAAAAAAATTGTCTGTCCTTTGAATTATGACTTACTGTAGTCTCGGAACACTTAACGCTAATCATTATACCCTTGATCTCACCTCATATGAATCATGTAAATCAAGATTAACTCTTGTCAACTAAAACCAGACAGTATTTTTAAAAGCTCTTCTGTCTTCTGTATTTGGATTCTAGTTTCATAAACCGTATCAAACACTATGAAATTTCTCATAGCATGCTGCTGTTTGTAAAGAATCCCTGCATAATTTCTGACAAATATATGGCTGAAATGAGAACTTGTGCTCTTGCCACATCCGCTTAGCAGGAGCACAATAATGCAGAACAGCTGTTATTTGTTAACATTTTTTGTAGCTGTTCATCCTTGTCATTTGATAAGCGCAAAAGGAAATGATTTTTCAGTTTTGGTCTTAAACTGATTTACAAAAGAATTGAACGTTTCTAACTTTAATGTTAACTTCTCTAAAACTTAGCATTTCCACTGTGTGTGCTGATTTTGTAACAAATTCTTTTTTTCTAACATTCTACTTCATCTGTGAAACAGGCTTTTGCAAAATGAAGACAAACCACAGTGGATGATTTATCACAGAAACTCCCTGATTTGAACTATATGCCGAAAGTCACTGTGCTGGTGAATGTATCATGCAGGGTTACAACTCCAGAGGAGAGAAGAACTAAAGCTGGCACAAAGCTACTTACTACACAACACTTTCAAAAGTCTAGCTGCAGAAATCAGCAAAGCTGAACCAACACTGATGGAGCTACATGTAACTGGGTATCCCTCATGCTACACATGTAATGCCCACTGCTGTCACTGAGTTGCCATCTTGTGATCTGGGGTTTAACCCAGATCTCAATGGAATCCATAGAAGCAATCTCAGCTATTTCATTGGATTTTAGAGCAGTATCCCTGCGAGAAAGCAGAACTGAACAACAACAGTTCATTAATTCATACCAGCAAGAATTTGATCACCTGAGGAAGTTACTGGCACACACTTCAAGACTTTGTCAGATTCACCTTACTCTCCTAATATTACCATGAACTCATTCCACTGACAGAAAGACAATTCTACCTGACTTCAGCAAGAACCAAGAAATACATCTGTAGTGCAGGCAGATGAAGCCACACTGGGAATTTTGGAAAATTCTGTAAGGAAATTCAAAAAGCTTGACTAATTTATGCTATGGGAATTGTCAAATATAGCTCTCTAATAAAATCAACTACAAACATTTCCAATGGCTTGACTGGGCTTTGGAACAAGTTTTTAAGTAATTTAGTATTAGGAAACAGAACCCATTCCACTGTAACTTACTGGTCAGAACACTAAAACTACGTGTCAGGAAAAGATTCAAATTCCCATGCTAAGGTTTGCACTGAGAAGGCAATTTAGGTGTATGCCTGTCCTCAAAATTAACAGAAGACATGGTGTTAAAATGCAACAGTGCAATAGAATTTGATCTGTATTCCCAAAACATCTTCTACACACTTGCTAGGACCAAACCAGCATCCCAATTGAGGACTGGTGATCCAGGACATTGATGCACTGCTTATTACTCTTACTTGCTAGGCTCATATTCATACTTCCACACAAAAGAACAAATCATATTATTGTAAGCTTAAATTCTCCACATCTGCACATTTTCTAAAATGTTCCCAGACTGATATTTCAGCCTCTAAGCATGCTTACTCTAAGGTAGGTATTTATAGGATTCTGTTTGTGCTGGCATCAAATCATAACAATTCGCACACTGAAGATACTCACTCGGCAGTAATCCAAAGTAGCAACATATTCATATGATCCCAGAGATAGCTCAGGCCTTTCATAGTGGTCTACCCGCCGGCCAATGTGGTCCAGATGTTGGAAGAAGAATGGAGGGACTGAAAATCAGTACAAGAACAGAAAAAAAAGTTTTTGTTTTGTAGCAGAGGGGAACAACCCAACAGCTCCATTCCACAGATATGACCTGGTAATGTAGCCCACTCTGTTACTGAGAAAGGGAAGAGCATAAGCACTCAGCCAGGTTTTATCCCTACATCCATCTGAGAAAACAAACAAAATCTATATTCTGGTAGTCCAGGTCCTCTTATATTTGGAGAACAAGGCATATTCCCCCATACATGTCAACAGTATCCCTTAAGTTCAAGTAGCAAACTGACTCAGGTTACTCCACAGGCAGGAGTCTGCTATCCTCAGAATACAGGCTAAACGATGGGTCTTTTCTTAGTGGACATTGTCTCCTCAAAGCTTAATTCAAGTCACTGGAGTTAAAAATGGCACTTTTTCAAAAGCCTGTGCTGCTTTATGTAAAAATACCACTCTGCAACGTTCACATCCCTGGCCTACTGTACAGCAAACTGCATTCAGTCCTTTGCACTGGGAACCTCCTGTAGCTACAGATAAAAGATGCAAAATTCCCAAGCAAACATTAAGAAACCAAGGGTTTTGTCACCAACAATTTATATGTGGTTAGTCTGAAGGTTGGTCACAGTGGGGAAGGTCATATCTGGATTTTAGCTTATTTTTTCTCAATTGATGTACATTTAGGATAATTATTTTTCACAATTTGTGCCTGTCAAAAGCGGTGGGGGGGGGGAAGTACAGAACACCCTCCTAATTTGTAGGACATCTAAGGTCTCCATTTTTTTATTTTATTTCTTTCCAAGTGATTTCCTTCTTGGATAAAGGACACTGTACTCATACAAAGCATAACCGAAAATGATACTTTCTTAAAATGTTCATAATGCATTCAAATTTCTCTTTATGCAAGTTTAAATTGCTAACAAACTCTGAAAATTGCTGTCTGCTATGCTTGCTCAAACATCTGAGCCTCAGGCAGAAAAGAAGCTGCAGTTAGCCTGTCAAGGTTCCTGTTTCAGAGCTGAAAATATTACTGTATTAGGGAAAGCACTATAGCACTGCGATCCAGCTGAGGAAATCCAACTTGATACAAATGTCTAGAAAGGCTACTTCTGGCAAAGAGCTGGGATTTAGCCAAGAGCACAAGAACAGTTATGAGTCACATGCAGCACACTTGAACAAATATGGCATGGTATCTTCTGTGAAAACCAACAGTTGTCACAGTAAGATTAATAGCTTATTTAACCGCTGCATCCGCAGCCACGGACAGTCTAACATGCTTCTAAATATTTGGTCTTTTCTGAACATCTACGTTTCTTAATTTTTCTACACAAAAGTTGCTTTGGGATAGCAATACAGACAGCTTGTATCCTATGTTGATGTAGTATTTTAAAATAAATTTTGATCGCATCACACTGGACTTCACAATTCAGCACTGTGGTTTTTTATAAATTTTTAAAAATTGGATTGAAAAAGTGCTTCCAATTTTATTAAAGTGTTTTTTGCTTTGTTTTGATATTGAGAAATAGGCCTCCTTACTGCAGTTTCATGACAGCAAGTCAAGAAAATCACTTCAGATATATGGTTCCTTTTTAGTTTTACTGGACTTACAGGAATCACAGATCAGAGAAACATCACTTACCTTCATTTATACAATTGCAAAATCCACACTGATATCTTCTACCACCTTCAATAAACTGCATGAAAGGACACATATAAGCCTTGCACCTGTTACATCGGATTGGTCCGGTCTCACCATGGTTTACAATATAAAGAGGTGTCTAAATAAAACAGTAAATGAAGTTAAAAAAAGCACTGCAAACTTGACATCAAATAAAGTGAGTTAGAAAGCTGCTGCTCAGTCTTAACTCTTGCTAAATTTCACCTGATCAAGAGACCACTGTCCAGCATGTACCCAAATTCTACAGTAAAACTGATTCTCGGGTGCCTTATTCTCACAAATCCTATTTTTATGCTTAACAAAAAGGAAGAAAACATTCACACCAAAAACCTAGAAAATTTTGTAAGCGTTGCAAGTTTAGGGCCCCAGGCTGACTTTCTCCAAAGGAATTTTATAGCTTACTTGGGAAAAAATCACTGAGGTCCAGGTATTTTGCCTTCTCTACCAGTCTGAGCTTTCCCAAAGAGATTTGTTGCTGCTCATGTATTGCACGTGACTATCGCCAACAGCGATGTGCTAACTGCCTGGCCCCTCATATAGCTGTGTTACATGCTATACTACAGTTTAAATGTTGTCAAGGTCACCAGCTAGAGTAGAGGATTTAGAAGACATACTAATATTTATTGAAGGAGAGTACATGCAGTAAACAAACACAGTATCTTAAACACTTGTCAGCTTAATTACACTGACCATGCTTGCTTATAACCTCTGCCAAAAAGCACAGCTAATGGAAGACATTTTCCAGATGCCCCTTTCAGTAATAACTGTACAGCAATCAAAGATTCCTGTAATTGTAATTTATGTTAGAAAAGTCATACTTGAAAGCACTACACAAATAGAAGTTTGTTCAATTATTTGTGAAACTCTCCAGAGCATAAACATGTTTTGTATTTTTCTTCTTTTTCGTACTCTCTTCAACCTCAACTAAAAATCTCTGACAGTGAAGAAATGAACCTAAAGCTGGGCCACGTGATGGAACTCAGCACAAGGAAGAACACAGCCCTCGAATGCAAACATTTTTCCACTGGAAGGTGCACTTCTTTACTTTTACTTATTCTCTCTTCTCATAGAATGGTCATATTTCATCCATTATACACTTTCATCTTTTATTGGAGCATAAATCTCTGACTACCTACAAAATCATACATGTCCTTCTTGCATTCATTGCTTACATGTATTTTATTGTTTGTTTATATTGTAAGAGGCAATTATTTTACTCATTTATTTCTTTAAAGCTTTTGATGCATTTTCCAAAGCTCTTATACCTATGAGTAGATTCAGCTAGATGAGTTTTAAGTGACCCCTCCTGCTCCACTGAGGTCACATTCTGCTTTGCACTCTTCCTTCTACAAAAATTGAGTTTAACACAAATTACCAGATAATGTCTGCTGGCAAACTATCAGGGTCATTTTTCAGACCCAGGCGCCTTGACTATAAAGACTGCTCACCAGCCACAATTACTTAATAAGTTTTAAGACTTCTGGTTTTTTTCTCATTACTTGGCAATTCTCTCATTATCTTTCTGTAGTATTAATTTAATGAGACCTGGATCTAGTTTGTTGTTAATAATATTATTATAGTATCTGAACCAATAGGGAAATAAAGAACACCCTAAAATAACTCCTGTCTACTTTCTTATACATACTTAACCTATTATCTTTTTTTAATGACAGCGGAAATAAAACCAATGCTTTTTCTTCACGTTTGGAACTGAAAATTTTCCTTTTGCCTTCAGCTTGTTTTTTTGTTGGTTTTTTTTTTTTTTTTAAATTATTTGTTATAAAGTATCTTTGCAGTGTGGTTGTAGAATTCCATACACCAGTGGTTACTGAAATTTACGCACGTTTAACTCTGCATCAAATGGACTTGAAGTCAATAAGACAGTGTGCTGTGCATGACTAAAATGTGCTGAAAGCCTCAAGAAAACAGAACCCCAAAGCAGTGACCAGCAAGCACCGCACATACTAGGCTGGGTTCTGCTTTACCTTGCCCACAGAAATAAAGAAGGAAATACCAACACAATTGTACTGCAGAGGATGGCTACTTTCAGTTCTTAATAATCTTGCTAAAAAAGAAACATTCTAAAGCAATTCATGGAGCTATGCCCAAACCAAGAAATGCATGCAATTAAGGATTTTGTCTAACAAAGAAAATTGTATAAATACATCTAATACTAAAGCAACTTATATGACAATTTCTGAATAAGGACTCAGATGAAAAGTATAAATACCCACTTTTTGATGTGAACAACAAATTGTGAAAGAAATTTTACCTCAAAAAGAGCTAAAATATTTCAAGGCACTGTGCCACTACACTACTTTCAACCCATCAAAATGCAGACATACCTCACAAAAAGAGACAAAAATATATTGATTGCTGGCTTTCCAGCACTACCAAATAAAAATATTTATCAAAATCAATGATACCTGGTAGCATAAATCTGACCTGGAATGGGCATTTAAAAGGGATTCCTTTTATGTAAGCTGAAGGACTGGAGAGACAGAAAGAATGAGTTGCCCAGGGAAGCAGAACACTGTGGTTTTATGTTAAAGAAAAGGTGGTCTGGGTAGAAGAGATGGAAAATGCTGTAAAAGACCTGCACAGACTTTCCATTCTCTGAAACCTCAGGGCCTCACTAGAGAGCAAGTCCTGAAAGCCGATCTGATAAACTGTAACTCATCCCACTGTTCATCCAAATACAGCTGAGACAGCAAGAGTTTTATTTTGGAAGTATTTCAGCAAGAACATGTCTCAGGAGTCAGAACTGTATCACAAAGCAATAGACAGACATTGGTGGCACATTTCCAAGATGAAATGCATCCATAAAAATTTTCAAAGGGACTATAGCCTGTTCTTTAATGTCTGAGAAAGCTGAATTACTATTGCTAGAAAAATAAAGACCTGATCCACTCCTGAGGTTCCTCACAAAGTATCACTGTATTCATATTGCAGGATCAGGGCCTCAGTTGGAAACTGTAAGTGTATGAACAAGGACTGCGATGAAGCTGAGGATCATCACAGCACATCTCTGTAAAGGCATTCTAAAGAGAAAAACAGAAGAGGACTCTGGAGAATGAAAGAGGTATATGCAAACACTGAGGAAAACTAGCTATTTATCACACAACAGAATAACATACATACAGCATCTGTTTTCCTTGCCAGACTCACATAAATATACAGGGCTGCAAGAAAACAATTTACAGCTGTGCTTCAAGTTGCATCTCCACATGCAGTGTACACAGTGCCTTGCCTACCCACCACAGCCAAGGAGGATTCCTAGCCATGCCCGGACATACATCCCATCACTACACTGATGAATCTGCATTAGGAGCCACATTTTTGCCCTAAGTTTTTCTTTATTGTTTGGATGCATTTAACACCCTATCACTGAAATGAGAGGAATGTGAATTGAAGGGAGGTCCACAGTCCACAAATCTGGCTACATCAAAGAGAAACACTAGATCTCACACCAAGAGCACAATTTTCAATTTGATCAGTGTCTTTATCACACCCTACTTTCCCTCACAAGAGAAGGAACTGGCCACCAGTTTTTTTTTCCTGCATACTTCTGAAGAACTTCACCGCTTTACAAAATCACTTGCCCAGTGTAACATTGTATGTAACCATGTTACATTGTTACATTGTATGTGACAATGTGTAACATTGTCATGTAACTACATGACAACCTGCCCATTCAACTGCAAATCTTCTCAGGACAGATGACTTTAAAAGCACACCTTATTAAAAATCCAGACTCAGAGAAAGTGAGGTTACAGGCCAGTAGTTAATGGAGATGTTTAGATGAGGGCTACTTGTTTCAAGAGTACCTCACTGCTTTGAAAAGCTGCACAGATCTGCATCTCCTGATGACTTCAAATATGACAGTTCCTTAAAATTATCATCAACAGTACTACAGCAGAGAAAATGTTTTATATTTATGTATAGTGAACTTTAAACACTCTGAATATGCATACCCGATTATCAGAAATACTCAACTGCCAGCTACTCACTCCAGGCAGTTCACCCCACAAACAAGTTGTACAAGACAACAAAATCCTCAAAGGCATTGTTTCTAGAGATATTATTCATATTGTTTTTTATGTAAATCTAATTATTATAACACTTAAATTAGAATTTTAAGATAGCCTGCACAATATAAGTTTCTGATCACCAGGGGAGATGGTTGTTGGCCATGTGCAACTGCCCCCTGAAACGTTGTGCTTGATCAGTACACTAGAGACACAAGGAAAAAGTCCTCAGGAAAAATCATAGAGAATTTGGAAATGTAGGACTGATGCTATTTCTGAAAACAAACAACCAAAGCACCAACAAACTCCTGGTCATGAACCCATCTGCCTGTGTTTCCTAGGACTGTTGAAGGGGTTTGTTTTCTTTTCTTATACCCTC
Source organism: Tetrao urogallus (assembly GCF_951394365.1). Lineage (NCBI taxonomy): Eukaryota > Metazoa > Chordata > Aves > Galliformes > Phasianidae > Tetrao > Tetrao urogallus. The sequence continues at coordinate 35,119,985 of NC_136817.1, read as the reverse complement.
ACAGATTGGCTTTGAGAAAGATTAACCACTCTACAAATAATCCCCGGGTTTTGAGCTGCTTTACTGATTCAAATAAAAACGTCAGGAAAGCATTTCCTTTTGCACTGTTCCTGCTGTCTTCTATCAGAAGCTATTCCTTCAAAGACAAAAACAATTTTCTCAATTCCTGGTTTTTGGATGTTGAATTCTATCAGACTCCTCAGCTGGAGGACTCAAGACAGTTTGTACTGCATCCTCTGCAAGGCTCACAGTAGGTTTAAGTATATTTTGTAATACTGCTTTGCCATTTATTTTCTTCTTTATTTTATTTTATGACCACAGCACAGCTACAGCACCAGCACTGTGATGCATTTTTACAGAACACATTCAAATGCAAGATGCATGTTCAAACCTTCTTATTCAAAAACCCTCCACAGGCAGCCCAAACATTCACCTACGTGGCAGTATGAGAAATGCTGTACCATGGCAAGTGAGCTTCAAGTTGGCACCTCACACTGGATTTGATCCATTGTGTACAAAAATGAACAGAAAGGTGAATCAACCTCAGACTGTCAGCATTCCTCTTTTTAAGAGAGTGCTGCATAGAACAGAGCTGGTGGCATAAAGAGCATACATAGAGGATTTTTAAAAGACTGAGGATTGGGGAAAATACATGAAATAATGATAAAGTTTAGACATAAGGAAACCTGAGAACTAGGTAGCTTCCTTCTTTAAAACTTCCAGTGACAGAAGAAGGGGGAAAAAAAAAGGTGTACTCTATATGCTTAAGAAAGGCACCACAAGTTCTCCTGCTCATGATCTCAAGATGGAAATACCAAGTGATAACAAGTCAGAGCTTTCCCACACTTCTCAGCTTTGAGGTGGTGACTGTTACCTGGACGTTTGGCCATGCTGCACCTCAAGTGAAGGTCAGCAGCCAGGATTCATTGATGATGTAAGCAGAAGCATGAAATTGGTAAATCAAGAAACTGTACCGAACGACAGACTTCCAAATGTTAGTGATTTAAAACAACTGGATCTCATGCAGAATCTCTACCAGTCCATCCTACCAAAAGAACAAGCTGGTGCAGAGGCATATGCACAAGAAGAGCACAATGGAAGGAGTAATAGAGAGACAAAGCAATTCTAGGAGATCACCTCCTCCCAGCAGTGCTGGGGGCAACATGCACACATTAAACTATACATACTAATCCACAGCTCCACTTTTCAGCCATCAGTATCATCACGGTCCAGCACTGCAGTCCTTGTTTGAGAATTTTTGGCATTATTGTCACAGTTGTAAAAACATTGAAAAATAAGACAGATAAATTGTAGCTGGCTTCTGTACAGAAATGCTAAGTAGTAGTTACAAGAGGAGGTAGTCTAGCTTTATTGACCACAGACGTTTTACAATAGAATTGGAAGTTTGTTTTTCAACAAGAAGACATTCTGATTTGTTCTCTGTCTGGCTCAACACTCATTCAGTGCTAAACTTTTTTTTTTTTTTTTTTGGCAATCACTACAGGAGAGACCTGAAAAATTTTTGCAAGACCAGACACAATTTGGGCTCCAAATATTATTACCACTGACCTTCTGACAGGTCCAGTCTCTTTATATGTTCAGGATGGTCACATTAATGCTATTTTGCTCTTGCATAAAACTTCTCAGGACTGCTAAATACATGATACATCCAACACCTTAATTTAAAACAGAGGCACAGTCTCTTACATACAAACATGATAAGTAAACTGGCCTATCAATTCTGTTTCAGAAGGCCAAAGACCACTTACCACAAACACAGCTGTGAGCACTTCTAACATCCTCTAGAATATCCTTAGGATAGCCAATCAAGCAACACACCAAACAGTGCTCATGGAACATATAACTCTAGATTCAGGGAACAAGTATTTAAGTTTGTAAAAAAAATTAAATCCAAGTGTAGTGTTGTAATCTCTAAAGCAACACTTCTGGATGAAATTTTGCCACAGGAGAGCATTGTCAGTGTTATCCAAGCTTTTGTAGCAAAAACAAAACCAAAGCCTTCCAACATTAACAACTGCTGTATGCAGCTACCTTCCTCTCTTTTATTAAGGTTGATTTGTTGCTGGATGTCACAAGTAAGGGTTGTGCAGAGACTCGCGAGTTAAGCAGCCTGGGAAGAACAAAACTGTACAAATGCTCCTGTTGTCTAGGGCTGGGGATGTAATCTACACTTCTTAGCAAGCACAGATGAACAAATTTTGTTTAACACTAAAAAAAAAAAAAAAAAAAAAAAAAAAAAGCAGCTCCCTCCTCCATCTATTTCCTGTCCTACAAGAGAAGCTTTCCTTCCCACGGAATAAAGGGACGTTCATAAAAGAAGGCTTAGACTCTCCCACTTTCACAGAATCACAGACTCAACAAGGTTGGAAAAGACCTTCAAGACCATCCAGCCCAACCATCCACCTGTCACCAATAGTTCTCACTAAACCATGTCCCTCAACACAAAATCCAAACGTTCCTTGAACACCTCCAGTGTTGGTGACTCCACCACCTCCCTGGGCAGCCCATTCCAGTGCCTGGCCACTCTTTCAGAAAAGTAGTATTTCCTAACGTCCGGCCTAAATGTCCCTTGGTGCAGCTTGAAGCCATCCAGGACAGCTCTAGACCCTTCTATGATTAAGCCCTAGGCATAACCTGGTGCAGATTGATACTGAAAAAAAAATCTGATCATTAAAATAATAATAATAAATAAAATCAAGCCACATCAGCTTTGTATTCAGCTTAACAAAATCTCATTTTTCCTATGCAATTACATACTTCATATTGATCCATTCAAAATATGATTCTGTACTACTGGACAAAAAAATAAAATATGCACAAACTGAATGTGCATGAATAACTTCAGTTTAAAAAGCAAAATACAAGCTTTTCATCCTGAACTAAGTACCAGCACATTCTGACTGTGTGAAGTTTCCAAGGTAACTCATTGACATCTCTGAAGGCTTAATGTTACAGCTTGCAAACTTAGAATGTTTAATTTACTGCTGTTGCTACAATCAACTTCGGCTAGAGCATAAGAGGAGGGAAACACCACTTCAGGAGAGTAAAATGCAGCCTGTAAAGGAAAACGTACACAAAGAATGTCAGATAACATTCAGGTTGCTATTTTGAATTGCAGATGTATCTACTGATAGCCAAAGCCACTTTTTACTTGAGTGTAATTTTTGTTGGCATAACAATTACGTGGCTGTGAAGATTATTTTTTAATCCCCTTTGCCTTCATTATTCACTTTTGCTTCGTCAGTCTTTTCTTCTTGCATTATCACTCTGAAAAACAGATAATCTCCAGCTTACAGAAAACTAATTACATCACATTAACCTCCATCTTTAGAAATGCACCTTTCCCAGGCCAACCTTTCAAATCTGTACAAATTTATCAAGATCTCCAATTAAAACATAAACAAGATGAACGTCAATTTTCCAATCCACTGTCCCCAGGTTTTCCATTCCACAATAATACATGGAGCAACACTACAGAAATACAAACAGCATTTTAAGATTTACCCTACAGACAAAAGGGAAAATAATTAAATACGGAAATTTACTTGAATTAGGACAAGCTCTGCTGCTGAAACTCCTGCTAACTTTGGCTCTTCATTCTAGTTAGACTGTAGTTGCTAGTTGCAGCCCAACAGGCTAAAAACTTTCTCCTAGATGAAGCTGTTCTGGGAAGCAATCCAATTCCAAATGTTTTACTTCCAAATGAAGAGTAGTGCAAAGCATACTCCATAAAGAAAGCCTTATCTAATACAGGATTTACATATCTCTAAATTAGGCACTGCAAAACCTATCTTACAAGAACTGGCTTCCAAAGTGATGTAAAGCTCTCCGGGTGAAGCATCTGGAGACACACATGAGCTCTGGGCTCATACAATGCATGCCAGTAGGGAAAAAACAAACAAACAAACAACAACAGAAACAAACAAACAAAAAAAAAAACCATCAAACAACAACAACAAAACAATAAACACTGATAGAGCAACAAAGCTCAGCATCCTCCTCCAGAATTCAGACCGAACTACAAGATGAGAGCATAACATTTCTATCTCTCAAATGAAGGTGTCAGAAGGGATGCTTTGGAATATGTTTTATTTTAATATCTGGAAAATAGATGAAATAGTAACACTTGGCTCACATTTAACATGGTACTTACACAGTGATGAGTTCAGGATACAAGTTCAGGATACACACACAGACTTTTCCAAGTAACTCAAAAATGGATTTGATTGTAAAAATATAAAGCAGCTGTAAGAACATGGAGCAATGTCCTACAGCACAGCCTTGTCTCTAAGTTTACTTGCCTAGCTGTAATCTACAAGGCAGTACTGGTGTGTGTGCACTTTTTTTCTGGTCCACCATCTTCCATCTCCAGAAGTCTAAATAGAGGCAATTAACTTTTATATACAGACTGCTTGGTAGCTTGGTATTCTCCACCCCTCATTCCTGGAGAGTGAAGAAGCATTTCATCACAGACAAACTAAGTGTCCTAACTATTAAATTATAACAGGTGAACAAGGCTTCCAAACTCACAATGTTTTGGAAGAACATGACAACAAGCACATACTGCTTCACAAACTGACAAAAATCATACATTGCTGGATCTTTGACAACCCAGAGAGCCACGCAGCCCGCAATGCAACACGCCCAACTTACTATTCAAAGATAGCAAAATATTATCTTTTCACTGGTCAACAGCTGCTGTTTCTGCTTACGAGAAGGAATCTTTTCTTACCTACACTCGAGAGGAGTATTGACAACATGAAACAATAACAAAAGCCTCAACATAAAGGGTGATGTGTAGCCTACACAAAGCAAAAAGATCAGGAAACATTCAAAAAGCTCTGACATTTCATTTCCAGCAGTGATAAACATGAAGAGAAATCTCAGTTAAGTAAAATCCCAAGTTCATGTGGGGATTACTGAATTACAAGCCAACAAAGAAGAGTGAGATAGTTCAAAACAGAGAACAGGGCAAAATAAATGCTAATCGCTTTTCACAGTCTTCAGATTTTTTATTTTTTAATACTACCATATTTTGTTATTTATAAAAGCTTTCTGGTAGTATAGACAGTTTTACTGTCTAATTATACAATTTCTGTCTAAAAAGACCCAGTCTAAAACTGCTGAATGGTATAAAACCAAATGCTTACATGAGCTTCAGCATCCAAAAGGAAAGGTGGCACCCATAGAAAAATAAACTTTACAAGAACTTCTGGGTGATCCTTGAGCTACAGACCAGCAAGTCTTACTTTTGCAGAGAGCAAATTGGTAGGTGCTACAGTGGAGGAGAACATCAAAAGACACATTGATTAAAAGTATACACAGAAGAAGAGATGATGTGGCTTATGAGGAGGGATGCCATGACACTATCTATTGGATTCTGCCAAGGGCCAGCCAGCATGCAGATAAGTATGATCTAGTTCATATAATGTACTCTTAAATATATATATATATATATATATATATATATATATATATATATATATATATATATATATATATATATATATATTTGAATAGAATCCCTCAAGAAAAGCCATTAAATTAGCTAGGCTCTCACATAACACTGGGGAAGGTTTTCCTGAGAGTAACTAAGTGAGAGAGAAAACAAAAGGCAAAACTAAAAAAAACAAAAAACAAAAAACAAAAAAATTTTACAGTGGGTAGATGCTATCTGTGAGCACTTCAAAGACCTATTCTGCTTTTTAATATTCCCAGTGGAAAAGAGCAATTAATAAGATGTTTCCTTTAAGTCATTTCATATGGCCTGAAACTAAGCGCTCCCCACTCCCATCAAACCAGTGCTCTGCAGAAGCACATAACCATTATAAAATGCATCTGCTTAATAACAATGTGCATCAAATTAAAAATACAGCCTGCTTGTCAAAATTAACAGCCACTGAATATGAACTGCAGAACCCCTGAGTCCTCACTGAACCCATGATAGATTAAAAGAGTGCAGTGACTTCCCTTAATTCTTCAAATTTAATTAACATCTGAATGTTTTCTTAAACAAAAGAACAGTCTTGGGATCTAAAAGATAATTCATGCTCTGCTACTTTGTTCTTGAAACACACACAAAAAAATTAACATTGCATCATGTGCTATTTATTTACCTTGTTCACTTTCTAGTTTCTGCTTATCTTATAGAACTGACACAACCCTACCTAGGAAATTTCGTGTTATACCTGTAAATATTATGGCTTTCCAAACAGGTCAGCTGGATTGGTCACAATCAAATCTCAATATTCTTTCAAAAAGGTTAAATGGCTTTCAGCTCATGAACACCAGCATTTCTTAGAAGTAATTCCATTCAAGTTATATGTTTTTATCTTTTAATTAAATGAGGAGAAAACAGAAATTGACATATTTAATTCCCACTATCAAGTATTTTTATGAGGAAAAAAATAAGTAGGACAGAATATTGTGGAGAAAACTATACAAAACACAATAGTAAGAAGAAAAAAAGAAAGTCACTTAGGATATTTAAATATTTAGAACTATATATAATTATTCAGAGTTATTCACATTTGATTTTAAAACATGAAATACTCTTTTAACTAGCTTTTTTTTTTTTTGATCACATGGTTTTATTCAGGCTCTGGAAACAGTCATGCATCTCCAAAACAAATTAATTTAGAGCTTGGTCCATGATGACAACTATGAGAGCTGGTTTATTTTTATGGACTGTTGCTAAAGCACTTGTGGACTAAAAATAACTTCTGTTGAACAATGATACTGTACTGTCAAAATCTCTAACAAACAAATACTTTACATAGATCATCCAAATGAGGAGAGTGAAAACGAATGGCTATTTTTGAGACATAATAAGTAAGGACCTAGTACAGTTAAGATTCAGAAATAAGATTCCAAATGTAAATAAGATTCAGCAAGAGATGCTTAGGCACTGACCAGGGATGGGGAGGCATAAATTTTCCAATGACCTTTGTTTCTAATGATACACTGCATGTATGTAAAGTTCCCCAGCATAGTTTTGTAGATTGGCTGTGGAAGGCTTTTTGTCTTTTGTAGTAATCTATGTGAGAGACTGTGTAGCTTCGATGGACTCTGCCTCTCTTTTAATTTGAGGACTTTTCTGAATAAGTTCATTTAACTTCTCTGTTCTTCTGAAGCCCAGTGTCTGTGTGCAAAGTGTGGCTGTCCTCAGAACATCAAACACAACTGTACAGTGATTGCTATTGAATGGCCTATGCCTGCAACTTAAATTGCTCCTACTTGTGATTTACCACTACTGAAATAAACCCTCCAAGCTTTGCTTCAGCAAGGCCAATCTAGCATTTGTTTAAGCTTTCCATAAACAACTTCTCTAGAACAACCTCATTTTGCAATTGCACCAAGTCACATGCGAGCACCTGAAATCCTGTGACTTAGCCGTACTACATCTTTCTCATTCATTTTAATTGTTGTGGATTTGAGTTTTCCTCTTTTGATCTGAAGACTAATATTGCAGCCTAATATTTTGCAGCCTAAAATTTATGCCTTTATCTGTATTCACTTAAGTCAGTCTCAAGTCTTCTTCATTCAGGGCTTCCAGATTTCTAGATGTTACAGAACTTCTCAGACATACCACCAATCTACAGGGTTTCCATTCCCTGGGGAATTTTAGCAGCATATTTAGCCACAGTATCTCTGTCTTTTCATTCCACAATGTATGGGAACTGTTGAGTCATGGCCTGAACCACTGATTGAGCACCTGAGGAAAGGACCCGGTCAGCCCTGGGAGCACAGGTGAAGGCAATTCAGCTGTGTGACCAGAAGGGGTGGAGCCTGGCTGCACCTCTCTTAGACCTCATTGAAGGGCTGACTGTCACTGGGGAAGGATCTCTGGTTGGAGATCCTTCCTCGGTGAAGCTTTCCCCTGTGAACCTAGAATTTTCTGAATCAGGTGAGTAACCTTCTTCCCTTCCTTTATAGCACCTTCCTATCGTGCTGGTCCTTCCATTATCACACCTCTGTTGTAATGCCTTTCCCATCATTTTGATCTGTCCAATCGCTACACGCAATATTTCTCTAATTTTTCAAGATCCCTTCTTGTTGCAGAGAAAAATCCTGGTGTGGTTTGTCTTGTTTTTTGCTTTAATGAAACATGCTGTACTGATTTAAAGGCATAAATATTTACATTTAACATCTTTACCTAGCACTGTGTTGGTTTCACTTTGTGTTCCTATCTACTCCCACAGGGATAACTTGTATCCCATTCTTTAATGAGAACAGAGATATCTGTTGTACATATCTTCAAAAAGTACCCCAGCTCAAGTTTTTGTATTTCTCAGCTCCTAAGGGATTTTTTTCCTAGACTACATTTCACAAAATAATCTTTTCCCTGCAGAAGGCAACAGTTCTAATTTCACTTTTGGAGATGGAACCCAAGGTGTGTTTGTGCGTGTGATACTCCACCTTCCCCACAAGAACCCACAGTGACCTACTAAACTTCAATCTGCTTTTCATACGTACTGAAGCCCTGAAATTTTCTTTGTCCAAACTGGACCTTCAGACTGGAAAAAGTATTCCTGAGAAAACTACTGGACTTAAACCTTATAATTGAAAACTCACAGGATCAAAAACAAACGTGTAAAGCTCTAGTTCCAGTCGATTGCTGTTTCCACAAATAAAATTGAAAGGCTTTTTGAATTCATGACAGGTATAAATTCCAAAAACTACTGGGGACATTCAGGCTCTGTCAGACAGAACACTACTGATCCTTCAGAGTAAAATATGAAAGGGGGGGGGAAGTAAAAATCTGTTTGTCAGAATAGAATGCTGCATAACCTGTAGAAGCTAGTTTAATTTAAGAGCTATACAAATTAACATAGCCTCCTTGCCAGTAAATTCCAAACAGAGCTAGTTTGTGAAACTTCTCAGAGGATCTCCTTACTGACGAGGAGCAGGAACAAAACAGATTTGACTGCAAAGTGATGGCTATCATCTCCAGCACACACATAACTCCACCAGAGAGCCCAGTTCTGCTTCCCTATTCCTATAAATGAAGAATCCCTCAGGCACTCCTTCCTCCTGCCTGCAGAGGCAATAAGCATTCAGCACAGTGCTCTGCTGTCCTAAGTTTACACTTTACAGCCAGCAGGAGACACTCAGAGTGCATAACCCTCCAACTGCACCAACATTAACTACGCCACTTACAAGTCATGTACCAAAACAGTGACTGCGTTCAATTAAGAGAGGAAAAAAGTTTGTACAACTGTGCTCTTCCTCTCATATACATATCTATATCTACTGGTGGGAGTAGACTTGCCTATTATCATTAACTTTTTTTTGTAAATGAATGTTTGTTGTTTCAGCACAGTGTGATCTGAATTGCATCCATAAAGCACAGATGGGAGAAAAGATGGCCCATACTTTTCAATGCCATTCACTTGAACAGAACCATCGTGCTTCACTCATGCAAACAACAGTCCTCTCAGCAAATTGAAACCCACACTAAAGACTGCAGAAAGGGTGAGCAAGCCATGTGAAGACCATACTGTATGCTTAATTATCTATAAGCAAGGTAAGCTTTTTCCCATTATTTCTAACTGCCCAAATAAGGAAATGGCATAGAGAAGAATTACATACATTCTATGACAACAAGACCACTGAAAATGCAAACATATTTTATATACTATTTCAAATTCGTCAACCATAAGAGCAAAATAATTAAGAATTATATTTATTGAATACTTGCAAGTGTATTAGTTGCTCAAATGACTTTGAAAAGTACGCAGCTTTTTAAACACATTTTTACCAACACAGAAAAATGGGCTCTACACAATGTGCATCATAACAGATTCTGCAGAGCACATGGATTTGCTGAAATCCAGATAGGTCAGTTTTTCAACTCTTCCTAATCACATTACCAGCTGCACATACCACTTGTAGGCATTTCACAGCTTTTGGTCCAGAAAAGCTTTTCTAACTATTATTTTTCTTCATTTTCAATTGAAAAGAGATAGAGTTCAAATTCTGTGTGCTAGCACATATTAGAAATGGAGGCAGATCTATAGCTAAGGCTGCAACAAAACTGAAGGAATGAGAACTATTAATCAAAAGGTTAGGAAAAAAAGATCATGATTTTTAAGTTACTATTATATGGCATGCTTTTTATCAATAGTTTGAGATAATAGACAGATCTGCACTCAGAACAAAGCTCTGTAACATGTGTTGAACATCACCTGCTGGCACTGTTAAAAAAAGCATCCATGAGATAGGCAAGATATTTGGAAAGAACACTCTGTGCCTTGCAGTCATTAGTTCCAAGCAGAAAGCACCATAGTAGGAAATTCAGAAACACAAGCAAACCCTTGAATATATTTTACCTCCATAAAAAGCTCCATTCTTTCAAATTAATTGGCTTTACAGAATTAAAGTGGTTATAAACCCCACGTGGAAGACCATTTTTATTATGAGATCTTAAGAGTAAGAAATTATTCTGGCAGCAGCAGTGAAGATAAAGGGCATAGGCAAGTCTTGGAAAAACTGTCTCAGCTAAAACTCTCCAGTACTTCCTATTGTAACACTATTTCCTCAGTTCTTACAACTCTACCAAGCTACAGCTGTTCACATGGAAACTTTCCACAATGGACTTTTGCCACTTATGAGAGATATTTTTCTAGTCCCTTCTGACAAAGAAGCAGGGTTAAAACCACACTGTTCTTTACAGATAACGAATCTTGCTGACCTTTGCACTAACTTCAGAGTTAATTCAGAGTGAATTCTAAATTCAGAGTTAATGGGCCACCACATACAACTTTTTGCCAACCCTGGGAAAATCTTCCTGAACTTGGCCAAGTGTAACTGTTAGCACATACTGCTAATTTACGTATGCAGCAGATTTAGATTTTAGCAACTCACTGATCACCCTATCCAAACACTCCACAGGAGACAGGGAAGCCACACGTGGTAAGCATAAATGACTAGAAGCAGACAAAGTGAAAGATGGAAACAGGCGTCAACACGACAGCAGAGTTGATAAATGCTGTGTGGGTACAGAAACTGTAGAGAGTACTAAAGAAGGAAGGTTGGCTAGTAAGGTGAAGATGTGGAAAAAGCAACAGCAGGAGTATCATCTAGGAGAAAATGCAGCGGGCAAGAAGCCAGGTTCACACATTCCCTTCAAGAACTAGAACAAAAATCAAAATTGCTATCTAGTAGACAAATGGTGACACGTACAATCTGCAGAACTGCAAGTAATATATGCTATTTCCCTGTGGACCCCAGAGAAGATAACTACATACTGCTCTGCTAAAATCAAACTTCTAATTCAAATTACAGAGATCTGTTGGATTGGAAATTATCCATCCTGATAAAGAACAGCATCTGTTTTCTTTCTAACTTATTTAAAAACAAAACAAAGAATTTACAAGCAATAAAACAAAATTCAAGAAAATCAACAACTGCAAAAACTGAAAGTCTATGTAATTTTAATTAGGCTTTTCTGTGTCTGTGTTTTATGAAAGAATTTGTGGAGACACAATCAAATACAGTAACATATATGACATTCTTGTTTGCTTTTTTTTTTTTTTTTTCTAGCAAGCAATGCTCTGAAAGCTAGTAAGAGTTGCATAGAAAAAGGAAATGCTGTCTGCAGAACATCAGCTGCAGAACTTAGAAGTTCTGCAATGAAGGAGGCAGCCAGTTGAAGGTAAGAAAGGACAGTCCTACGGATGATGCAATTAAGTGCTGCATTTAAGAACTGACTGTATCCCTGCTACTGACGCAGTCCACTGGGAATGCCAGAAAATCTGTGCAACTGTCCTGAGACCACAGGACATTATCAATCTGTGGAGTATTCTGCAAATGAACTAGGGCTGTGTTTGGAATATGAAGGACTATTAAAGATGGTAATGCAAGAAAATAAATTGACTAGGTTAATGTTTCCAAATGAGTACCAAGAAGTGTGGTTACATTTGTCTTCTTCCTATGGCTCAGTTCAACCAAGTAGAAAATGTCCCTCTTATCTTAGGCTATTTTGAAAATAAATTAAATTGTGTAGTGGAAATGCTTAGTCATGGGCTGAACCAGATACTGAGCTCCTGGTGGGAGGGCAAGGCCAGCCCAGGGGAGCTCAGGTGCATGTAATACATCTGAGTAACAGGAAGGGGTGGAACCAGGATCTACCCCTTCCCAGACCTCATTTAAGGGTCATCAGTGAAGGCAAGGGTATCTTGCTAGAGATCCCTGCCTACCTGAGGCCTTCCAAAGGTAAGCAGATTCTTTCCTTTTTTTCTGTATCTACAGCTGTTGCATTTGGACATATCCTCACCTGCTGCAGCCCAGGACTTTGCTAATATGCTGTCATTGCTATGCTTTGCATTGTGTTATAGCATTACAAATTGTCAAGAACAAAATGGAAAAATGATAGTTTGAAAGTAACTGTCCTTGTAATAATATGAACCCTAGAATATCTTGATACAGCTCGTGACTATACTCATAACATCTCTGTCTATACCTATATAATTCCAGAAACTGACAGTAAATTAGGGACTGATGGGGCAACACCAAAAACTAGTAGTTTACATTACATAAGTATCTCTCTTGTATCTTTCCAAAGACTTTTACCCCTTAAAGTTGCATCCTGACTTAAGTGCAACTCATAGCCTTCCTGTGGCTCTTTCTCACGTCTCTAATTCCTTCAGTCAGAGATAAGGCACCCTCCATCCCATTCAAAGAAGTCAGTAGCATTTAGGAGACAAAATCACATGGGACTGATACTTCATTAGACTTTACCTCATTTTGTGGGACAATAGCAAAAGGCTGGATGACAGCTGCCAGTGGAATGCGAGCCTGTTTGGCCATATCTGAAGATGACGGGAAGCAGTAGGTAGTACATCGGATATAACGAGGGCTGGCATGACCTAGAACGCCCAACAAAGCAGGCACAATGAGAGAGAAAAGGAGTCTGTCTGTTCCAAAAACATACCAAGATTAAAAACAAAGCAACAAGTGCAGATTCCTAAATTAAATGTATGCTTTCTTTCCTTCTGTGCAAGCTTCTGCCCTTATCATCTCTTTATGTCAGCCTATTGCCTCCTCCTGTAGGCAAATTTTTTCTGGCTGAGATATAGATGCTGGTCTAAATTATACTATCAGTTTAGTTTGTATTAAAGTATCAAGTCTGCTGCCACGAGCAACACGTGCAATATGGTATTTACAGGCTCTAGGCAGAAGCAAACTAGATACACTAACCAAATGAAAACATTAAGCCAACTAGGCAGCTCATGCTCTGTCCCTATAACCTTAACAAAACATTCCAAAATTTATATCTTAATGTACAACAGTGCCAGGCTCATTGCTTCTTGTTAATATCTATATCTTAAAGTTTCAGAACAATTTGACGATGCTTTTCAACTTGAAAACCTTGAAAATGTTCAAACTGAAAAGAAATGTTCTGTCAATTATTCTTATTATTTTAAATATCAGCAAGCACAGAGATGGGGGTAAGGCAATCTCAGGGATTTCACTAGAGTTAACCAAAGGCGTGAGAATTCAATTCCCATTTGTCCCACTTCTCCTTTTTTCCACCCCTCCAAAGGGAATGACCTTCCCATTCCATGTTCAATTCAAGACTAAGGAGCACCATTTCTAGATTACGTGAGAATTTACTCATATGTATACATACATTCATTTGCTTTTACCTAAGAAGATTCCCAAAGCAGTAACAAAGACAGTTACCTTGATCTTGGATTAAGCAGTCAGTGGTGACAAGAGGAGGAACCTGTCCTCTTGTGTTTGTAGCATACATCTGCCCTCCCCTAGAAGCTTTATCACTTTCAATTACTTGAATCTGATGAATAAGAAGTGAGAACAGTATGAGAAAGGTTAGCCACGCATTCAGATACATTCATAAACCATTAACATCTACGCCAAGTAAATCTATTGACATTTTCTTATACAGATGTCCCATTAACTTCTCACATACAAACTTCTAGTACAGTCAAGAACTAGACAGTATAAGTCAAAGAGAAAGTTGCCTGTTGGAACTCTGCAGAGGAAATGTTACACATAGGGGTTGACCAGACCACTGTGTAGTGAGCAAGTGAATTGTTCAGAGTATGTTGACTGCAAGGAGGACAGACATTTTCAAGAAAGTCTAGCCAGCAAATCAAGAAAAGTGATTATGTAAAAATACATCCTTGCTACTGCATCAGGTCTTCCATACTCTGAAATCAAACTAAAGTGCCAAAGTGTCAGGTTGCATCACCTGACTCATATGCCACACATTCCAGGTTGTATTTTCTATTACCACAACTTTGCCAGCAGCTGCTCTTGATAAATCAGCGTGCAGGTGATTTATTAGACTGCAACAGTGAGAAGAGTTGGCCCTTAGCTCCTCTGCTAGACTCCATCCACAGGACGGTTAAGACTTGAATGATAACCTATGTAGTACATCACCTTCCTTGCTGAGCTATTTTCAGCACTGTCATTTAGAAAGCAGTAATTTCAATCCCCGAGAAATTCTTGCTGGCCACTAAGTAGTATTTCAGCACTGGAGCTCAGTGTTCTCAGTCCCTGAGCCAGCCCCATATTGTGAGCTTCCTCCCAGGATAAAATAAACAACAGCAATCATAGAAAACTTCTTGAGAGGCAGCTCTGATCATGTACAGATTTATTCTGGTTGATGCCTAGTTTACAGCAAGCTTTGGTGTATTTTCATTACATACTCACGAAGCTGGCTTTAGTACTGAACAAATTCCCTTTATATATACTTTCTAATACTGTCACTTCTGCACAGTCCTTCATGCTGTTTAATACTTATCAGAATAAAATATATAAAGCTGTACACTGGTCCACACCATAAACTGGATCACTGAGATACCATTATTACTCTTTTTGCTCAAAGGAGATCTCTGTTCAGCAACACATTTTAGAGTGTAGCCTAACAGCTATGAGAAAAAAATTTAAAAAAAAAAAAAAAGGAAACTGGGAATTTCTGAAACTGCCTTTGCTACTGCTGCCAGTATCCCATGCAATTGTATCTTTACACTGCACATCATTTTCTAATAATAGCTGGGATATTTCAGAAGCCTCAGTTGGAAAGCAAACAGAGAAGAAAAACAAAACTGGTCAGTGCAGAGTCTATTGATCATTGTTTAAGAGGTATTTCCTAACACACTGGAAATAATCTGGGGCCTGTAAAATTTTCTCTCTATTAAGTTTTTGTATAGCTATTTAAACATACAATACATTCCTCAGAGCTTGTTCTATCTTCTGCTTGATTACTTTTCCCTGCCTGCTTGGCTGGTCTACTTTCGCTAACTCTTGCATGAATAGGGAAAGAGGCTTTGTTCAAACACCCATTGGCTGAAGGAAGCAAACTATTTTCAAGACTCAGCTCTGCAAAGGATCATAGCACCGTGTTATTCTGCAGTTCACTGACCTAAACATATCATCATTCTTGGAAATAATACCATGTTCTTGGAAACCACATGCTGATTTTCACAGATGCTGTCAGAGCACATATCAGCCTCCAACATACATAAAACAACATACATCAACAATTGGTTACAGATAAGAAGTAAATTTATCTGACAACACTATTGTAATTGTATAATGTAAATATAACAAGAGAATTACACAGTGACATTATCACAATGACATTATCAGTCATACTTAATCAGGTTTTTTCCCTCTTCAGACATTGACCCAGATGGTGTTGCTTTTAAACATGTCATTTTGATCCTCTCTGTGCTGCTAAAACAAACCTTTTAACCTATTTTAGCATCACTGTCATAGTAAAGTTTATTCTATGTGCATAATTGAAACAAGACATCAGTCCATGCTCTCATGCCAGACCTCCCTCTCTTCAAACAGCTTTTTTTTTTTTTTTTAAATATATTAGACAAGACGATTTTATCCTTCTTATGTAAAATTACCATACTGAAACACCATACAGAAGCACCATTAAGGCCATTGCCTACATTTGCTAATTATGACACTTCGGTTTTTTTGGTGTGCGCGTGTGTTGTTTTTCTGTCTGTTTGTATTAAAACACACAGTGATCTTCAATTGCATCTAACTTGAAAATTGCATTTAATGGAGGCAATGCAGTTGTTAACGTTACTCTTAAGATATTTTCAGTTTTCCAGTAAAAACATCATTGGATAAAACAAAGGAATATCCCAATAGAAGGAAGCATGGCTGCACTCTGCTAGACAGGGCTTCCCCTCATCACAGTAAAATACAAATCCTTTCCTGTACAGCTGTACCGCTTCAGCAAAGGAGTGGAAGATTCCTTCACTTAGAAGAGCTTAGTAGAAGGTTCTGGTCTGTAGTTGCAAGACAATCTGCTTCAAGAGCCCTAACTCTCCAAAGACCTTTCAAAGTGTCCAAGTGATCACCAGAACCTGTAGAACTGTGTGCATCAGTGTGTGCTCTCCCCAGGAGTTCAGTACACTTCCTCCTCCCCTCCCCCCAACTCTGATCAACTGTCACCAATAAAAAACAATTTAATTACATCCTGAATCTAACAAGATACTCCTTTGGGTAATACTTAGACTACTTTCTTAGCAGTAGATGGACAAACTATACCTTGTTTTATTTTTCCTCTATCATTACTCTAAAAAGAAGAGGCAAAGTCCCATCAGAGCATATTCAGGCATGTTTCAACAACTGAGCCTTTTTGAATTGCGTGAAGCTGAAGCATTAATTATATTCTAAGCTACTGAAATCCTTACAAGGCTGTAACAACTAGAAGGACATTTAGGCAAGCTGTTCTAGTTAGAATATCAGCACTGACTTTACTTTGTCTTCAATGCAGAAGTAGTTCATAAAAAATTAGTGGCCTGTTACTCACTGGGCTTGGAATCGAGTCAGGATCAAGCTTCTTCTGTGGTGGACCAGAGAGCTGTGCTGGACCTCCAGGAAAAGCACTGGGATAAGACAGTTGAGATCCTGCCATCTGAGGGCCATAGTTTGCTGCAGAGTTAGAAATGACCATTGATTTCAAGTATTTAATTTCTGTTATCCATCTTTAACATCAACTTTTGTCATACAAATCATTTTTATTTCAGCTAAATGCAGCTCCTCTTTACTTTCTGTTTTCAGCAAGTATCAGAATAGGCTCTGGCTCACAGCATCTGTTTTGAAAGTAAGCATAAAACTAGCTTAGATTGACAACTCTAGCTTCAGACATTTTCTAGTACATTTCACACAGGACTAGCTAGAACGGGTTATTACAGCTACTACACCTAGAGAGCAGGCTATTGCATTAGTGAGAATTTCTCTGTTACTGTCAGTCAAAGAAAACTAGTCCAGGAAGTTTCACGATTAAAAAAAAACAGCTGTTTTACTCACAGGTGTCAGGTAAAATAAAGCATGCTCTTTTACAAATTCAGCATATTCAATTTGAACTCTTTACCCCTATAGTAAAGAGGAGTATATAAAAAGGAGTATTATGACTCCTTCCTGCTGTACATTGTGCCTTTACCCACTACTAACTAAATCATTTTGCTCCTTTTTCTTGTTCTTAACAGTGTTGAATTGTTGAGCAAAAGTACAGCCTGCCTTGAATGCTCCAATCACTGAATCACAGAACGGTTTGGGTTGGAAGGGACCTCGAGGATCAAGAATCTCCAACCCCCTTGCCACAGGCAGGGCCACCAACCTCCACATTTATTACTAGATCAGGTCGCCCAGGGCCCCATCCAATCTGACCTTGAACACCTGCAGGGACGGGGCATCCACAACCTCTCCAGGCAGCCTGTTCCAGCACCTCACCACTCTCTCTGTAAAGAACTTCCCCCTGACATCCAACCTAAATCTTCCTTCCCTCAACTTAAAACCATTTCCCCTTGTCCTGCAGTTATCTACCCTTTCAAAGAGTTAACTCCCCTCCTGTTTGTAGGCTCCCTTTAGGTACTGAAAGGCTGCAATGAGGTCACCCTGCAGCCTTCTTTTTTCCAGGCTGGATAAGCCCAGCTCCCTCAGCCTGTCTTTGTAGGAAAGGTGCTCCAGCCCTCTAGTCATCTTTGTGACTCTTCTCTGGACCTTCTCCAACAGCTCTCTGTCTTTCTTGTACTGGGGGGCCCAGACCTGGACACAATAATTCTTCAGATGGGTCCTCACAAGAGCAGAGTAGAGAGGGGCAATCACCTCCCTGTCCCTGCTGGCCACCCCTCTTCTGATGGAACTGGTGAAATTTTGATGGAATGGATTCCATTCTGATGGAATGGACTGATCTGATTGTCAGTAACAACCTTTTATTCTACAAAACAGAGATTAAATTTTCATTTCTTTAAGCCAGCAGAACATCAAACTTGAGAGGTCAACAGTGATTCTCAGAGCATTTTTTGTTTTCAATTAGATACCTAACATCCTTCTTTACCTTGCTGAGGATGATATCCAGGCCCTGGAATCTGTCCTGGAAGTTGCTGCAAGTTAGGATTTGGAAGTCCAGATCCAGGGATCCCATCCTGTCTGGCCATACTAGGCAACGATGGCTGAGCACAAAGGCCACTGAAATTATTTGCTGGTGGAGGAATCTGTGGTCCAGGTTGTAAAGTCATTTGGTGCTGCGTCAGTGGCAGTTGCTGTGGACCCTGAAAAGATGCTGGATGTCCAGAAGATGTGTGAGAGCTTTGGATAGCACCAGGACCTGAGCAAGAAATTATATATATGTGTCAAATGAGTTCAAAAATTATAGGCTACTAGCTTGGTGTGGAAGATGTACTGAGTAAAAAACACATCTGCAACATATACACATAGCAAATACTGTATCTCATACCGATAGTGCTTTATCAGGTAGATTCTGAATGCCTGTTTACAAAACAAATCAGATTTCAACAGCTCAAGTCTGAACTCATTCTGATGTTCAACTTCATTTCCTTTGACTCTATTATCAATAAAACCCTGCAGCTGGGGTGGATGGGGAAAAGGATAGGGAGGCCAATTCAACAATTCTTGATTAGAATACATGTAAATCGCTATTTGCTTTTGATATTATAATTAATAGGAAACATTCCTTTTCTGCTTAATAATCAGTTCTTCTTATATTACTTTTTTTGTTAGTACGTTGCTCCCATTTCACCACGACAAACTCGGTGGAAGTTCAACCGACACATTTAATCTGGTTTACAACCATTCTCTAGAATTGATGCTAAAAAATGAAACGTGGAAATTACTTGGCACACACTGGTGAGGAATGCTGTTAATAAGATCCAGATTGCAATTAAAATTAAGAGATCCTGCAAGTGGTTTCTTTCTAAGACTTAAAATCTGTAGATGTTATTTTATGAAGCCTACATTTTTAGTCAAACATCTCCTGAAGAAGACAAAACAGCAAAATGACTGATGTTAATAAACAAATACTGAAATGCACCTTAGAATCATAAAATTGTTTGGGTTGGAAGGGACCATTAAGAGCTAGTTCCAACCCTCCTGCTACAGGCTGGGACATCTCTAGACCAGGTTGCTCAAAGCCCCATCCAGCCTGGCCTTGAGTGCTTCCACGGAGGGGGAAACCCCAGTCTCACTGGGCAACCTGTTCCAGAATCTCACTTCCCTCACAGTAAATAATTTCTTCCTGATATCTAGTCTAAATCTACTCTCTTCCAGTTTAAAATCATTTCCCCCTGTTCTGTTGCTACACGACCTTATAAAAAGTTCCTCTCTAGCTGTCCTGTAGGCCCCCTTCATGTACTGGAATCTTCTATCAGACTTGTTTACTGAAAATAGATTTCACAGAAAACAAGTTCTGATTCTCAGCTGGTAGAAATAAACATTGCACCACAAGTCTTAACAGCTATCCACTTCAGTGCTCTTCCAAGTTACAGAACTTAGGCTTACAGCTAAGCAAAAACCATGACAATAAAACCGAACATGGGGGCATAGTTGTAAAGAAGCAATGCCTTCAGTGGTCTGAAGGGTATCTCAACCCTGCTCCATCTAAGATAAGCAAGAACATTACATTTTATATAATCATTGCTGGAGGCAATATAATGAAGGCAGGAAAGAAAAGCAATTCTTTCTTCTCTAAATAATTTCAGTTGCTGTATATGAAGTGCTGCTGTAGAGTGCTGGGTCAAACTCCATCCTGCATAGAACAGTCTGACTTAGTTGTGAACTTGCAGTTCAGTACAGAAAGGCTGAAGTCTAAATTATTTTTATTACAGCAAAGAAGGAAGTTTTCACATGTAATTGTACAATAGAGGTCAGATCCTTGGCAATTACACAAGTTTTTATTTAACTCAAATCAGTACCTTGTAAAGTCAGAGAAGGAACACCCACACAGTCTAAACTGAAAAGTTCATTTTTACTCATATCTCAATGAGATACTGATGAACAAAGTTATCTCAGTTTAACAGTCTCATCCTCACAACCATACCAGCCACAGCAAAACATGATGCTGGCTACATTCCACTGCTTTTCAATACCATAGTAAAATTGGCCAGGAAATATTCAGAAAAAGCGGGTCTAGACAGACAGAAAATTACAAATGGAAGTGATTTACATGGAAGAATCACATCTTACCTCAGTTTACTTCTAACCCTGGATTAAATACAAACAAGTTTAGATAGAAAATTTACAAGCTTCGGACCAAAAAAAAAAAAAAAGAATTAGATTGTTTTGAAATGGAAACTATAAAAAGATCAGAAAAATGAAACTGTAAATTTTTAGTCACGTCTTGGCTGTTATTGACAGCATAAACAAATAATGAGAAATGACTGATAAGGTAGCCAATATGTACGGAAGGCTTAACATGCTTTAATTCAAAACTAACCCAACAACACTGATGTAAGAAATAGGATAAGATTAAAAACAACTACTTGAGTAAATGAAAGAGGGAAAGATTTTATTATCTGCTTATACAGAAGTTCAGTAGATATTTCTAATTATCACAGTCTTACAAGCTTTAAATGAGAAAAGAGTCAAACAGATAAAATTGATTACCATAGCTATTTATCTGCATGCTGTTCAGCTGGTTGGCAAGTTGTGTTGTACACGAAGTGGATACAGTATTTGGGGAGGCTGGCTGGGACTGATGACTGCCAGGAGGACAGGAAGGTCCTGTATTGTTCGGAGGTAGAGGGCTTGGAAACCTATATGGAAAAATGAGTGCAGATAAGCAAGAAATTACACCAACCAATCATAATTCCAGAAAGTCTGATACCTTCTCAAGTGTCATGCTGAAACAGTTAATTGGAATGATCAAACTCGCCAGAGTTTTCTCATCTTCTGCTCAGAAAAAGTATATTGTTGTTAAAAGCACAAAGAGAGAATGCCCCCCCTCTTTTTTTTTAAAGCAACAAACACACACAAGAATATGTGTGTTTGTTTAGTTACTAGAAGCAAAGAAGAATGTATTCAATGGAGGAAAGAATAACTGTACGAAAACTTGAAAAGTAAGGAACTTAAGTTTCTGAACACTCTCTCTTCACCCCTTCATAGAAAGGAAACTTCCTTCCTGGGGACGAATGAAGTCTACTCAGAAAACACATATTCAGTATCTCTGCAAAGAGAGAGCAATTAACAGAGAAACCATTAAGGAGTTCCCTGCTGTAGAGAGAAAAGGAAGGTGCAGGTGGGAAAACCTGCTGCACGGTTATCAGACATGGGAAAAAATGAGGTACTGAAGAAAAGGAGGAGGCAATACATGTGATGCTGTTTTATTCTGGACAAATGAGATTTCAGGCTCTCTCTCAAGGATCTACGCTGTTTTACCTATAACCATTTCTAAAACTGAGGTGTGTCCTAGGTATATCAAAAGAAAACTTCGATGTGGATATTCCCTTTGCCAGAAGAACATCACTCAGCAATCTGTGAATTAAACAAGATCTGGGTAAAAGAAGAAAAATTAAAAGCGTCAGGACAATGACTGGAAGGAAAATAGGAAAGAATCAGCATTTTTCGGGGCTGGTCATGTCAACTTGATTCTCTCTTCCTTGTTTTCAGGTCTTCAGAACAACAGACACTTCTCCCTGTTCATTAGTACATTGTCTTTTACAATGGATCACCAGTCTCTGCAGGTCCTTTTCACACAGTGATAACGCACAAACAAGCTTTCACATTTATACGCCTCATGAAACACACGTGCCTTTACTTAAACACAAGTAACTATGTCACAGCTAAAAAAATACAGAAGTAGAGCAGGAGTTCAAACAATTAGCTCACCCACTTAGAACCCTCTGAAAGACATACATTTTGTAATCAAGCTTATCCACCCAATCTCTTCAACTCCTCATACCACAATTTTTCCAAGATTTTTATAGCCCCCACTGTCCCTAGCATTCTCCCTTTACCCACTCCTGTCTTCTACATTTCTTTCTGTAAGCTCTGGAGATAGGAAAACAACACTTGAAGCATTGTCATTGTTAATCTCAGGCCTGAGCAAAAAAGCAACAGTCATTAACTTGAAAGGCAAACCTGTATTATAAAATGTCTTTAAAGTAACCTGCAGAACTTCAGCGGAGCTCCCACAACAATGAAGCAAAGATACCCTAAAAAGGGGGGAAAAACCTACAGCTATACAGACATGATTACAGCGAGAGCGGGGTTGGTCTCTTCTCACTGGTGACAGGTGACAGGACGAGGGGAAATGGCCTCAAGTTGCACCACGGTAAGTTTAGGTTGGATATCAGGAAAATCTTTACAGAAAGAGTTGTTAAGCACTGAAATAGGCTCTCAGGGAGGTGGTTGAGGCACCATCCCTGGATGTGTTTAAAATCGTTTGGATGTAGTGCTCAGGGACATGATGTAGTGGAGGGTTGTTAGAGTTAGGTAGTATGGTCAGGTTGCAGTTGGACTTGATGATTTTGAGTGGCTTTTCCAATCTGAGCAATTCTATGATCCTATGTACCAGACTCTGATCCAAACTCACTGACAACTATTAATTTTTTACAAACTTTCTGGTGCCTCACAACAAAGGAGAATTAAGACACCAAAAAATGACCAAAAAAGCAGCTTCTACATATTAAAAAAAATAATAATAATCATAACATCTTACTGCTGCTTATCGACAATAAATCGAAAGTTGAAGGAGGAAAAATAATTGAAAATAAAAAGCAACTCATGATAAAGACATGACTTGCTCTAACAACTGAGTTAATGGAATTATGGGTTATAATCTATGATCAGGCATCTTAACATCACAGGAACTAAACTACGAGATCCAGTTCAGAAGCAGAATGAGTAAGAACTGCCAAATATAAAAGAGGTGCCATACCTAAATGGCAGTGAAGCAGCCAAAGAGAGGAAACAGAGGTCAAACAAATCTCATGTACTAATTCTTGAAAGTCACCTATGTGGCTGTTGTCCTGCTGCACTGGGCCCACTTTGGAAGTTGTTCTGGCTGACTTGACGTGTACCAGGTGGTAGAGGCCCAAGAGGAGCCGAAGATCCAAGAGGCACAGTTGATTTCGACATACCTGCCAAACAAGAAGTACTTTTATGGAAGAATCCTGTAAAAAATGCACAAGATCATCAAGAAATACAAGTGTACAGCCCTGATCTGGCAATGAGAATATCAGCTATAGTGGCCCTGCATGTGCAAGTGTGATCAGACAAGATAACCTCAAGAGGCTCTTTCCAAACTCAGCCATCTTCTAATTCTGTAAGAATAGGCAGATTTTTTATCAGCTACAGAAGCAGACATGAAAAGGGACAGTAAAAAGCAACTATATAGCAGTTGCTAACTTTTCAAAAAAAGAACACAAGGGGGACAGTAAGAAAGAAGTAAAGATGGAGGAACAGACCCTTTGATTCACTTTGGGTTACTGGAAATTCCCTATTACCCTGTTACCTTTGCAGAGAAAGCAAGAGGCCCCTTTGCTTTAAGAGACTTTTGCCAATAAGACTACTTGGAACAGCCTTTAAAAAATGCCTCCATATGCAGATCCAGTAAAACTATGCTAAAAAGGTGCTATAACCCTCTTTCATAATTCAGAACTTGAACATCAACTTATTATAATTTATGTTATCGTCAGAAGTAATTCTGACTGTATGCAGCATTGGGCTAGAGTCACAACTCCTGCTGGTTTTAATAAGAATTTTTAGAGAAACCAGATAAAGCTTTTTCTGTAATTTAATGATACCACAAAAATCAAGCAGACCACACTATTTAATATAGTGGATCTTTAGTTCTGTTATTACTGTATTCAAACAGTACCCAACTTATGTTGAGTTTAATGTAAGTATCA
Source organism: Tetrao urogallus (assembly GCF_951394365.1). Taxonomy (NCBI): domain Eukaryota; kingdom Metazoa; phylum Chordata; class Aves; order Galliformes; family Phasianidae; genus Tetrao; species Tetrao urogallus. The sequence goes on along the minus strand of NC_136817.1, from coordinate 35,095,818 downwards.
CCATATGTCTGGTATTAAAAAATTATTCCGTCTTTTTCATTGTTTTCGATATGGTATCGCGGAAGAAAATTACAATTAAAACAAGAGAAAATTAATGCTGCGTGAAGGACAGATGATAATAGGTTTACCTTCTGGCCATCAACTACATCATCTGCAGCACAATTACATCGGTAGAGATAAAAAGAACCCATTTACTTGTAAAAGCTACCCAATTCCCCTCCCAGTAGAAAGTAATTGTCCCCTAAGTGATTAGAAAGCAGATGGGCTCCACTTACCATACATTATCCAAGCACATCACCAAGCATGCAAGACTAAGTAGGAAAATATCAACTTGTATTCATAGGCAAGTTTGTGCTCAAGAACTTGGTTGGGCACAGGTCCTACTGCGAAAAATACAACATATTTCTGAGAGCCTGCTTGCCATTAACATGTATCAGTTCAGAACTGCTGCTCTATTCCCAGAAATCACTTCTTTCTACTTTTCTGTACTAGGAGTTAACCACAGCACTGCTACATACTGCTTCTTGGACAAGAGTTCACACACAAGGGTCAGAGTTCCACTACCAGGCACCTTATATTAGCATCTGAACAACAACAACGCAGGCAAATGTAGCACAAGAGCCTGTTACACTAGCAGTGTAAAACTGAGCAGTGTGCTGACCTAAGTAAGATGAAGAGACACAAAACACCACAGAAACGTACAGTCTGAAGAGACATTCTAAGACAGTTACGTACCTGGTTGAGGTGCTGCTGCATGTGTGGAGTTCGGGTCTCCATAATGCCCATAATGAAGTGAAGAATTAGGTGGTCCAAAACCTGCAGAAAAGCCTCCCATTCTTGGCTGGGATTGGGAATATGGAGGAGCTGTAACATAACCCTGTTGACTCATGACGGCAATATTCTCATTCCAAGTTTGGAGTACTCTTCAGGAATCTGCAAAAAAGAAAGTGACACCTGCTATTACTCTTCATTCTTTGGAATATTTTAGAAGACTGAGAATTACATTCCCAAAAAGACAGAAGACACATTAGAAGGTAAAAATTGACCTAGCAAGATAAACAATCCTCTCGTTTGTCAGGTTGCTTAGTTTCCTCAACAATGTGAATTTAAACAAATCACTGAAATTATCTGAACAAGATTAACCTCTCCCTAGCCCATGGAGACAAAAACTCTAAGGACGTGTATGTGGAAGAAAAGTAAAAAGAAAAAGAAAAGTCTAAAACTGTTCCCTTTAACAGGAAAATCTAAACTTCTAATACAACTAAAAAAAAAAAAAAAGACAGTAAGTCTAATACTCTAAATACTAATTATTCCAAAGAACAGATTGGAACATCAAAAAAAGCAGAGTGACTGGACTACCAAATTCCTCTAGTCAATCTGCCTCCTATCCTAGCAGACCTGTTTTAGATGACAAAGTATTCCACAGTGAAAGTGTTATGGCCTCAACAGTATCATATGTTGTCCTTGCTGCTTCCATGCACCGTTTTCCTAAGCTTTCATATCTTGATTTTGTTGTTTTCAGAAAAAGGGAGAACAAACAATTGAATAACATATTTTCCCACCATGAGATTTGTTCTAAAAGATACTTTCAGAAAGCTTTCAAAAACAGGGAAAGCTGATGAATGCTAAACCAGATGATTCTATTTCACGTGATCAGTTTTCAAATACAGAGCATTTTCCATCAAAGGTTTTAAAAAATTACTGAGGTAATATACAATGAAGCCTTGACTGCTAACTTCCACTTTACCAGATAAAAAAATTTACTTTGATTTCATGTTGAATTAAAAAACAAACAAACAAAAACCAACCAAACCACAAAAGCAACAGAATTCCACTGATTTTATTTATGCCCAATTTAAAACTGTTTTGACAAATGATTAGGATCTGACCCAGTGAAGTACTTCCGTAAAAACCCAAGTACACAGGAGAACTAGAGATCAATTAAATAAACTAGTATTTCAGATGTTAAACATTCTTTTCAAATAGCTTTCCCAACCATCTGTATTTCATGTTTTCTGAGTTGCAGAATGGGGTGGTCTCAGAGCACGCAAACACCTTAAGGAGTTGTGTTTCAGAAGCATGTATGAACGCACTTCAGAATTAGATACACCTCCAAGATCACAACATATTCAAGCTGTGCTATCACATGGCAGTAGACAGAAGTTATACCCATCAGAAAACCCATCTCTTGGAATCTCTGATTAACCATACTGGAGAAAAAAAAAAAGACAAAAAAAAAAAAAAAAGTTCTACTAACCTTACCCATCAGACAAGAAATCACTTTGAGCTGGGTACCCTCCTCACAACCTGGCCATAGTACTAAGTCTCACTTGTCAGCATGGCACTAAGTTGCTTTGGATGGGTAAGCCTGGGGGACTGCCTCCTATTTCTTAGTTAAGAAGGTAAGATAAGAATAGGAAGAAGAAAAAAAATGAATATGTTTATACAGAGAGGCTTCTTGCTGTCAGCCATACTTTTTTTCCTTTCCCCACCCCCATCTGAGAAGAAGTGTGTTTTAGTTACTCCAAAAGACAATAAATCAGTACTAAATTACCTACACAGTGGTACAAACATATACATATTTTAAACCTATAAAGAGATTTTCACACTGAGCAACAGCCAACACCTTCAGCTATGACAACATCCAGGGGAAACGACTTCCTCCACTGCTTACTCACACAAAATCTTGCCACGTCGAACTTCCCACAGACAGCATAAACACATGCAGGCTGTGCTGACGAGAGGCAGCAACCAAACATAAAAAAAGCTTATAGAGCACAGTTCCAGATTCTACTTACAAGCAAGCACATTTAATCGCTTCCAAAGATACGGACATAGAGAAATTCAAGATGTAACTAGCTTCAGCAACACCTATGATATCAATAGGAATTGACTGCCTAAGTTTTATCAAGTTCTAACAAGAGACATACAGATTCTGTCTGGAAATCAAACAAGAAAGATCAGAGAATCTGCTAAACTGAAAGCTCTCACTGGGTTTATCCACTACAAGTATCAGTGCACAGGACAAAAGTTCTTGTCTCTCTTAGCCCCAGTTTAATTTGTTCCCCAAGGCCTATACACCACTAAAACAAACACTTCTCACAGCAAACTGCTACTAGAAGACTGGTTGTCATCTTTTTATCCAGAGGATTGCTCTATTTACGCAATGCTCTGCTGCACCAATACCACTATGAAGATGTAACACTACATTAAGTACACGTAGCATCATGATCTCAGCTACCTGCAGGGGAACTGTTAACTTCATATTATTTTCGAGACGCTGTGCTTGGCAATGTAACATCTGGAAAGAGGTACTGCTCCTCCCCAGAGCACTCTACAACATCATTTTTGCAAATAACTTTTGGCACGCATACCTGTACACATACAGACATATAAAAGGAGGACAGCTACATGCACCGCGCTTACTTTTTATAACATACATTCTGGAAAGAGAAAGCAGAAGGCATCACTGACCCCAGCTCCGTGCCCAAACGGCACTCGGTTAGCACCTGTCTCCCAATTACCTGAGGCCGCACGTCAGTCAGCGCTGTACCAGGTGCTGCTCCGAGCCCAGAGTGAGACACGCCCGCCCGCCATGCCCCCACACACGGTCTGCCACCAGCTCCCCCGACCTCCCGCCCTCGGGCCAGCTCGCAGGGCGACCCCTAAGCACCCCGGCACCGCTACGAAGCATCCGTTGCTCCCCACACGGGGCGCAGCCACGATCTTCCCTCCCTTGCCCCCAGCAAAAAGCAACGGCCGCGAGCCGGGACAGCCGTTACCTGGGCGCGGTGCGCAGCCCTCACCCGATAGAGCGCGCGCCACCAGCTCACCAGAGTGCCACGTCTGAGCCCGCCGCGCGCCACCGCCACGCGGCCCCCCCCCCCCCCGCTCGAGAGCGCGCCCGGCAGCGCCTGCGCAGTGCCCGCAACGACGCCGTGCCCTTAGCGACTGGGAGGGAAACGCCGGGAAAGGGCGCCCGCCTCACGTTTCATGACTTTTTTTTTGTCGCGTCTGCCGGCCTGAGGCGGGGCCTGGCCGCGAGCTGCCGGCTTTGAGGAACATCGGGTAGGGGCCCTTCCGACCCGAAGTGAAGTCCTAGAAGTGTGATAGGGAGGTCGTTCCGAAAGTAATGCCTCCTGCTTATTTCCATTGAAACTACAGCAGACACAAAGACCGCAGTAACACTATTTGATAGAGCAAATTTTCAGCTACACTGCTTTTGTTGCCACTTCTGAGCTGAAACGCACCACCCAGCCCCACACCGGGTCACATCCACTGTTTGGTCTCCACAAACATTCAGCAAGGGTCACTAAGTATCACTGAGTGCCACTGTTTCCTTATGGAGAAATCCAGTGACACGCCTTGGCTTCATACGCACTTCCATGTCAGACACCATTTTGTCAGACTGCCCCTCTGCTGCCATCTGTCACACGGCAACAAGATGTAATGGAGTATTGTTGGGAAGGGTCAGCCTCTACTGCCACACCACCACCATCTGCCTCTGATGCTGTGGGCCAGCAACATAAAACAGGAGGCATTACTTTTGGAGTGAACCTCATAATTGTTCTCAGATGCTTTTAAAACATATATCTCTGACATTACACGCATATACAAGAAATTATGCCATCTGGATATCTAGAGTAAAATGCAATATAGGAACATCACGTCTTTGCCTACCCCAGTTTCAGTTCCTGCCTTGGTTGCAGGATAAAAGAAATGTTTTTCTAATTAACAAATTAGAAACATGAGAGTAAATGAGAGAGATGTGTTGGTCCAAGTTAAAAAATATTTTTTGTGGGGTTAAGAGTAACAAAAGGCAGACAGACAAAAAGAAAAAAGGAAAGGGAGGGGAAGAGGTGAGAGGAGAGGAAAGGGAGGGGAAGACCAACAAACCCAACACCTCATTCTGCTAAAGGTAGCTTCACAATTCAGGTGCACCTGGAATTCAGGGTCTACTGGCTTTCTCATCCTTTGAATGCTTGTTCTACAGCCCCAGTAAAGCTTTTGAAAGGCAGATTTTGGGGCTGAACAGTTTTACATGCAGCTAAATCTCAGTAACATATATCAGGACAAGACTGTCAAAAACATTTATTACTATACAAAAGAATTATGAAAAAACATCCAGTGCCTTTGAAATAGATGTCAAAAGAAGTCTACAGGAGTATCGTTGCCATGAATGAGTTGACTGAAGCCTCAAGAGGCAACACAAAGTGACAAGAATAAGTCTTGACCTGTCTTCATACACTACTGAATGACAGAAGCAATTCTCTAGCCATTACTGGAACCAAGACTATTGGACATATCAATAAAAATCTGCTGAAACTTTTCAGATCTCTCAATCTGTCTAACCAGAATGGAAATGTAGACCAGGAGGTGGCAAGCATCATCTGCATATGGTTTTGGCTCCAGAGTATCGGTGACTATTTCACAAGCAGGATGCAAAACAGTGCCTTTCAGCACCGCTATGCTGCCATTTCACCAGTTGTCCCTCCCTCTTTTGCTGGTAATATGGACACATATAATTACCTTATGCAAAATTCTTTTGAAATCTCAAGCTACTGAGAGGAAAATAATGATGTTAAGTTTGGATGTCCCCTATTTTGCCATGGAGACAGGCTCTCTTGTTCTACCAGCCCTGTTGTGTCTAGCCTGCAGCTATTAACAGTAAGCAGCTGTGGATAATTCAGCACAGAAGAGCATTGCACTTACTTTGCCACTGAATACTTACTATCAGATTTCTCCTCTGTGAAATCAGCTTTAGTGAAGTTGATCAGCAAGAGATAGCAAGGAGAAGCAATGCCATGGTCAGTTCTTCCCCTGCTTCAGGATGGCTCAGGATGTCTCTTTTCTGGAGAACACAGCTTTCCTTCCATCTGCATGGAATGCTGAGACAAAAGGCATCCAGTTTGCCATCATCTTGACATTCTGAAGCTACAAATAATACTCATCTACAGTTTCCACTTGTAAATATTAAAAGTAATTTAAGGTCTTCTATTTCAGAAATGTGGAAACATCATTAAAGATTTAAGTGCATTACTGATCCGGAAAGTAATTTCATAAAAAAAATGACACTGCAGGATTGCTAAACTGGTGTCACTTCATTTTAGTTAAATCATTTTAATTAAACTCTACCATAAAATCTGAGTCAGATTTTTCTTCTCTATAGGTGTTGAAGGTTTCATAGGTTTTTAACCTACAAAGGTGTTGAAGGTTTTTGTAGGTTTCTTTAAAATCAGTTCATCCTCAAGTTGTACATACGTAACCAATGCTATTGAAAAAGAATATGATTTCAGATACTTGAGATCTAATTTAGAGTTATCACAATTAAAGTAAATAGAATAATTTTTCTAAATCTAGATGCTTTTCTTTTTCATTCTGATAAAAAATAGCAAATCCTCTGCTTCCAAAACCTTGAATTTAAAGTTCTCATTATATTTTTTTCTAACAGATCTGAAATAAAGAAAACAGTCTTCCATCACTATAGGAGATATTGGTTACAGAATCAACAAGAGTACTCTAAAAGACTAACTCTGATCCTTCAGAGAGCAATATTTTTTTTTCTTTTTTTACTTCCCCCTCCCCCCCACCCCCCCGACGACTTTAATCATTTGAGACTGATCTGTTCCCTGAAATTATTACCAGCAGCCAAGAAAAGCCCCTCATGGGCAAACAGACTCCATGTCTCTATGTTATAACACACTGCATTAAGACAATGTATGATTCAGCGAAACCTAAATCCTAACCTAATCTTCCCATTTAGAGGATGTCTTTAAAAAATGTCCTTAGCTGAAGCTGCCAAGAAGAATGAGAACTATATGATGCATTGGAGATACAGACATGTATCTCTCCGGGTGATAGCTACAGTAAGACAGTTAACATTTATTGTGTTAATATACAGCTGTTCAGTTAACATCTGCAGTTTAGTGTTATATCATTTCTTTTCTATCAAAATATATTCTAAACCCTTTCCTTAAGGCAGGATGAAGACAATCTCAAGTATGTTCTTTAAGAAAAGTGTTTTATCACAAGGAATGGCTCATAAAACTCCCAAAGTTGTACATATCCAAAGGCTTTTTTTTTTGGTGGTGATGGTACTGGCTTTCTCTTAATTTCGTGTGTGTGTTCTGCAGACATAACGACAGGTTTATTTTTGCATAGCATCTAAAACTCCTAAAAGGTGTTACATGCTCTACTTACATGTAGGTAAGGTGCTTACATGTTCTTTTCCTATGTTGCTTACAATAAATCACAAAAGTCTTTAATGTTTTGTTTTCTGTATAGTTATGGACAGCAGTTTACTGTGAAGTGTTTTACTTTAGAAGTAAAATGGAAATGAAAATTTACAATTTTGTTAAAACAAAAGAAAAGGCAACTTTTTTTTTTTTTTTTTTTTTTTTTAAAGCAATGAAATATTGAAGGGATCATGTTTTGTTTTGTTTTTTTTAAAAAAAAAAAAGCATGACTGAGGTCAGACCAAAAAATGTGAAAAAGAGGAAAGATTAGTATTTCAGGAAACAGCTCCCTACTGAAAGAAGAAACACATCAGTACTTTGACTTGTAGCATTTCTCATATAATAAACTAGGCACCTTATAATCACAAATAGGGTCACAATAGAAGTGAATACTGATCTCTCAGTTAAACAACTTCAGTAGCATTTAGAAAATATTACTGAAAGTACACCCTTTAATGACTGTCCTATATAAAACAAAAGCAGGGGCAGAAAAGGGATTTTAGAATACGAGGCTGATGTAGCTGCTGTTATTTGGGGGAAATAACACAGGTGATGTTAAAATCTTGGGCATACAGTTATTGGTACATAATTTTCTCTTAAATAATTGGCCTTAATTAGATACTTCCTGTGATAGTGACTATCCACATTAGTCCTATTTCACATTAAAGGACAAACTAACTTTTTTTTTCTTCCCCCCCCCCCCCCCCCCCCCCATGATCAGACACTAATGAAGCAGTTGATTAGTCAGAGTACCTGGACCCAAAATCAAGCCTGGCCAAACAGAGGGGACACAGGGACACAAGAGTTGCTGAGCACACAGATCACAAAAGAGATCCTCCTTTACTCCCTATCTGACTGAGGACATCTCGCTCCATAGTGATGGAAAACACAGTTCTACCTCAGGCTGCTCGCAGCATACCATATGCAAAGAGGTCCTGACCCCTCACACTCATTAAAGTTTCCCAAATATTTTAAAGATGTAAAGCTGTAAATCCGAGCACCCTGCTGAAATTCCAGTTCACAAAATTATAGCCTGTCTGTCTGAATTCCTCTGCAAATTCATTTAACTGAATATTAATTCTGTTCCCTGTTGTGAACTGAAGACTGGCTGCACTTGTACAGTTGCTGGTGGCCTTTGAACAGCTGCATTGTTCCACCCTAGAAATGGCTGCATTTTGTTACAATCTGTATTGGCAGAGGAGAGGAAGGGCTGGGAATGTGTCATTCTCTCTCAGTCTCAATCATCTTTAAACAACGGTGGCAAATGGTAAATCCCCAGTGATAAACCCTTTTGCCTTTACAGTCCCCAGCATAGGACAAAAATCAACCTCCGCAGAGGACAGTCCAATCCTTGCCTACATCAAAAAACATCTGTAAAGTTTACTGGCACATTTGCAAACATAAAATTATGTTTATAGATAAAGCATGATATGTAAGTGAAATGGTGTTTAATGCCATTATTTGCCTAAGAGACTCTCTTTGGGTCTTGTGAATAGGGCACCTGCTTTAAAGCTAAGTTTCTGATTTCTTGTTAACTTGGCCTCTTAGGTAAAACCACTCTTTCCCTGAAACTTGGCAAAGCAGAAATGATTATAAATGTTCTAAGGACCACAAGATCTATCCAAGTCAAATATTATAACAGCAAATGTGCTTTTGAAAACTCACTGTGGCTGCATTTCTAGGAAAGATTTTCTGGCTAGTTTAAGCCTCTGGATTTTTCAGTGTCTGCAAACTGCAAGGCTCATCTGCTTACTCTCAGTGGCTGTTGCTATTTTGGTTTTCTAATGAAATCAACATTCTTGCAACTTGATCTGGAACATTTACAGGAGATAGATTCAGTGTTCTGAGAAAACTGCTGTGATGTTTCAGTTGGAGAATTTCAATTATTATTTCCAATTAGTTTAGTACTGTCTAAGATGCATGAGAGTGGAAGACTGGATTGCTAGTTCTTAAGGAAAAGAACACAAGACTTGATTATCCTGCTGTAACTGCTACATAACAAGCTGTAACATAAAAACACAGGTGAGAACTTCTCATTATAACCTGATGAATAATGTATGATATATAAAGCACAGTGAATAAACATTAAGCCACTGCTGACGGTCTGAGAAAGGACAGCAGAAAGTTATGTGATCCTTTCCGTGTTTGCTTGATTAAAGTATGGAATTTCTGAAACTTCGATACATTTCACTTTTAGGTTCAAAAGCATCTGAAGTAGCCTTACTTTCATTGGCTTTCCTGTTATATCTCCTGCCAACGTATAAAATTTCTGTGTTAGTGGAGTCTTGCTAGAGAAGAGTACTCAAGTGTACTGTCAAAAACAAACAAACAACAAAAAACCAAAACAGGAAACTATATCTGAGCGAGAAGCTGCCAAACTTCATAGAAAACTATTTGATTAATTTTCTCTGCTCTCTCATTGGAAAACATGGGATGAGTTTATAAAGTTTGTCTTTTCCTTTTGCCCAGTTAATAACTCACTTTCTTTTCAGCCAGTTCTAGTGACCATTCAATACAACTCCTGCTGTTATTAAAGACATTTCTGCTTCATATAATTGATTGCTTATGGCATCTCATGTAATTTTATTCCCTGCCTCTTCTTGGTTGATATCATGAGAAGGGTTAAGTTGTTTTCTACTTGTTAGTACTCAGAAATATTCCTAACTGCTGAATGAATCTACTATATAAGAAAGACAGCTTTTCAAAATTGCTAAGAAAGCAATTGAGATGCTGATGGTTTTGTGTTTATCCATACTCATCTTCACTGTGCTTCTGCCCTACACCACTCTTAATGTAAGAGTAAGAAATCTAATACTTGAGCACGGAAAACTAATGTAAGTACTAGGCAGCAGTAAAGGAAATCAATCATTTGTAAAAAATATCAGCATTTCTTACAGAAGTTTTGTTTTGTTTTTCTTTCCAAAACGCTGTTTTGAGGCTATTTAGATCTCTTATATCAACTATGTGATTCCTTCCCCATCACCAGTGAAGAAATCCGTATCAGAATTAAATAAAAAAGAAATCAGAATTAAATTTAAAAATCCTTCACATTGTCTGTATATGATAGATCCAACAAAGGGATGGCAGCTGGCATGAAAATAGGAAAGGGCAGGACCAAAATGTACACTAGATTTGCCAACTTGTCCGATTTGCAGACATTTGGCAGTTGTCTGGAAATGCAGCAGGTCCATGCCAATACCAGCTAAGCAGCAGATTATCACCAAAAGCAGAAGCCCGTGTCAAAGGCAGAAGGAACTATGAAATCCGGAAACTGGTTCTTGGAAAGAAGATGTAGCGCAGCAGGAAAGGATGTAGGATCAGCAGGGGTTAAACATCAAGGTGTTTTTTGAGGGCTGACTTTTCTAATACGCTCCATTTGGCAAGGAGTTAGCTATCAAAGCAGAGAGCTGGGATTCTTGATCCTATAGCCATGAATGAAGATATCTGAATTGCTTTTTAATCTGTTTGCATGTTGGGTAAGATTTCATGCTGGGCGGTGCTTGCCGTATCCTCTTTGATGTTACTGTTTCTCTGGTAAAAATCTACACAGAACCATCCAGATGCAGAGAAAAAGAGAAGCTGATAGCCTTACGCAGCTGTAACTTGATGCTGCAGCAACTCTGTGCGCTTCCCCCTTACTAGATGCTGCAGTTAGAACCACCAACATCAGGCTCACTGGGGAAGACTGAACAAGATGTTATACAACATTTGGGTAGTGCCAAATATTATTAAGTGCTTTGCAAACCTTAGAACTTATCCTATGCATGGAAAGAGGGAAGAATGGGGTACTATAGAAGGATAAAAACTCTCAAACCATTCATTGACATTTTCTGAAGTTCAAGCAGATTTCTCAAAGTTATACTGTAGATTGGCTATTTTCCCCATTTAAAAGGCCCAGACCATAACTTAGATGTTATTTCACTACTGTAAAAAACAAACCCAAGTTTCTTGAGACCCATACTATATTATAACACAATTTTCCTCTGATTCTCCTGTTCTTATTTTGATAAATGCATTCTTATGGGACTTCCAAGTAGAAAACAATGCGCACTTTAAACTGCAGTACAAAAGCAGTTGATTTTTTTGCTGGACGTGAGCCATGCATGCAATCACTTCTGCTTTTTAAAAGCAACTAGTCAAAGGGAATGAATCACTTTTATGCTACCTAACACGAAAAAAAAACCAAAACCTTCAAAAAAGATGAAATTTGAGAAGTCAGCAGATTAATTCTAAATCTTCAAGATCTTCAATCTTCAGTGTCATGATAAACCATCCTTTCAAATTTTAACACACCATTGAAGCCTAATTATTAGCTCAGGTGGTTAAAATCTATTTTTCAACTGAATATGACATGGTTGCTCTTGATTTATGCTACTGTAGCACATGAGAGAAGTGTTCAATATACCTGTTTAGTCCAATTAGTAGGTAAGAAATATTGTATACTTAGGTAAGGAAGAAAGGAGGTAAAAAAGCTGACTGCCTAAGGTGAAGTAATAGACAGAAATTGATGTATTAATTAAAACCCATCTTTAAATGACATCTTTAAGAGCAGGGTGAAGTATTATGGCAGAATTGATGGATTAAGATAAGCATACAACATCTACTTATATTTAAATTACATTCAAGAAACACTCTGTATGAACTGCTGCTATTCACTGTGTTATCAATCAGTAATCCTCAAGGATATTAACTTAGTTTCCATTCTCCGTTATCAACTTTAGCTCATGGCTGGAGTTACGATTGTGTAACTATTACTCATTCCACAAAGAACAAGACAGGGAACCAAGAGGTAGTGGCCAGATAAACAGGCAGAGGTTTGACCTTTCCTCAGTGTCTAAAACTTTGTTAACCTTAACTGAGGTGGAACGGAGGTGAGGTAATTTGTTTCCAGCAGAGAATAAAAACAAATCAGTTTTCCACCTTTGAGAGAGGTGTGGCTGAGCACTATTCTTCATTGCCCCCAACACTTGGCAGATTGCAGACTTACAGTTTTTCACAAAGCTACAGGCCAACCCTGTGTACTTCAGTTTACAAAGAGATTTATCTCAGATTTTAAAGTATCACTGGATTTATTTTATGTTTCTGAGAAAGTGTTCTTTCAAATCAGATCCAGATTCAGAACATTTCTCTGCATCTTCCACTGCAATTCATTTGCTGGTTTTGAAGGAAAAAATAATAAAGCGTGGGAATAGTTCTGAAATTGTAACGACTACACAGCATCTAGCCTGATAATCCACAATAGGGATTAAAATTTGAAGCCTTTACCTTTACCAGTGAGAAAATACTCATGCCTCTTATGAGTGCAGGCAGATATTTCCTGCCTGGACTTAGAGGCATCTAATAAATATCTAAATGTTCTATCTTTAATTTCTTTTCTCCTCACTAAGGTCTTCATATTACTGTTTTACAGTATCTTTACCACCACATGTCTGTGCTTTCAGTCAGCAAACCCTATTTAATTTGCAGTGCACAGCTAAGTTCCTCACGCAATCAAACATCTGGAGTCTATTAATTTCGCTTGTAGGACAAGAGAAACTTGATGGGGGAAAAATGAAGAGCAATCAGCTTTAATGAATGTTAGCTGGAGCTGTGCAGCTTGAACCTCCCGACAACATATTTCATTCACTTTGTCCATCATTTTAAAACTTCTCCAAAAATTAAATCCTTTCCATGTGGTTCTGTTTCTTGTTGCTTCTAAAGCCAAGGGAACAAAATTAAGGCTAGAAATTAAGCATAAACGTATTTTTCTACTTCCATAAGGTTTGGAGAAAATGTTATGTAGCTTTGCATTCAAAGTTTGCTTTTACCTTATATAACTACTGACTTATATTACTGTTAAATAAGGAATATTATTAGGCAATGATTCAGGACAAGAACATAGGCTACATTGCTTTGTATCACTTTTAGCTTGCAGAAGCCACTTTGTTTTAAAAACTCATTTGAAGAGGCCATTTTCAATTCATTTGGAAAAGACTGTATTTCATGTTTTCTTAAGTGGCATGGTTTGATTCTATTTTTGTTTTTCATTTAACGCAAGTGTGGGTTTTTTTTCTGTGTAATTAATAAGCAAACAAAACAAACAGCATTGCAAATCTGTTTTCTTTCCCTATTTCCTTTTTTTTTTTTTTTTTTTTTTTTTTTTTTTTTTTTCCCCTGCTGATTCTCCCATTTGGCTGAAATTACATACTAAAACAAAATGTGTATTTTATTAGATTGTTTACAGATGATCCAGTTAGAATCTCCAAGAAAGAATTTTTAGGGAACTAGTTGATTTTATATGAAAAAAAAAAAAAACAGATGGAAAAGAGTGAAATACATAAAAAGGAGAAAATCATATCATCAAGGTACTTAAGCACTAAAATGCTGCCCATAAATTAGAGATCATGATATCCCCTTTCCCTCTCTCTATTTCTCATTACTAAGGAATGGACGGAAAGATTTGCATTTTTAAACAATCTACAGTTGTAGGGTACTTTTGAAAGAAACTATAGGTGAAATGACAGCTTTTCTTTTATTGCAGAATGAAATACTAACATATATTTTTTTTTTCTTACAAGTTTGTCAAATGTCTTCTGAATCTAGCCACGTATTTTCTTGATTCACATCAGATTTTACAAAAAAAAAAAAAAAAATCAGTGTCAATAAAACACGAAACTAAAAGCTGGAAACCATAATGAGGAATATTGACCATCTGGATAAACATGACTTATCTGCGAAGAGTTAAAATGGTTTTCATAAAAGGAAGACTCACAACTGTAAGGCTGTCCTTTGAAGGGATCAAGAAACACGAGGATAAGAATGATCTAGTTGATCTTGGATTTACACACGGCTTTCAACAAATTCCTTCACCAAAGGCTTGTAAGAAAACTAAACAGCCATTACTGTAACACAGCTTAAAAGTATAAAGGTGATGCACACTGGGGATTATTAATTTTTTTAAAATATAATTTTAAAAAGTATGAGACAGCTTCTTCTATAAAGAATGACTAATTATTCTGTTTATCTTCCCTTGAAAACACATGACTGAGGTGAATATGACAGTTGTCTACAAAATAAGTAACGTAGGGTGGCTGGGCACTTACTGTTGAGTTAATTCCGGAGAAGAAGCAGGGGATGTCAAATGAACCCATAGGATCCAGAGTCAAACAAGAAGTGATTCTTCATATCATGTATGGTTGGGGATTACTTTCTACAACCAGCTATCAATATCAAAAGTTATGTGGGAGCAAAAGCAAGCAGGAATAAATCATGGAAAAGAAATTCATAACTGTTATTAAATACACAGGAACTGCATTTGGCTGAAGAATTTCTTGAGTGGTACTTGCTGAATTTCACCTGAGGAAAGTAGTGTACATGTCCCATGTTCTTATTCTTTTCCATAAACTGTCATTTTTTACCCCTTGCCAGGATATACATTCTCACTTAGGTCTAAGTACTACTACTTAGCTACTTTTACTTTACCATGGCTCATCAAAAGCTATTGTGCTAAATTTTTGGACTGGCAGTTCTTGAAAGTAGATGAGCAGTTGGGAGTTTGACCTGGATTCTTTTTCATAAAGATCTTATCACAGAAGATCAAATTTCAAGCTGAAGTTTTGCCTGTATTTGGGCACAGATGAATGTCGGGTAAGCTCTGGCATTTGCAATATGATGACTTTCCAAAGTTAATTTTTGCTGCGTAACATTTTTACCAGTCTTTGCCTACACTTGAATGTTTTGGTTTTAGAGAAAATGATGGAGATGAAGGCAATGCTTAAATGTCTGTTTTTCCTGTTAAATTTGAAGTTTTTGGTGATCTCCAAAGATTATCTCTGAAACGATGCAATTTATTTGTGCCATAGAGACCAAATATCAACCAAAATGTCATAAACCTCACAAATGACTCCACTTTTATGATGTGTCCAGCATTTAGAAATCCCAAAGGATGCAGAGAATGCGCAAGAAGATAAGAATAACATTAAAAAGCAAGATAAGCTGAGGCATAAACATTTAAGAAAGTCATATATGGCAAGTGGAAGTAGTTAATGCCTATGGAGCATTATTTGATAGAGATTAGGACACAGGGAGCTTTGCATCTCCCCATTATGGGAATAGCTTAGTTACAGAGTTCAAATATGGGTTTTTTTGTTTTTGTTTTTCTTTTTTTTCTTTTTTTTTTTTTCTTTTTTTTTTTTAAGTTGAGGAACAAGCAACAAGTTCTCTCTTACGAGAAAAAAATATTAAACAGTAATTTGTTTGGAATCGTTGTTATAAAAACCCCTCAACAGACTACTAGGGAAGAAATATATATTTTTTTCTATCTCTGTTCTCCTGTGAGGACCTTCATCCTTGTCAGTTTAAGCAAAGGACACCACAGTTTAAGTGTTCCAAGCCAAAAGCTATGCCATCACACTTGATTACTCCTTTCATTTTTTAATATTATTTACACAGCTTGTTCTAGAGCTGTCAATACTACACAATATAAATAGAAACTCAGGTCCTAAAAAAGAATTTCTGCGTGGAGATCAGAGGTCTTAGCGCCACTGACATTATCTATTGGTGCTGCTTCCACTGAACTGTGGAGCAACACATAGATTTCACAAAGCAGAATTAAGTAGAACATTAAACAAATACTGAAATATTCAGCTTTAAGAATCCAAAAGCACTAGCACACAATTTCATATAAAACTTATTTTTACCATTGAAGAGAAATTTCTCCAATTTTCCTTGTGGTGATTTTGGCCAAAATCATTGACATAATTTTACATATCAATTTTCTGTTGTCTTTTGCTATACCAATCAATTTTGAAGTGCTTCTCTCTGCTCTTTTGCCTCAAGATTACAAATAGATTACAGGTGGGACTAACATCAGAGAAGACCAACTACTGATATTTCACCAACTGTACGTAGATACTTCACTTGTCACATAAAAAAAAAAAAAAAAAAAATCAAACTGTTCTGACTTATTTTTTCCAGCTGAGTGATGATTAAACAAGCTTGTTCCACATTATCATTTTACACCATTCTCCCTTATGGTCAAAAGAGATAAAAGTATCTATATCTAGTAAAAGTTCCTGTCAACTCTGTGACCATTCAGATGCAGAAGAGTTTAATTATGGTACACTTTACCTTGTCTTCTACAGTAAGTTTTCTGAGACATTCATAAACAGAGATCAGATTTGATTATTCCTTTTTACCAAAATGATAAAAAACATCCTGGTACAAACTCAAAAGCACCCTAGCAGTAATGAAACTATAAATTTTCTTACAAATAAAATATACGAAGGGCTGATATTCTGTAAGATTTGTTTTCCTAAAAACAAACAAACAAACAACAAAAAACAAAAAACCCACCCTAGTTTTTCCGGAGGACTTTTTTTGCAGCTATATGCCTAAGAATACTGTCACAAAAGTATCTATAACAACTTTTATCAGTAAGAAAAGAAGAGAATTTTATCTACAGCAAGATTTTGCTCAGGGAAAGATTTAAAAAAATGTCTGCTATAGCAACAGATCAACATTGCAGAAGATAGTAAGAATCAGCTAGCCCTCTTGAACTGTTATTTTAAACCAGGCTTTTTTTTCACTCAAATGTTATCTAGCAAAGCCCCTTTAAAGACTATTCCCTTTCTGAGTATGGTTTGTCTGGCAGAGTTTTTTTTGAAGTATTTAACTTTATGTCAGACCATGCTTCTGCATCTCCTGAGCCTTTGACTTGTAGTCGATAAAAAACAAAAC
Organism: Tetrao urogallus; assembly: GCF_951394365.1. NCBI lineage: Eukaryota > Metazoa > Chordata > Aves > Galliformes > Phasianidae > Tetrao > Tetrao urogallus. The sequence continues at coordinate 35,078,866 of NC_136817.1, read as the reverse complement.
AAAAAACACTACCTTCAAATAGATCCTGACATTGAGATAGTGACATTTTTCATCTGTTTGTTGAGGGAACTTGTCTCTACCCAGCCTTTGGGTTACCTTAATGCCTTCACATGCCTGATGAAGGGCTCAAGTACCTAAAGCTTGCCTCCTTTCTCCATAGTATTTCAGTCTAACAGAAGACTCTGCCTCTACCTCAGTATTTTGCTTAAAGGTTTTTAAGGAACCCTGCTATAGCAATTGGAAGCATCGCTCCATAGACATCGAACTGACGGACAAATAGGCTTAGTTTTAAGCCCTCAACAGCTACCAGATACTTAGTAACTTAAAAAACAAGTGTTTTCCACTGTCCCAACATTTCTGAATATGTTGAACTAGCCATCCAAAACCACTTTGTACTGAGACCTTTCAAACCACTCCAATTAAACCTACAGGAGCTCAGCTGTCCACAGTTAGACTACTTAAAGTCAGCAACTATGAGCAGAACTGCATATAGGCCTTGTAATGCAGCAGCTAACAAACTTCACACAGAATCAGTTCTTTTTATACTTATGATAAGGTTACCTTTTGTTGCTACCTGTTGATAGCATCAGCTGTTGATAGCATCAGTAGAGAGAATTGGTATAACTGGTATCTCATTCCACCAGTTCCTTTCCTTTCCCCGGTGGAAAGGGCAGCAGTCTGCATAAGAACAGGTATTATTAGGGTCTAACAATGCTTCAGATCATTGAAAAACAGCAGCGGATGTTGAACTATGCTGAGGCTCCAGAGAACCAGTGAAAGAAGCAATTTTAGGACTGGAAAATTGTGAAGTTTTTCCTTTTTTTGAGAGGGAGACATACCTATAGTGCTGCAGTCAGTGCATGCAGAATGGAAATGAAAATCCTAAAAAAGCTTTCAATATCATTTATTCAGACGTACACAATGATTCACTTGAAATTCTGCTTTCTTCTTTGTTTTGAGTATGAACACAAGAAATGGGTAAATTTAAAAATGACTGGCACCATTTACTAAAGTACACTTATGTCCTAAATCATCATTGGGAAATATACACTTCTTTCTGCATTTGTTTTGATTTAGCTGTCGTGAGAGACTCATGTTTAAATGCAGGCTTTTCTGCCTCATGGCCAAGTCTCTTTGTGTGCATTTCCTAAGTGTTACTTACTTTACTTTGAAGGTGGGCTGAGCATAGGAATCTGACGAAAGAGTGGGCTGTGCCCTTGATCTGAGAGCTCTAACATTCTTCTGAATGAATACATTTGCTAGTGCAGTACGCAGCAGCAGCAACAGTGTGGTGCTCTGGGTCTCCAGCTCTGCCTCAGGCTCGCTGAACATCTGCAAGACAATTTTTTTATGTTCTGTAAATGAATGCTGCCTAATTGCACCAGGAAAATGGGCACAGGGGATTATATCTGCATTGCTATGAGCGGAGGGGCGCCTTGGGGCTTTAGATTGCAAGGTGGCAAGGAGCAAAAGCAGCCTTTGCAAATCGCCAAGGTAGGATCATGAGATGTTGTCAGTGTTTTGTGTGCCATGAGTGAAGAGAATAGTTTGCTAACTACATATTGTCTCCAGTGAAACTGTTGGTGTGGATCGTATTGAGATGTTTGTTTGACTGAGCTAACATGTTTTGCAGGGATTATACAGGGGCTGATTGTGTTTGTTTCAATAAAAAGCATTGATTACTTTTTGAGAGTTAACAAGTATTGCAAACTTTTTCTTAAATGTAAAAGACCTAAAACTGAGATGATGTATGCCTTTCAGCTCCTATACGATTTGCCGTATGTTTTTGAGTGCACTCAGCATATTGCAAAACCGAATCTCATATTAGGAAATGCTGTTTCGGTCATTTATTTATGATACTTCTCCTCTCTAGGCAAAGAAAAAGTACAGCTTTATCATGAGAAAATGTCCTTACTATTTTGGGAATCCCAGAAAGAATTACACCAAGTTATCTCTGTTTTTGGAAAGTTATCCGGTCTTAGGAGCAGCCTTAATAGAAGCCAAACATTTCCTTTTATATTTCATGAACAGCACTGAAAATTACTGAACGGCTCATAAATTATCTTCATGTATAAAATGAAAGCAAAACAGATAGTAGAAAAGGTCAGAAAAAATAAAAATAAGAACTGGCAACCCTCAGCCACAAAAGTAATACTTTAAAAGTGCTGTTAAAAATCAGTACTCATTCCATTGCAACAATGACAATTTGTCATAGTTATTGAGGCTTATGTAACTGTATGGAGCTGTGTTCTGTTTTCCTAAACAAGGGGGACAATTTTTGTCTGGAGCACTGGGATCAGCAAAATACCATTGGCTGAGACCATATCGGGACTGCTCACCGTGCAATGAATTCTGCCCCATTAAATTGAGAGAGATTAAAATACATAAAAATAGGCTGGGAAACAAGATGCCGAGGGATTTACAGATTTTAGTTCTTGGTAGTCCCAGTACACTCAGTGTTAAGTTTTTTGAATTTATTTATATTATTTTAGGTCAGCGGTTCAGTTATTTAAGCTCTAACTTTCTTAACCTGTCAACATACTTCTTAACTAGTCACATTTAATTTACTGGATCAGTTAACGTTTTCACAAATAGCACAACAATATGTGAAAATCTACTTCATCTTATAAAAGAAAGTCTTTTTAGCTCCTTCGTCAAGGAAACATCGTCTTTCCTAATTATTTTCAATGATTTTAAGTCCATAATGTTAACCATACTCAATAATAGAAATATTTTTATTGCGTTTACGTATCCCTTTCTTATTAGTGGGTTTTTTTTGGTGTTATAATACTTTGCAAAACTTGAACATGTTTTAAAAGTTTTCCTACCGATAGGCAGCTGCTGCTTTGCACGTAAAGCTCCTGTTAATAGATAACAGTGGAGTCCTGCCATCTAGTGAAAATTTATAGCTAGAACTTCAAAAATTGTAAGTAACAAAAAGGCAACTGACATTGATTATGTAAAACTAAAATTAAAAAGCATAGAAACTTGAACACAGATTATGAATAAGTTTTTCTGACAAGAAAAAATAGGCTATACCAGATACTTTCCTCTTTCATGTTCACATCCCAGACAGCAGCCCTTAAGTCTGGTATCTCTCTTATCATTTGGGGCTTGAGAAAGAGATGGATGGCAACTGTTGTGACTTTGCACTTTTTCCAGTGGGAATAGCTAAACTTAGGAAGATATTTAGGAACCAAAAGGCATGAGTTTGCTCTCTTGAAAATGAAACCAATCAAAAGGCCAATATCATACTTAAGAAGATTCTTAGTAAAAGTTCACACATGCCAGCATATATGTGTTATAAGCATGGTGGACTTTGTGAGTTCCAGATCATTCATTTCTCCACACTTATGAGTGGGTGAGATCAGTGAGACTTGAAAATTGACATTCGTATCTGGCCAAAAACCTGAAACTTAGAGCTGACAGGTCACAGCTTTTTTTGTAGCTCACCTTGTCAGCAGGCTTTGCCATCCTTCCCAGGGAGCTTGGGCTCTCTTGGAGGTACACGGACCTGGGTCTGCAGGTCAGGAACCACCACCAGGCTGAAGCTCTGCGAGGTGGGTGGTCTGCAGAGGGGCAATGTTTTCAGCTTCTCTTTTGTTATCCATGAAAACTGACACTAGTAGCACATGGAAGATTGAATTATTCCCCAACTACTGCATACTAATTTTTGCCACTGGCTCTAAGATCCAAGGATAGCGTTTCCCAAATACAGTTTATAAATATATACAAGTACTCTACTGGGGTACACGAATGTTGATCCCATTGCTAATGTACACCAATGGAGATTTTGCCAGAAATGCGTGCATCTGCTTTCAGTATCTCAGCTCACAGATACTGGGAGAGCTGCAAAGGTTTGCTCTCGTGGTTGCCAAACTCAGCTTGAGTGCTGTAAATCTCTGGATCACTGCAGTGGGAAGTACATTCAGGCCCTGGTCACAAGCAGAGCACTGGCTGTGATAAAAATCTAAAGAGAGAGGGATATATCACAGAGGGAAGTGAGACAATCCAGGAAAGCATGGTAGGATACAGAAATGCTGAAGTCACAGTTATCTACAATTTGGTAAAGGAAAAACCCTGTGTTTAAAACTAATAAGTCATAGTTCACTACCAGAAAGAACTTTTACCATCTTTACACATACTCCCGTTTAAAATTTCTTTTTTCATCAAAAATGTCTGGTTTTTGTTGCCTAGCTCTTAAAATGTATATGTAAGTAGCATTCCCACTAAAATCAATGAGAGTTTTGTCTGTAGTGTAAAATACCATATAAAATTATCATGCTAAGTTTTAATAGAGACAAACTTTTTGCTTTCCCAAGAAATATCTCGGTATTCTTTTCTCATCAGCACATAAAACAGGAAATTTTCATCAGCAAATGATTTTTGATTCAAGATACTTCCATAATTTGCTAGATGTGAGACCGACACAAATGGACATTTTCTTTAAAGTATCACAAAGTACCACATTACTTTTTCCATTTATAACTCTTATTCAAAACGGTAAGTTTTAAGAACATTTGATACCTCTTTCATAGAGGCACTCAAAATGTTAACCCACTCTCCCACTCAAACACTGGATCTTGAAATCAACTTACTTTGTTACGTCCACTAATGTTGCAGCTAATGAAAAATTATTTTCCATTAAAAAGAATTTTCATAATTTCATATTGACCAAATAGATAAAAATGACTTTAAAGTATCTTTTTAAAGTACAGTACAAAGGAGACATTGTGCTAAAGAAAAATACCTCATAAATGAATGTTCTGGAAATAAAAAAGATATCTAGGAGTATTATACTAAGGGAAGAAGCAGTAGAGCTGGCTATGCTGTGTACGCACCACAACAATAAAGCATGTCAGTACTGCACCGTAGGGTAGCTTCACCAAAGCAAGAGGCAGTTAGGAAATCTCAATACAACAGTGACCCTAGATGGTTAAGAATTCAAAATACATAAGAGCAAAGTGACACGTGGTGTGCCTTTTGCTTCCACCATGACATACACGAAAGAACGCTTTTTGTCTGAATATCACAGATTTTTCTTTCCTTGTAAATATCTGCAGTTTTTAATTTATAGAATATATAAAACCAGTTGGTACAAAATGATAGACAATTTTCTGGACTTACACTTAAAAGAAAGTCCTATGAGTTTTTCCACTAATACTTAACAATATCAGCCACATAAATATATTGAAGCTGTATCCTTTAAGACGCAACTCTTTTGCAACAAGCAATCTAATGGAGTTTTCTACAGATGATATTTGTTTATAATTCAATCATGATGTATCTGCATTAAAATTACCTGGTTACAAATAGATACATTATGTTCAGTATATTAATTCATTACCTGCACCAAAGCAGCAATTTGATGAACTCACTGTTTTTAGCAGTCAAAGTATTGGTAATTTAAGATTGGGAACTTATCTGAATATTTCTAATAGTCAGTGATAAATCCCATTACACAGACCTCCAATCACTTCAAAGGAAATTCAGTCTCCTTTCTCATACTGTTATCCTAAAAGCAAAAATGAGCAGGTGCTTAAAAATCTTTATGACTAATGGCATCACAGATTTTCATTCTTGAGACACTGGAGGAACTAATGAGTGGAGGACTGAGGAACTGAGCAAGGTGCCTCACTTGTTAGTGATTTCAGATACTGTCAGTTTCAGAACTATTCCAATCAATACGTACTAAACATACACATACATTTCATAAGTCAGCAAGAAATACATTTTCAAAGGGAGTCATGTCCTGTTTTATGTCTTTGAGATATCACAAAGATATGAAGAAATATGCAGTGAATTCTTAAATTGCTGAGAAATCTTATATAATTTTTCAGAAACTTTTTTAAACTGCATTTTTAGAAAAATGAAACAGTAACATTTCCTCTTTTAATTTCAACCATACCAGTTTGCTGGTGCAAATCATAATGCCTATTTTCTAACATTCCACATTATTTGGAAAATCTTTATGGCTAAGTTTGTTTTGTTTTGTTTTGTTTTTGAATTCTTTTGAAACTCAATCTTTGCCATGCTCTGATTGAAATTTTCTTAGGTCAGAAGATGCAAAATATCATGCCATTTTCACTGTCTTGTAAATGTTAACTATACTCCAAATTAATCCTATGATATGCCTTCATTCAGGCTTCAAATCCAACATTCTCAGCTAGGCCTCATGCGAAACCTTTACCTTATGTGGCTATTTTGCCAGGTTCTGAAATAGGCTTCTGCTGCTGCTGCTGTTCAGTTAGTGGCTTTATTTTTGCCTTAGTAATGATATATGATAGCTGGCAGCCTGGTCATTTTGTATGCATGCATCTGATTTCAACCCTCTGATTTCAATCCAAGTGTCAGTTTCATCATTTTGGATTCAATAGATCTTGAAATTGAAAGTGAAACTCAAAGAATTGGCAACAACTTGAATGAACAGTGTGAAAGTGGTATCTGGATTTGATTAATGCTGGGTGCTTACAGAGGTGGGCTCTATTATGGCCATTCAAGTTGTTTCATGTTTGAAATACCTAACATGTGCAGAACGTGCTCAAGAGGTTTTCCTCAAATTGACCTTTACACTTAGTTTAACAGAGAAGAGGAACAGTATAAGATATGTCAGCACAGTTATGCTTTTGATCCTGAAGGAAAAGAACAGAGTGTCATTGTCATGCGCAAGAGAGCTGCATTAGCACACAGTTGGCTCATCCAAAAAGTATACCAGCGCTGCTAGATGTAAGGAAACTTTTTCAAGCCTCTATTCTGTTACATTTTCACCACTGACACATGTTCACACTGACAAGCAGAAAAAAAATGGGTTAGTAGAAGCTGAGATTCTGCTGGTTAGGTTCCAGTTGAAACATGGTAAATACACTTGTTGCTATACCTGTGCTCCCAGCTCATTTCAGTGCCAAGTCACACAAATGGGAATAAACCAGCAGCTGCTGAAGAAGTGGTTTTTTGCTCACCTGTGTGCACTGATAGCATAAAAGCACCATCCTCCCCATGAGGCACAGGAAAGAATTTGTTTAATGCCATCTCCCAATGACATTTAAAATTATCTTTGAGTTGGAGTTGTTGATTTGGTACCATTTGATTCTGAACTATGCTAGTTAACGCAAACTCAAGTAAGGTCTCACTGTATGCTAGAATGTTTGAAAAAGAAGATGCATACACTTGCAGACACTCAGTACTGAACCATGACTCTGCTGATCGCTCTTTATTTGTATTAACTGACATTTTAAACAGAATTTGAATACAACTTTAGGCTAATATAGACAGAGAAAACAGTGTTTAAAACATGCTGACTAAACTTTGGCAGCAAAGGAGGGGAGTTTGGAGTTAACCCACAAGATTTTAAACACAACTTGCCTTACTTGGACTGTATTTAAAACTGTTTGTTTAAATTTGCTAGCTAATACATTTCCAAACATAGTTTGTTTGCACAGTCTGGACAAGCTCTTATTCTCAAATTCACCCATCAGACCATCTGACACAGCTTGTATCTGATGGTATTCAGAAAACCCTATAAGGCATATTTACATATTCTTTCACATAAGGAGTAATGAGGAAAGTTATGGTATTTTTTTTTTTTCTATCTTTACGGAAAATAATTTTGAATCCTTTACTGGGCTTGACTCAATTTAATTGATACATCCTACATGTTTGGATGACATAGTTCAGCTTCTATTTAAGTAAATGACAAAACTTCCATTGACAAACTGGAAAGAAGGTGGATGTTATAGATGTTAACTTATATTGCAAAATGAAGGAACAGTTTAAATTTCCCCAAATCTAACTAGAATACACTACTGCTTATGGAAAGCTCTCATTGCTAATTACAGACAGAAAAATAATTAGGAAAGAAAATTCCATATACCAGCAAAGGCTTATAAGTACTTCCCCCCAGGGTTAGGGTTCCCCACTTTCTAGTTCCAAACTTCTGCATTCCAGCTATTGTGCCAAGTGGAAATGTTTAGTACTGTAGTCCCATCTAAGTTGTTTAAAATCTGCTGGCTGAATTAGAGCATGATTGTACACCCTGGTTTGGATATACAAGACCTACATACCAAGCTGATTTTGGCATGCCTTCCACAGTATTTAGGCAAATACAAGCATGCTTTGGATACACAGAAGTATTCTTCTGTGTTTGTTTCTAACACATACTTTTACAGCTCTCATGCTAGAAGACTTTTCAATGGAATAGAATGAACAACATAATTCACACTGATTTAAACCAAACAAGTTAAAAAACTCAGTGTATTCCTACTAAACTACATTAGTTGCTTTGTGTAGAGATTTGTTTTATTGTTTAGGTTCTTTGCTGGAAACATTTGAAGTACTTTGTATGACATTATTATGTTCCCTTGTATCTTCTTATATATCTTATATTCTCATATATCTTATATTATGTTTCTGTATCTTCTGCCACTGCACTGTGATTGTGAACATGAATGCAATAGTAAGACTTTTGGCTAAGTTCACCATAAAATATCACAACAGGAAATGCTGTTTACAAAACTCTTTAGGATTGTGTCAGATAATTTGAGAGAATACGGCTAAAGATCTATGCAAATCATGGAAGGGTTTTCTGCCAAATGCAGAATTTGGTGTGCTTCTTACTTGTTTTCTGGAGCAGAAAATAGTGTAAAGGACCATACTTCAATAGTTAAATGCTTACATACAGCTTCACTCTGTAAAGCCAGATTGATGCACAGAGACGGTTTATACTTCAAAAGGAATGATTCTGTGCATGGAATTAACTGTGAACAAAAATGATAACATTTAGATTGCAACCAGTACTGTTAGATGGAATGAAACTGGCAGTAAGGAAAAGCCCTGGATATCAGCTTGAAGGTTTTAAATTTCAGACTTATTGTACACAAGTTACGCAGTGGATTTCTTTTTCCTTTTCTGTAATTTTTCCCATCTGTCCCATTTCATTAGAATCTGCTGTCCATAGGCAGAGTGCATGGTTAGGATAAGACTAATGCACATTTAAAGCAAAACACTTCAGCATGCACCAAAAAAGAGCTATTCTTTGGTTACTTGCCAACAAGCATGAAAGGCAAAAATCTTCAGAATACCTCAGCACCTTGCTGACAGAGGGATACTGAGAATAGCAAAGCAGTTGTTTTATTTGTTGCTTATATGGAAGGTAAATTACAATGAAAAACTATATCTATGCTCTCCAAGAGCCAGTGGGCTCCTAACCTGAGCTCTATATCATGTGCTGCAGTCCTGGGCACAGCACAGGAACCTTTCTTTTCTAGAAAGGGAAGCACAAGCTATTCATCTCCTTTCTACTTCCACAGAAAGTTATTCTGAATCCTTTAAGATTCCTTCTTTGGTGCCTCCCTACATCTTGGTCAGGGCATCTAATGCACGGGTATTTTCCTTCAAAGGAGTTATGTCATCCTGAACAGGGAAGATGTGGAAACTATTGTCTTATAAACTTGCCTAACATATATTTCAGAAATATGGTCCCATTTAGAAAGCTGGATGCTTTGATTTTTGTAAACATTCTTTATATTACACTTCATTTGCAGAAGTACTGGCAATAGGTCAAAACTATGAGCAAATTAAATCAGCTGTGGTTTCCTATGCCAATCATTTGCCTTGCTTTTTTCATTTGGTATGTTCTTTCTATGCATAAACATGTCATTTATGTCATAAATTGTTACAAAATGGAATTTCAAGAAAAAAGGTCTATAAAATAAAGATACTGCAAGAGAATCATGTTCATTGTGGAACTTGGTAGTTACAAAGAACAGAAAGAAAAGCAAACCGAATGGCAGGTGAGTCTGATTTAATTAGACCAAATTTCCTTTTCCTAGTACTGTAATATAAAGAGTATCAGAAGACGCTTGCTATCTATAGGCAAAGGTGGCAAAGCTGAATCTTTGTTTTAAAAAACAAGCAGCTGAAATTGCTATAAAGGAAGCCTTAACAAAGGAGTTGCATTTTTCCCATGAACTCAATGGGCAATTTGCCACTGACTTTAAAGTGTAAAGGACTGAGCGTTAGTATGTATAATATAGTATAGATACTTAATTAAAAGCAGACGTTGAGAATAAAAATCCTCATTGGGAAGGGTGTAACAGTTTTTGCTAGAGATCTATTTCCTACAGTGTTCTGCGTCTAGCAGAAGTCATTCCCTTCAAAGGAAAACAAACCTTAATAAAAACAGACTTTTGGGTTGAATACTGTTGAACAGTGCAACTTTTTTCAGGCTATCTGGTACTTGCACATTTCATTTCCAAGCTCTCTTAGAAGTCCTAGTAAGCACCAAGATATTCTCTTGAGTTTGAAGATATTTCAGTTTGCTTATTCATAAGAAAGTGAAAAGAATGCTGACAATAGGTACAGGACTGACATTACTAGGAACTCAGGGCATTTGTTGAAGGGCACAATATATAAGCATAAGCTAAGGGGGAATTTAAACTACAGACATATATCTCAGTTGCAAACGTACTGCGTGAAGGAACCTTGTAACTGCCCCTCTTGTTTCCTTCAGCTGTGAAAATAGATAGGCTCTTATTAACTGAAACGAGCAGGTATTTCTTAATATAAATAGCAGGGCTTTGCAAACTCACCCCATTTTGTCTGAGAGCTTTGGGACAAAAAATGTGAGCAGCTCTTCTGAAAGATTTGAAGTATAAAAATATACAGAGGAGAATAGGGAGGAGCAAAGAGCAGAGTGCCAAGCAGCTCTGGGTGGCAATCTTTTCAACGTGCACAGCTGTGGCTAGACAAGGCAGGCAGTAACTCCTGGTTGGCACACTTAATGCGCAGAAGCATTTTCAATTGTCTATCTGACTTCATACTGAAGAGGCTCTAAATGCCCTGCAGAAAAATCCTCTGCTTTTCTTCTAGAAGAGCAGCATCTACACGGAGAATTGTGCAATGTTATTTATTAATGGTTGCGTATGTCTGTATAATAGCAGGTACTTCCTGGATGTACTGCATTCAAAGGGAATAATTTCATGAATTTTATTAGCTTTATTAGCTCAACCACTATTCCTGGTGTTCCTGAAGGCATTATATAACTCTTTATCTCTGTATACAAGCTTCAATCCTCTTGCACCAGAAATTCTTCCTCTGATTTCTCTTATTCTCTCAGAAGTACTCTTACTCAAAAACAGAAATACAGCTACTTACTTAGGCTCCATTTTCAGTGAATTTACTGAAAATTGAGGCCAAGTATGCCTGAGAATTTATAACCTTGCTACTCAGCTAGAATAGCGTCCATCACTCTCAGTCCATTGGACAGAAAGAAAAAAAAACTTTCTGCTTTGAGTAAACTCTCTCATCACTGAAATCTCTGAACTGCTAGAGCATAACAGATGTGGCTGGAATATACTGATCAGCATTTTGTTCCACAAATTTTCCTGTTGTGCAGAGATCACTTTAAAGACTTTCTGCCATGAGCTACTGATTTTATTACAGAGGATGCGTATAGAAATAATCTGAAAGGGATAAATTGCTTTATATATTATCATGTATTCATCATGATCCCCCTGCACACTGCAAATAATACTTCCAGAATGCATAGTCTAATACTTGCTTACAAAAATCCTCAGATTAGAAAAGCTATCATTAATCAAGGATGTTTTAAGCAAAGTCAGGCATTGAACAATATTATATGTTAAAGATCCTTACAAAGAAGCAGCTGTTTCACATCTCTCACTGTGGAAAGAGAGAAGAAAAAAAAAAAAGAAAAAAAAAAAGAAAAAAAAAAGCAGCTTTGTAACTTAGAAAAGCTGTTTTAAAATTTAGAAAAAAAAAAAAAAAAGCAGGTAATGACAAGAAATTAGCATGGTTTCACCTAAATTCTATCAGTGTCATGAATACAATTATGCCAATTGATACAAAACAAGCCATTAGCTTGCCTTGGAGGAGTTAGTTATATTAGTTACTTGTATTTGTTAGCGCATAACAAAATTACACAAATTAGCTTATGAGATGTTATTTCATGGAACCCATACTGTCAGCCAAAGTTTGTATTTAGATGTGTTATGCATGTTTAGGAGAATCCAGGGAAAGATACCAGTCAAAAAACTAAGCTAGAAATCACAACTAGGGTATTATTCCTTCTCAAGTCCCCAAATCCCTTTGTTGAATGAATTAGTGGTGTGCATTGCATCCTACAGTCCCAAGGGAATTGACTGACATAGTTGCCAACACACTCTCACTATATTTGAAAAATCATGGCAATTGAGTAAAGTCCCTGGTGAATGGAAAAAAAGGAACATCGCATCCATTTTTAAGAAGGGTAAAAGGGACAACCCAGGGAACTCCTGACCTGTCAGCCTCACCTCTGCGCTGGGAAAGACCCTGCAGCAGATCCTCCACAAAGCTACACCTAGGCACATGTAAAAGAGGAAGAAGATATGGGAGAATCAGCATGGCTTCACCAGGTGCAGGTTCTGCCTAACGAATCCTGTCACTTTTTACGATAGTGTAACTGTGACAGAGGACAAAGGAAGAGCCACTGGCATAATCTATCTGCACTTTACTAAGGCCCTTAACACAGCCCCCCATAACATCCTCCTCTTCAAATTGGAAAATACAGATTTGATGGGTGAACTGTTAGATGGACAAGGAACTGATTATAAGACTACCCACAGATTGGTGGTCAATGGCTCAATGTTGACAAGCCCAAGGGACAGGATACCATTCATAGAGGCCCTAGACAGGTAAAAAGTAGACCCAGAAGAATCACATGAGGTTCAACAAATTCGAGATCAAGGTCTTATCACAACCCACATCATCAGTACAAGCTGGGGCTCTGCTGTAAGGGACCTGGGGGTACCAGTGGATGGGAAACTGGCCATGAGCCAACAATGTCCCTCATAGCCCAGAAAGTCAACCATATCTAGGGCTGCATCAAAAGAAGCACAGCAAGAAGGGTGAGGGAGGTGATCCTGCCCCACTGCTCTGTGCTGGGGAGAGCTCACCTGCAGTACTGTATCCAGATGTGGACCTGTTAGAGTACATCCAGAAGAGGGCCACAAAAGTGATCCAAGGGAAGGAACACCTCTCCTATGAGGACAAGCTAAGGGAGAAGAGAAGGCTCTGGGGAGACTGAGAGCAGCCTTTCAGTATCTAAAGGGGAGCTACAGGAGGAAAGAAGGGTATAAACTCCTTCGTAGAGTCTGCTGTAAAAAGACAAGCAGAAATAGTTTCAAACTAAAAGAGAAGAGATTTAGATGGGATATAAAGAATAGGTTTTTTTTCCAGTAAGGGTGGTGAGGCACTGGAACAGGTTGTCCAAGAAGGTGGTGGAAACCCCATCCTTGGACACATTCAAGGTCAGGGTAGATAAGGCTCTAAGCAACCTGATCGAGCTGCAGGTGTCCTGTACACTGCAGGGCAGTTGGGCTAGATGACCTTAAAGAACCCCTTCTGACTCAATCAATTCTATGATTCTAAGACTCAATAACAGCCTTTTTATGATACTGGCATATTATTGATTATCACTAGATGGTGCTATTATTCACAATCTGCAAAAGCATAAATAACTAAACGTAAAGGTAGATACACCTTGGAGAAATTCTGGTTGCCAGTTTAGTGTTTTCTTACAAAAGCTCATAATTATTGTCCAGATCAGCATCTCCCAGGTGAAATAATTTCAAAGTGCAGAAATAACTCCTCCCCAAAAAATATGTAAACAAATCAAGAATCACATAACACCAAATCAATCAAGCACTACCTCCCTCACAATGGCCTTTTTCAAGCCATTCCAAGTCTTCGTATCACACCTACTTAATAATCCGAGTGTACAGACAGAAAATATCTTGAAGGAGGGCTCAGTGAATTTGTGCTGGTTTTATTTGTGAGTTTATAACACTAGGACAATTACTTTGAGAAAGTAACTTTAAAAAGTAATATTCCATAAGGACTTAAGGAAGAAACAGTCATAATCCTTTAAAAAGAAAACAAAAATATGTCTACATATATTTTATATCATATTATGAATATTTGGTAGCAAAACTGTGTATTACTATTGAATACACATGTAGTGAAATAATAATAAAAAAAGAGTTAAAAAAATGATTACATGAAATCTCAGTTTCTTCCAGCTCAATTTGTCGAAGGCCAGGGCTGGAAGCAAATGGAGATCTAAGAAGTCTTCTTACCAATCTTCTAACCAATTTAAATTGAATTTTAAAATATTCTAAAACATTAATTTTTCTAAACTTCTTGTTATTGTTTCTTCTTTTCTTCCTCTTTTGTGTGTGTGTCGGTTTCTCAGTCTGCAATACTAGCTCTTCTAAAATATGCATCCTTGAACAACATTGGATCTTGGAAATCTACCCGAGTTTTGCAGTTTCTGCCCATTTTCACTGCAATATTTTGAAATCAACAGAACAGTACAAGTCTGATCCAACCATTTTTCACTGACTGCATCATTCTTCTTTAAAGGCTCTGATTCAGCTTTGACACTTCCTACATTCTCAGATCACCAACATAACATTAGTAAAAGATTTCTGAATTCACAACACAGTCTGTAGCTACAGAAAGGATTTGACTTTAAAAACTTTTATCAATCCATGACAGCACATATCTTCCAAAGTTTTAGAATTAACGTTTTTCTTCTTCTATACCTAGAGCAACAGTGAGAAGCAATATAAATCGAGTGCAAGGACCATGTATGCCTCTTTTTCTGCACAGGCAAGAACAGTACAAAGGGTATGATAATTAAGCCTGAGGAGATAGTTATCTTTGTGGCATTTTTTTAGTCCATGAACAAATGAAGCACTGAAATTCACTGCCTGAGAACAATGGTGCCGGGCTCTGTACCACCCTCATGGGTCATTCAGTTGTTTGCTTCCAGTCCTGATTTGCATAAAAGGCCTGGAAAAGTTGCAGAGACTGACAATTAGCACAAATTGATACAGGCTGCTAATTGCTCAAGCAAAAGCTAAAGATGCATTGGCCCGTTCAAATTAGGCTTGAATTCAGGCCTTCTGGATTCCTGCATCATCAGGCTCTGAAGAATTAAACTCTGGCACAGTTTAACAGTTGCTGGGTCATGGGATAAAAATAGAGGCAGTGACTGACTGGACCACATTTTAGCACAGACTCAGCTGAAACTGAAAACGGTGGGAACGTTCTCTTCCTCTTACGAAAAACAAAAACATTTTCTTCTCAAGTGTTCTAGACTATAGCATGGCAATTAAGTACACCTAAAATAATAGCCAAACTAAATCTTTCCTCTACACCCTACTGCTGCTCTCAACCCAAATCATTTTTAAAGGATGTGAAATAGTCCTTATTCTATGTTTTTCTGCTGGTGTGTTCCAGCAAGAACAAGCAACAAAATGTATTTCAATGACCGGATGAACCACATTAGGTGGACATGCTGACTAGTCACAGTTTTTCCTCTACAAACTGCAAGGGCAGTTACTTATTGCCCCAGTCCTACACAGTACCTTTTCCTTGTCTGTCATTAAACCGAAAAGTTTCTTCTAGATTTCCACCAGCTGATAATGAGCAAGCCCTCAGGTGAGCTGTGTGTGATAGAGTACTGACAGCTTCCTAAGACTTCAGGATTTTTACTAATCCACAGACTGCAGGATTGAGTTTAACATCTGGAGAAAACCATCAGTTTACGTGTGACAGAAATGCTGTTCTAACAGGTTTCTTAGTGATTTCTAGTCCCTTTGGAATTGTAGCACTGTCGCCTACCTTAATGGGAGAGGAAAGGTTATGCTACAAAACTCTCTGTTTTTGTAATTTTGTAGTGCTACAGAAAGCAATGTTTTCTCCTAGGGATTCATATAATCTCATATTAAACCTATACATCACTTAAAGCAAAACCTACATGTTGGTTTAATGTGATTTAAAAAACTCCACGAACTTTTAAATTTTTCTAGTTTTACACTTGCAACATGCACTCAGGCCAGATGATCTTAAAATGCATGTTTCACTGTGAGTATTCCATTTGTCTCCTTCAAGCCTTTTGTACCTCTATTTTCTCCATCATTTAACAGACTTAGTAACATCTAAACTTTAATCTCCAATACAATTCCAGCTGCGTATAGACAGTCAAGAAAATATTCATATGACTGCTTTCCTTGGAGAAAGCTAAGGAGTATTTAAGGTGAAGTCCTAGAAGCAGGCCCCAGTCCCATCCTTCATCTAATAATGTTTACTGTGAACATGCCTATCAAATCTGCTGTGACTGTTTATTCTGAAACATCCCTTCCACCTCTCGACCCTCCTCTTCTACTCTCTTATTTTTAATGTGGAATGCTTTGCTGTAGCCCTGTGTTGTCGGTCACAGATCATTTCTTTCAAAAAATATCTATACAGTACAGGTAAGAACATTGTGGTTGGGGGCAGGTAAAGGTTGGACTTGGTCTTATATTTCTTCTCACAAAAGACAGTAATCTCTGGCAGCAAGGATTCTTCATTCAGGCAGAGAGGGCATAAAGTTTACTTCATTCAGGCAGAGAGAGCATAAAATTTACTTCAACGTGCAGCTTTCTAGTTCTTTCCATGCAAAAAGAAAATAACTGAAAAGCAATTCTCCCCTGATACTGTGACATGAATACACCCTTGCTGAAGTGTTTCCTTTAGATTACTTATTAGGCTTAAGTTAATATGAAAAAGGTAAGTTTCAGGACAAAATAATAAAAAAAAAAAGAGAAAAGGAAACTGGACACCAATTCTAACACTGAATTTAATTTATGAAGGCATTGACCTATGACATCTGATGAAAATCTATACAATCCTTAATAAGTGTGCTTCCCAGGGAAACTTGAGAAGATACTAGCAGTTCCTGTAGCGGGCTCTCTCCCTCAAAAATATATTAATAATGAAGATGTCAACAAAGTTATAACTCTTCTAGGGCAATCTGAGTTGATTTTCTTTTATACTAAAGACAGCACTGTACATTTCTACAATTCTATTTAATAGCTTAGAATGCCATTCTTCATCTTCAGTTGACTTTTAAATGATTTCTTTTATGACCAGCATTCTGAAATTTATACCTGACTGTAAAGGTTTCTTAAAGAGCATGAAACA
Organism: Tetrao urogallus; assembly: GCF_951394365.1. Lineage (NCBI taxonomy): Eukaryota > Metazoa > Chordata > Aves > Galliformes > Phasianidae > Tetrao > Tetrao urogallus. The sequence goes on along the minus strand of NC_136817.1, from coordinate 35,061,841 downwards.
CCACCATGAGAAAGTAATCACATCGCTCCAATTTCTAATGCACAAAGCAACATGAATTATAAAGAAGTACTTGCTCAAGAAACAAATCCAAAAATACAGAACTGATTCACACAAATACCTTTCTAGCCAGGTCTTCACATGTCTCCTAGCCTCTACTGCCCTTATTAGATGATTTGAATTTGGAAAAGTGCTGCAGTTTAGGGCTGACTTTACCATTACAAAGGTTTCCTGACACTCCTAGAAATCCTTCATGAATAACATACTCTCATGTTGTCAGATATTCCTTTAGATTCTTTCATATTTTCTTTCACTACTAAGCATCCATATGAGAAGATACAGTGATTTCCATTTCCTGTTCTGCTTGCTTCTCATCTTTTTAAGCTGCTATTCAACCTTTGTTGGGAGTTGGAGTCCTTTCTGTACATCTGAAGGAAATACGCCAAGGAGGATTTTGCCTTAGAAACTGCCAACCCCTTAATTTCTCATGTATTCACAAGAAGTGCCTCTAAACTCTGTACAAAGAATAGCTTTTTCCATTGTTTTCTTCTGTCAAAAAGGCTGTGCTTGGTCTCAAAACCAAGTTGTAAACATCTGGCAGTTTTGGATTTATACAAACTAAAGTTACTTGGAGGTTCCATATTCCATATGGCTGTAACAATGCAGCTGTTAGATTGACCATGTAACAGTTGAAAAATATGCAAGGTATCTTGCAAAGAATTTGGACCAACAGGCACCTCACAAAATAAGAAGGAATGCTGTTGTCCTAAAGTAATATAACCACAGATCTATGAAAAAGCTTTCTACAACTACATTAGGGTGAAATAGCAAGTAGGTATTTTACAGCCACACGTTAATCTTTTTGAATGGGGTGCATTAGAAAATTAAATCCTTAGGGTTTACATGCTTACATTTTTCAGATGATTGATAAAAATGAGATTATCCTGCTTGTCCTGTTGTCATATGCTTGTTTCTTTCATTGCTATGTTCAGAAAATTCTTTAAAACTCAACCTAACATCCGGGCAAGATTTGAAAATCTTTATTTTAATCCAACAGCATTTTTCAATTATCTTTCTTAATTGTTACTTCTATTATTTATAGGTTTGGAAGAGGTAAAATGACAGAAGCTTATCATGACTTAAAGTTGTAGCATTTACTTCCATAACACCACATAGGATATGCCACAACTCTGTCACAAAAGTCTTTAAAAGGTGATAAAGAAGAACTGGAGAATTCCTCAGTATTATCATGCTCTTATTGCAGATTTGAGATCTTTAAGACTTTAAAATATGAAGGTTCAGTAGCAGTAAAATTCCGAGTTAATCTAAATTGATTAAGCAAATAGAATTTTGCCCTAGGTTTTGTCTTCACTAATCAGCTTTAATGCTTCTGGAAGTTTACTAAAGTTGCAATGCACAGTGTCTTGATGTCTTTAAAAAAAAAAAAAAAAAAAAAAAAAAATCAAAGCTTTTCACATGTGCTCTTCCATCATAATAAGATGTAAAGTACACTTTCATACACAGTTCCTTGTCTTTTGGTGGTGGTGATGTGCCCACATAGCAGATATGTGTGACAGTCTCATTGGTAGACTACAGTCAACTTCATTTGTGAACCATGCATCACTTAATGAAAATACAAACAATAGCAGCAAAAGTTGTCTTTCATGTTTAGTAGCATGCTTTGATAAAGCATACATGTGTTTGATAATAAAAACAGTGAGATGCATCTGTGAGTTAGCAAGCATATCTTCAAGTTAGAACAGATTTTGGCCAAAGATCATTAAAGCACTTCAGATTAGGATGAGATGCCATATTGTGTTTGGGTTAGTAAATAATAACAGTATTTCAGAGAAAAATAATTAAATGAAATAATAAAGAATGTATACCAAAGATCTGCTTGAAACAATACTCAGTTTCATTTATTACTCCAGAATTGTTAAAAATGGCAGTACTAAAAAACTGTTTTCCAATCTACTCACCTTTTGGATTTCCTCAAAAATTCAGTCTTTACTGTTTGTTAATAATGCAACCATTGAAATTCAAGAATGCTCTCCTATTGTTTTTGATTAATTTATTTTAACAACATGGAAGAATTCTACTATAGCTCCTGTGGGAATACAAATCTGCGTAACAAAGAATATCATTGTCTCCAGCTCTCTAAAAATCTCTAATAGCAAGTTCAGAGCTAAATGGATAGCAAAACAAATTAAAGCATCTCTACTTCTGCACCTGAATGTAAAAACATTTTTTCTCTCTTCAGCCCCTACCATTTTTATAATTTCATTCTAATTTCCCATCTAGGTGGCACATCCAATGAAATATTTTAATTTTTATACAGTAAATCTGCTTTACACAATTAAAATTAATATCCTGAAAAGAAAAACATATCTGTTGTGGTCAGATAACTTACAGAAAATGGCAATAATAAAAACATCATGAAATAATCACTGCTATCTTGCCAACTTATAAAAAAAATCATGCAAGTCCCAGAATGTGCACTTTTTTTTTTTTTAATAATGGTACTAGCTACTGAAGTCTTGTTCTTAACTGATTTACTGCCTACGTTAAAACTAGAATAGCCTCAAGTTCAAATGATTCCATCCAGAAAAAAAAAAAGGGGGAAAAAAAAAAAAAAGAGAAAACCCACCAATCAAACAATTCCAAGGTTTTAATGTTTGAATTATTTTTTATGTGATATTGCAAAAATTTTTACTAACTAGTTGTAGACTAATAGAAGAAGCTTGGAAGGACCACAGTCAGTTTGAAAACATAATACACCTTCACAGCACCTCAAAAGCAATTACAGTTTCTATGGACAGAAACTGGGGAGATGTACAACAAGCTACTATTAAAGAAAAAACAACCAACAGTGGTTTTCAGAGTTTACACCAATTGTCACAGTGATATAAAGTTGTTCTCCCACATTCTAGAAGAATCCCAGAATACTTCAGCATTCAAAGGGTATGTTGATTTTTGGAAATCTTACAGCACTTTAACAGAACTTGCTGTGTTAGCTTACTTATACAATTACACACTCATGAATCATTTTCTTTCCACTAACAATATTATTATATGTGGATAATACTGTACATGAATATTAGATACTTCTTTGTTAAACTCGCTCATTTAAAACATTAAGATGAAATCAAACAATTTCCAGGCTGTTTCTTATGCATTTCTGCTAAACTAGATGCTCCTTTGACATGTCATGTGTAATTTCAACATCATCCCTGTGTGTGACTGTATATACAGATGCTTTAGGCTAACATTAAACAACGTTCTATAGTTATGAGTGTTTTTATAATCCAAATAGAGTAGGTAGTGTTTTTATAACTATCAATTCTTGGGTTATGGAGAATGTCTTCAAATAGAACTGGAGAGAGGTTTATCATTACAAACAGGTCTCATTCCCTTAAAAGGAAGTTGTTTCTTTTTTCCTCTGCTTCTTTGGAGATCTGGCTACAAACTAGGAATGGTTATTGTATGACTCATTTGAGAAGAATAGCTACAGTGTAAAAAGTTCAGAAAAGATTTTCATAAAATCAAACCCAATTATTTTCTGCTTTGGGCATGATAAGGATAGTTTTAAAGTGCAAAATACCAGATTTTTCAGAACGATATAAATCAAGATAATACAGTAGTGTTCTAAAGGGAGAGGGAAAGAAGTCAGGAAAAAAACATCCCTCCTAAACATCCCCTTCTACACATGAGACAGAAGTCTCCTATACGCAGACTTTACACATTGTTTATTCTGGTTTGGCCTGAAAGTGAGCTCCTTCACCCACTGATGCAAATCACTGACTGCCAAAAACACACAGCGATCACAGGACTCACTCACTCAGCTATGCACAGATAATACTACTTTTCTACTGCACCCCTCCTCCTTCAGCTTCTTGGAACCTCCTCAAAACCCCACTCTAAGCCCAGCTGTATTCACAGTAATAAAATTATTTAAAATGAAAGTGCTTTCATGACAAACTGCTATTGTGAGGACATTAGTGACTGCAAATGCTACAAGTAAAAATGATTTTAATTCCTTTCATTGTTCTCCCGATGGCTTAAAGGATATAACAAAGCTAGGACAGAAAAAAGCCCTTTTCATCTTAAGTGCCCATTATCATTTATGATTTGGCAACTGAAATGTTTGGCAGAGCATAAGGCATGAAAAAGGTAGCCTCATACCTCACAGTATTTGCTCGCCGTGTCATTCTAAGCGGAGGCTGATCAGAAAGTAGATGGCAGCATTCAAGCAATCGTTGTATCCTTTCATCATAAGCCCCATCTTGGATTTCACATATTGCTGCTCTAGTCACACAGTGCCATGAACTATACAAGTCTGGCGTGTAGCTCACTCTTAAATAACATTCATCTAAACCCCAAATGAGAAAAGCTGGATAGTCTATTTACTGTATGATAGTTAAAGATCTGCTGAACAGTCTGTAATAGTTTTTGTACAACTCAGGTTTGTCTACTTGAAGTGTTCAATAGAATGGCAACCATGCTAATATTGCACGTGCCCATAAAATTCTGTTGAAACCATTTAGAGGGGAATGCAATATACCATTTTGCCTTAAAGCTATAATCCATCCTGAAGGAATAAAATTGAGACACTTCTCACTCTGCAGTCTCAAGAATATTCTGCATTAATAAATCACAGCCATTTCACTCTAAGCAGTGACAAGAATCACAAATTTGACTGTTAGCCCTTAGTGCACCTATATTTCTGAGTTCCCTTAAGTATCAAAGAACTGTTACTTGAGTCCACTTAGAAGTAAAAGTCCATGTACATATAGGCCACTTAATTAATGTGTTTAATTAAAGTGCCAATGGGATTTCTTCAACCTCTCCTGCTTTTAGCATTATGAAACTTTTTTTTGACTGTTCCTTCTAAGACTGAGACTGAATTTAACAAAATGTGACTGTGTGATTTCAATGGGAGTTTCACATTTCAAAAGCAAAAACAGTATTTTGGCAAGATTGCCAATTTACTTAAATTTCTTTTCCAAGGAAGTTTACAGGAAAACATGGAACATGTCACATTGTCATGACACTGCTTGCATTTGAATCTTCTTTCAAATACATATAAGGACTATGGTCTAAATACTAGATTTTAAAAGAAGAAATGCTTTAAAGCCTTCCTCACCTCCCTTCCACCCTGCTGATGCTTGATCAGCTGAGAACATCTTGGCCCATACAAGATGCATGTATCACAAGTATGTATTTCTTGGAGAATCTAAGAGTTTTGCATAACTTCAGACTGCTCTGTTCTTTACAGTGTAGCTCAGGAAGATGACAGATATGCACTGTGCTGTTTCATGAAGTACTTTTATGATAAGAGACCTAACGTTGCAGCCATAATTCACCATTGCATAGGAGGAAACCGAATGCAGCCAGTTGTACCTAGAGAGAATCTTAGAATTTGGGTAGTTTTAATATACTTTCAGAAAACATATTTGCAGGCTTCATGCTGAGAAACAAATGCAGGGACAAAACTGTTACTGTCCCACAGCGCTGTTCAGTGTTGGGTCTGCATGGTTGGTAGCTGTGAGGGGACAGTACGGGGTCTGCCGCTGTGAATGGGAGACCAGGTGGGACAGGAGACTCCCCTCACATCTGTCCAGCACTCTACCTGATAGCAATGGGAGTGATGTTGCAAAAGACTGCAAAATAGAGCCTGTACTTCTTTAAAGGAATGAATGTCCTGGACCTGGTTGCCAAGGAGCTGAGGGAGGGAGAAGGCTGGCAGGAGGCAGGAAAGAGGGAAATAATTCAGTTGAATTCAATTAGATTACATCAGCAGAAATAAGTAAACAAGTAAAATAAACAGGCTCCCTAAAGCAGAAGTGGCTATGACCACAGAAATCAGTCTTCAAAGACTTGTTTTGCAGTATATGGAGTTACCAGTGCTGTGTAACATGAGCCACTACATCACACATCTGCAGCGCCTTCAGGACATGATTACATCTAAGACTGCACATGTGGCATTGGCCCACCTCAGTTCATTTGATGCTGGTAAAGGAAAACAGAAATAACAGTATGAGAGCATAGAACTGTGAGCACACCGTTGCTTCCCTGCACTACAGAGGACTCCTGTGAACACCCATAATGGTTGCTCTGGAGGAATGCTTTTGGATTTTCAAAATATCCCATCCAAACTACTGGTCAAGAAATAACCTTAATCAAGCAGATATGAAGCAACAGTCCACTAATATCTTCAGATACACTAGATCATTTTTCCACTGAGTGGTAACTAATTGATTTAATGAGAGTGATTTTCATACTTAAAAGGAAGCATCCTGAGCATTTCCTGAAGCCTGTAGATTAAATTTGTTCAGGAATGATTTAGGCATTCATCAGCAAGCAATTATCTGCTTTTTGTTTATAACAGGCACAGCACTAATATAAAAGCCAGAAATTCAGGAGGAGGCTGGGTGCAATTACAAAGTATTGTACCGTAATAGTGACAAGTGGGTTTTTTTCGAACCTGTAAGAGTGTATTTACAGACTGCTAGAACATTTTTGTTTGACAGTAGATTTTGTAGATGTGTTTGACTGAAAAAAAAAAAAAAAAATCACAGAACTAAGACATAGAAACTTGCAATTTGAAAGTGAAGTCCTGCTCCTTTCCCATGCTACATCTTAGTATTCTAATATAGAAATGTTCCTGAGTTCTTCCGAGCATTATTTTGCATCCTCAGCTCCCAGTACCATGAAATTGCACACAGCAACAATAAAACTTCAATTCAGTATATTTTGAGGTCTAAATGTTCCTCTTTGAAAAAAAGAACAATCCCTTAGAAGGTATCCCAGAAATACTGGTGAGAATACTTTTGTTCAAATTAATACACACAAATGTGCTCTCTATGGAAGAAAATTTCCACACTCACAATCCAAAATATTGCTTGCTTTTTTTTTTTTTTTTTCCAATCAGAAATAGAAACTGAAAATGCTTGCAAGATTTTTTTTTTTTTTTTTTTTTTTTTTTTTTAAAGTAATGCCTTTTTTAGTTATGGATCAGCATTGCTGACAAATACCCGATTCTTGCCAGCAGCTGAAATGTGAAATAGCAAGCTAGTCCTAGTCCATTTCAGATAGACCACAGGCAAATACGGCCACATTGATAAAACAGCATTTTTCAGCACACTCCTTGAAATATCTAAAATTAAAATTGCAATGAACAGCATGACACAGAACAGCCTGATGCACAGAACAAGAGTGGTAGTATGTATTAGTAATCTAAGTGTCCTAAGCCGTGTACTTGAAAAGAACATCCATGGAATCCAATACAAAATGTCAGAAATATATTATTCAAAACTTCTCCCTTGATCCATTTCAGACTTCTGCAGCATGGGTGAGATTGCTGAAAAACTTGGCAGCCATGAATTTTCAGGGTACTGTTCCAGTAAATTCTTTCTAGATACATGTTTAGCTTTTCTATTAATGTAATCAGGGGAGTGATTACTATCAATGGAATTATGCCAAAAGCTTACAGTGGAAGCCTTCATTCCAGTGACCATTGCAGGAGACAGAAAGAATCGATGAAGGGTAGGGATGACTTGAGAGTCCACACAGAATAGTCCCATTTAGTATTACAAACCAGAATCTAAGCTTAGACATCCAATACAGCTCATTTTGTACATATTTATGACTTCAGATTTCCACTTTCTACTGTTTTATCTTCAAACCTGACTTTCATCACATCTGAAATACTAAGTGGATCAGCTCCAAACAGACCTAGTCAGAAACTCATCTAATCTTTCACCTTTCCATCATCTCTCCCCAGACTCTTAACATCTGCAAAGTGCTGCTCCAGCTTCCTCTGGCATACAGAAAGACATGAAATTGCAACTGCTGTCTGTGAACAATCCACTTCTAAATAATCTTTGTCCAAAAAAATTCTTTCTTCAAATACTTTGCATTGTTTAACGTGTTTGCATGTATAAAGGCACCGGAAAGCTACATTATGGCAGTTCCATCTGAGATTGTGAGGATTATCAAACACTGAAGATCAATTTCAGTTTTTTAACTGAATGTGTATGCTACACACACTGTATGCACAAAAAGATATAAATGATAATGACAGTAGATTAAACTTGGTTCACAAGCCTTCAAAGACAGTCAGTATGACATTCCTTTTCATTTATGCAGCTGAATAAGTTTACATCAGCCAGTGGGGGGAGAGGTCTAAGAAACTGTTTGGACTACATAATACAAACACATCTGTATAGTTGAGACAGCTTTGAATATCCATTAAAAAAAAAACAAAAACAAAAACTTAAAGGTTTCCAAAAGAATCTTAATATTATTTCTCTCCCTCAAGCCAAAAGAACACCCAAACCAAAACAGCTTCAGAAGTCATGTAAGTACTTCTATATCTTAATACATAAACTGCTTAAACAGTCAAGTCACACAATAGAACTGTATGCACATAAAAAATGGAAAAGGATTAGTTTACATACTATGCATTCAAATAACTATCAGCCAAATACACCTTCAAAAACACTGATATACTAAAAAGAATAAACACTTCTAGTTCCAAACAAAAATTACTTATAACACTTAGCAAATAGAAATATCCAATTATGGTATGCTTCAGTATTTAACCATGCTTGGCAGGGAGAAGTAAAAACAAAAATATATTCTGGCAATCTACAGCACATTGGATTCAAGAGCATTAACCAATGTACTCATCTTGTCCTATTTAGGAAATGTTTTTGTTTAGATTGCTTCGTTTGCATTCAGTATGCAACTGCAAGCTGACACAAAATGACAGAAAGCTTTATTCCCTGCACAGTATTAGAGTGCAGTCACAGATATGCCACTTCGTTGCTTGACCATAATAAGGACTGCAAAAGGTCTGCCAGGCTAGAAAAAAAAGCAGTGTGTTGGCAGCTACTTTTCAGACAGAATTTGCTACTACTACTGATCTAGTACACTTGCACACGAAATAGTAAGGCACTTACTGTAGAGTATGTATGTATGTCTTAATGTAGAGTGTATCAAATTCTCATACATTATGAATGTTCTAAACATACAATTTCAATAGGCTGGATTGTATTCAGTGCTCTGGGAAAAAAAAAAAAAAAAATTATAACTCCTCCTTTGCAAGTAAAGAGCCCCTTCTGGAGTGTTTTATTTGCTTGTACTCAGAACACTGCTACTCAGCCTTAGTCAGGACTGTGACATCTCACAACATAAAGTAACTGGTTTTCATATGCCTGAAGCACACACAAAAGTGAAAACAGAGTTTGGACAAGGTGACACCAGCACTGGCAGCATCATCCCGAACAAGGAACCAACAAGGAACCAGGCATGGCTGGGATTTCCTCACTACTATGCATGGTAGCTCCCGTAGAATGATAAATAAGCGGAAGTATTGGGAAGAAGCACGTCAGTTTCCTTCTATTTTCTCTCTGTTACACATCACATAGTAATAAATATGTTCTATTTTGAGATCTGGATTCTAAGGAACCCAAACGTATAGCTACCATTCAGGCTAATCTAGCTCCTTTGCATTCCCCCTCTGAGCCAGATTTATTAGCCTAAGCTTGGTGTTATTGCTGCAGGCAGCAAAGGCAAGAGAACACTGCAGCAGACTTTGGGAGCAGTATGAAGTGAAAACCGTAGAGGCTAAATCTTGCCTTTTTTTTTTTTTCTTTTTTTTTTCCCCAAGTATGGCTTGGCTAGAGAACTACTGGGAATCATTACTGTATAATATGTTAGATATACTTGAACAAGTTAATTTTTTTGTTTTCTTGGACAATGAAGTGATCTTCCTTCTTTAAGGTATGATGACTACTGTAAAATACAAATTGAGATATTTTGTTGACATGTGGGTTTTCTTTCATTTCTTTCTGGTTTTATTTGGTTTGGTTGTTATGCTTGGTTTCTAACAAAGCATAACTTTCCATCCACATTCATGTCAGCGATGGCTTTATTTGAAACAGCCATTCTTCTCAAGGTGCCTCGCAGGGTGATGACCCTTAATTCCAGACATCCCAGCTTTGATTAAAGCCACATGAAACAAGTTCATTTTTGTAACTCTGTACTAGTATATTGTCTGCTCTCCTTAAGCACACAAAAAGCCTTTTCTAAGACTACATTAATCCATCTTTATGTTGGTCACATTTTCTTGAACTCTGTCTCTCTGTCACAGTTCAAGCCCTGAACCAGGTACAGAATTGTCAAATTGAAGCAAGATCAAAAACAAGATCAAGAATTAAGTATGAAATATTACATATATTTTCCTTTTGTCGAACATTTTATATATATATATATATATACACACATATATATATACACATATATGATGCATCTTATATGTGCCCTGCCTATAAGTAAATCAGAAAAATCCTATCACTTGCAGTAAGAATCTCAGTAAAGAAAGGAGTAGAGACTGTTAATTTTCCCTAGTTTAACTCATACACAAGACCATTCTACATAGGAGAATGCATGGTGTGAAGCTTTATCTGACTTCTGAGTTAAGCAAGAAGGAAATATTCAGTGTTGACTCTGAAGTTAGAGATTTTCCTCTGTACTCTCCCTCAACATCAAGTACACCTGCTGTTAAGAACAACTATTGCAAAACAAGCTTTCCTCCTGAATGAGGAGTGGTCATTCTCCTTTTGAATCCAAGAACTAAATGATATTTTCCCATAAGCTGGATCTCCCACTCTCTTCTTCAGAAACAAACGGCCTTTTATTTTCCCCGTAGTTATAAGAGGGTGGCTACTCCTGCCCCCACCAGTCCCTCAAAAGTAGATGGTTAGGAGGGAGAAGAGGAAAACAGAAAGGAACAGATATTGCAAGAGCAAAATCATGAAGCTCTCTGGGGAAATTGGACAAGTCATTAAAAGAAAAAAAGAGAAGAAGGTAACACATGACTGTCACCACCAAATCTTTGAATGATTATTTTCAATAAAAAATCCACTTCTAAATCAGTTTTGACTAATTACAGCGTACAGAACAAAACCTCTAAATATATTAAGCACAGCCACAAAAATTATCTTGAACTCCCCTGCCCCTAAAGTTGTCAGACGCAGACACTCTTCTTTAAAGATGTAGGCAGAAGACTCAATTGATAAAACACTGATCAAAATAGTTATTTTCTGGTTTGTTATCTGTCCATAAGCACAAGTGAGTTTTCTCAAGGTTATGAAGAAAAAAACGACTCCCAAGGTTCAATGCAAATTCCTCATATAAGAAGTCTAAACACAATGTTGCCAGTGTAAATTAGAATACAGCTTATACAATCTGTTGAAACCCTAGTAGTTCTAGATGCAGAAATACTTCTATACACTGAATCACAAGAGAGTAATACATAACGAATCCCAAAAAGAAATTCAATCTTAATAATTTTCCATCACTATGAAGAGTGAGTTACATTGAATGTATGTTCAGAATGTTGAATTCTGAATTTAAAAAATGTAAAAAAAAAAAAAAAAATTACATATATTTTTACAATATTACAATAATTACACAATTTAAAGCCAGTAATTCAATTCTTTTTAAAACTGTGGTTTCACTTTCTGTGGGAAACAAAGTTTCCTGTGGATGGGATCACCTGAAGGAATGTCAAATAGCCGCAGTAGACTGCACTGCAAATAGTAGTCCAGATTTTTTCCCAAATAAGCACCTTCACTCAGTTTCAAATGAGCCTGAAATGACTGTTTTTTTCCTTCATTTTCCAGGTAGAAACAAGTGAAATTTTAATTGAATTTTGCCAGGATTTTTGTTTTAATTCATTCAATTTCAATGTGAACCACCAGGAATGCAAATTGTTTACATAGGCATATATACAGAAGGCAAAACTAAGTTTTCATACTTGAGACTTTGGAATGCGACCTGCAGAAGCTATGCATTAGAAAGTTCATATTTAAATAAGTATAGTATCTATTTCCCTTTTCTGAATACCCATACAAGACAGAGCTGCCATTTCAATTTCTTAAGCTTTAACATGAGTTGGAATTACAGAACAAGCATCTTTCCGCAGGTCCTACAGTAGCATCTGTAGAATATACATTCAACAATGTATGGGCATTAACTGTGAAAACATAAAATCAGAGCCTGGACAGTTATGCTGTTCACATATATGAGAGAATTTTTTCCTCAAAAATTGTAGGAATTTTGTTTTTCAGATTTTTTGAGGCTGACTTCAGCTCTTGTACACTTGTACTCTTGTACTGTACACTTTTCTATCTACCTTCTCAGTCAGAAGTGGCATATGATATGCTACAGTTGTCACAACCCAGCAACATGCTTCAGCACGTAATTTGTATAAATAGATGAACATTAATTAATGCAAAGGCTATCTGTTTAGAATTAGATTCACCCTGAAACACTTGGGTAAACCACAGCAAATATAACTATTAGACAGTACATAATTAGACATTCCTGTAAAATACTGAAGCATAAAACAGAGCCAATAGAAATTTAAAATATTTGTATGGATTAAACTGCCGCAAAACCGAGCATTTTCATATAATCATATGAGACCATACAACTTGAAACAGGTGGTATTTCTTTTGCCAGTCCAATAAGCACAGCATTTTAGTGTCTCAAGTATTTACGAAAGAATCATAGCTTGAGTTCTAAACTTAATCTCTTAAATTGATTTCAAGTGTTAAACTCCTTCAAGTACTAGAGAAGGAACAGGATAGAATAGAAAGCACAGAACAGCTTCACAGAGACCACCAGGGAATTGTTGAGTCCTAGAGATAACAACTTCAAAAAAGTAGGTTTCTATAGTAGAAATCCAAGGCAATTCAGGTATAGACATGCTTTGTAATCCCAGCCACAAGAATTTAGAGAAATCTGGGAATTCCCAGATCTATTCATAAGATTTAGAAAGGGAGAGGTGGAAAAAGTAAACTCAAAAGAATCATAATAGTTATTTTGCACAGACAGTTAATCAGAACGGCAGGTTTTCTCATTCATTATCATTCACCTTCAACATTTAAAGATGGATTCTTGTGAAGAACTCCATGCCATAGAAATATATTTCTTTAGCAGAGTGTGCAACTGAAAATAGCCACAAACTTTATCCCACTCTCAGGTTACAGTTCAAGAAATTATAATTTTAAGGTTACTTCCTCCTTTCCTCCTAAGCCCAGTCCTGACATCTAAATTCATCAGCCTACTGCAGTAGTTGTTCCTTTCACATGCCCCTCAGAACTTGCTATTCTGGCTTGCTATTCACATAGACAGGTCCCAAACACCAGGTTTTTGTCAGCTCCCTTGCAGTTTTATGTGCGTAAGCACCTACAGGAAAATCAAGGACTTGGAAAGGAAAATCTGTGAAGGTCAGAGGTGAATGAACATGCAGAACTGCAAAACTGCTCTTGTCGGGGAAATAATTGGGTTCTAGAACGAAAATTCATAATAGGGGGTGCATTCAGACCTTTCATTTACCAGTGCATAAGCACTGAAGCACTGACTGCACAGTCATTGCTAATATCCGTGTAGAAAAAGCCACCTTTCTTTAGTTCATATAATACAATATCAAGGCCTAGGTCACCTTAGCCCTTTCTACCTTTTACACTACGTTGGTTTCTTCACTATTACTTGTGTTAACTATAGTACCACAGAACAAGGACAGAACAAGGACTGGACACTTAAATCCTCACAAACTTGAAAGTGTAAGGTGTAAGCTATGAGCCATGTAAGCATCCTCTGTCTTGGGCATCTCACATAGGTCATCAGTTGTCAAAGAAAGTAGTCAAATAGCTCCGTACCTCCAGGCAGCAATGTTGCTGACCTTTATGGCATGGGAACCTCAATAAAGCCCTGCTTTTACCAGGGTAGGAGACAGTAAACAGCCACTAACTACTGGGTCACTAAAGCAAAACAATTCTGACTCTACAGATATTTCAGCACAAATGTGCAAGTAGATTTCTCCAAGTTTGTGGCATTGTGTTTCTAGGGAGGTGTTGAAACCATGCCACTGAAAAAACATTTTGGGACAATATAGTAACATCTGTATTAAGGTATCTTCATGTGCTTATCTCAGGGAGGATTTGTTTTCTTTAATTCTATCCAGAATACTTCTCCAAAGTTCATTGCACGCTCCAATCTGAAACTGCTGCTGAGGATATACCTTCAAAGGGACCGTCTAACTCACAGCACTGCTTTTTCTAAAGCTGAGTACCTGAACAGAGTTACACATGAAAACGTTCACTGCATGTAACATTAACTGCAGTTGTTTAAGCATTGAAAATTACTACAATGGAAGCTTACACAAAAGTTTGGAAAGAATTGTTTACATATCTCTAATCCAAATGTGAAAACTACTGTACCCAAGGCAGATTCTGTTCCCTCTGCAGACACTGCAAGCTTTCCTTACATTTCAAGGCTGATGGCTTTTATCTGATCTATCTGAAGAGAAAGAAACCATGCTAATGAAGTAACAATGAGTTTGGTGCACGACATCATTAAGGAACCCCAACTTGCTTTGCTTCTTGACATGACTTACTCCTCCTGCTGTTTAGCTTTAATGCACTGTGAGTAATCAGCCTCCCAAATAAACAAAGTCTCTACTGCGTGTGACACCGACAAGAGTTTTCCACAGACCTGCTTTTTCTTGTACATTGTATTTTGTAAAGTGGGAAACTGAAAAAGTACTACTGATATCCAGTCAATACAATTTCCTACTGAAGGAAACTATTTCTGTTATTGGTTTGCACAATTGTTTCCCTTTTTTTTTTTTTTTTTTATTCCCAGGGGGAAGTGAGGTAGGATATGTATAACAAACAGTAAGCCCCACTCTATTGAAACTCAGAATATGAGCTATGAACAATTTAGACTGGAATTATAACCAAGTTTTATAGCCTGCTTTGAAAGACTCGGTATTGAGTTAGATTCAATTCTGAGCAGATTTGTTGGAACCATTTACTTTTTGGCAACAATTGAAATGATCAGAAATTGTGCTTGGGTGTTGAGCGTCTTTGCACTCCGCATTTTTCTACTCGAGAGAGAAATTCTCCCTCATAGGTTTAAACAGTTATAAGCAGTCCAAAATAAAGTCAATAAATCTCTTGATCATCAGGATAAGTCATTTATTTGAGGATCGGGAGATCTTGGCATGTTCTGTAATCACAAAACGACATAGGACAGGTAACACTGCTCAAGACATTCACTGTAACTATAGAATAAAATATCTGTTCACTACATAATCTGCCTGCCTTAAGAGCACATCACAGAAGGGGATATATGAGGTCAAAAAATGATCTGATGAAAAAATTACCTTCAAAATTCAATTAAAATAACAATCCAACCTGTTCAAACATCCAATACAGATGCTGTAAGTTCACCTAAGAGGTGGCACCTCTATTTTGTGGAGAAAGGAAGAACTGGAAAAGTGATCAGTTAAATCTGTTTCACCTGAAGATAAAATACAAAGAAATTCATATACAGGGCTGCTGTCCATGTGTGTAGAGATAGGATTAGGAAAGCCAACATGCAGATGGAGTTGAACTTGGCGAGCGATGTGAAAGATAACAAGAAGGGGTTCTACAAGTACATAGGTAGGAGGAGACAGGCCAAGGAGAGTGTTCCCCCTCTGATGAAAGGTAACGGGGAACTGGATTCTTCAGACATAGAAAAAGCTGAGGCACTCAGTGAGTACCTTGCTTCAGTCTTCACGTATAGTCAGGCTTCCCATGTCTGTCAGGACCATGAGTCTTGGCGAAGGGGTGGGGAGTGGTATCTGTCCCACTGTAACAGTGGAACAAATCTGAGCCCTCCTCTTAAACTGAGACAGGGGAGGTTTAGGTTAGATGCTAGGATGAAGTTTTTTCACACAGAGCGGTGGGACACTGGAACAGGTTGCCCAAGGAGTTGTGGATGCCCCATCCCTGGAGGCATTCAAGGCCAGGTTGGATGTGGCTCAGGGCAGCCTGGTGTATTGGTTGGAGACCCTGCACACAGCAGGGAGGTTGAAACTAGGTGATCACTGTGGTCCTTTTCAACCCAGAACATTCTATGATTCAATGATATTAATATCATCCTTCATTAAGAAAAAAAAAAGAAAAAGTGTAGGCCATGAAGCACACGGAATTTAAATGACAAAGTTTGTTTTAGGATAATGATCTCCAGAGACTTTCTGAAGATATCTTTGCTTGGCTATTATTCAGTAAGTGTGCAGTGAGATTTCAGGCCAACCTTTAGCTTTCATAAATTTAGCCTGAACACAAAAAGGGGAAAAAAACAACTGTTTTGTTACAGGGCTCACTCCTTTGTCTTTAAGAAAGATATACTGCTGACTCAACAAAAGTAACTAGAGATGCTTAAACTTAAAAGCAAGGGAAAGGCTAGATCCTACAAGCAGAATCTGAGTAAAGAGATATTTTCCTATTGATAGCTTACTGTAGTTGCCATCACATAGCTTTTGGTCATTACTGATCTTCCTGCCAGATCTGCATTTACAACACCTCTTTCTCAGGCTTTACTAAGAACAAACCCTATAATCTTATTTGATGATCTCATAATCTATAGAAATGACAGTGGAATGTATGCCAAAGTCTTCATCAATTTCTTCTAAACTAAACTTCCTCTAAGGACAAAAAGCTAATAGTCATTTCTTTATAACGAAGCAAATTCAATCCTCTTTTGAGTTCTCACAATTCTACTTAAAACTTACTAAAATTAGAATGTTGTCCTTTTAAATTAAACAAAACTCAGTAGCTTAGGCTGAGACAATGGCAGTGGCTTTCAGACCCACTCTTCCCAGTAGACTGCCTTCAGGGACATTCGTACGGGTTATAACTAACGTCTTGTTTGTTCTCATAGCTGGCTTGGGACAGCAGAGTTCCAAAAGAAATAGGAGAATAATTTGTTTATGTTAAGACACAGTTCTGCTCCAAGATGTCATTCCATTTCTGATCTCTTCCATAGATTTAGCCTACCCAGAACCAGATGTTCCTTTTTCAGAGTGATTGATATTAAGAAAATTTCATGATATCAGTGTTCAAGATTTCTCACTGCATCACATTTGAGCGTGGAAGCAGGCAAAAATGAAGTGCAGAGAGCAAACACTGTCCCAGAAGAAAGTGGAATATTTTTCCAGTTTACAATCTGAAGAACTCATTCTCAGCTCTACTAAGCACAATACTGTAGCGCAGTATTGTCTTGAATTAGCAACTGAGATTGGCTTAAACTTTCCATACGTCCTTTGAACACTAGTGAAATAATTTACAATTAAAAAACTCATGGTACTTTGACATGATAGGTTTCTGAATAATAACTTACTCCATGTCTGATGATAGGGAGACTGCCTTCATGACTTTGCTCATGTTTTTTTGTTTCTGCAAGGTTAAAAAATGTGTATATTGCATCCTGGCTTGCATTAGGATGGGGAAAACCAACAACTAGCTGCCATGATTCTCATGCCTTCCTCTATTTCCATCAGAAATTAAGTATTAGTATTAGACTGTCTAAATAGTAAGCCAGCACTGCCATTATGACACAAGGCTTCTCAGGGCAGGTCTAGATACAGATGAATGGAGAGCAGTGCTAAGCAAAATAGTTACTGGCCTTGAGTTACCCATACAAGGAAGTGTTGGTTCCCCCCCTCCCACACACACACCTTGCTGCATAATTACAATAACAACAAGACATTCTCAGAGGTTCTTTGTATGTATCTGCCTGCTGTCCCTTCAATATTTCAGTTTCAATGTTCACTCAGTGTAGGGCCTGCTCACTAGAGATGACTCAATGCTGAAGCATTCTCCAAATGTGAGGCAAACTGGCATATCCAGGGGATTAGGCTGAGGTTAAAAATCACTCCAGACTCTCTGTATTAGATACGAATTTGGGTCAGGGAAAAAAAAAAAACAACCAAACTCTTGTTCATTAAATCATTCTGCCACTTAGTTCATATTAGCTGTACTTTAAAAGGTAATTACAATCCCAAGAACATGGAGAGTTCTGAGGTCAATTAACTTATCTGGCAAAAATGTACTGATACAGACACTGGGAACTATATGATTCTAACTTTTCATAACCAGACTTTGCTATAGTCATCCACAGGTTTACTAAAGCATACATATTTGTAAGTTGGCTGCAGGATCCCCACTAGCATAGAATATAGCTTCCTGCATTGCCCCAAATGGGATGGGAGAAAATCATATTGTACACTCTCCTTTGGCTGTTGCCTTCTCACATAAAATCAGTGTGGACCTTATGAACTCCAAAGAGCTCCATGCTACTTTATTACAGAGGAGAATGCATATACTTATTTTTATGCTTATTTTCTCCAACACAGAAAATAACTGCTTTGGCTGTTATTTTCAAGGATTTTATATTTTATATATTTTATTTATTATTTTATATTAAAGGCACTCTTCCTCTCCAAAAAAAAGCAAAAAACACAAAACAAAACAAGAACAAAAACAACCAACAACAAAAAAAACACCAATAAATAACTAAAAAAGAAACCAAAGATGAAATGCAGCTATATTTAGAGTTCAAGATCTGTTTATGTTTCTATGGTTCTGTATGGCCTACTCTGTAACTGTGGCAACTACAGATTTGATAAAGTCTGCAGACTTGCCCCCTCTTTCCAGTCAAGTTACTTAGGTGAGCACTGAGGTGCAAGCAGACCCACATATCAAGGGATTCCTTGCATCATAGTGCACTAATTTCCTGCAAAATCACACCATATCTACCAACTTAGGCTTTTACTCCATCAAAATCGTAGCTGCCATGAACTGTGGCTAGTCAAAGTCAAGATTGGCTTGAGAAACACCAAACACCAGTGTCTAGCCCTAAGGATTAAATAATCTTAGTCTATTCTTGACAGAAATTTGCTTAAAAACCCTCCATTGGAGATCCCAGGACTCATAGGTTAACTAAGCTTCTCTTTATCATCAGAAATATTTAAGATTCAAATTTTATTTGCTGTAAAGTTGATTTCTTACTCTTTCTTAGCCTACATATGAGAACAAACAACTGTTTTTTTCAAGTTCTCTGCCGTGAAGAGGTTAAATTCTACACCCCCTCCATCTTTTTTTTTTTTAAAAAAAAAAAAAGGAAAAAACCCTAAACTGAACACTAAATTCCTCCAAAACTTCCTCATAGGTCATGCTTCCAAATTCTTTTAGCATACTTACTGGCCTACTCTGCCAGTAAGTACAAATCTCCAATTTGCCCACATCTTTCTGACCTTTGCAGAGTACTCATAGTGCCAAATGAACACAAGTAATTGCCTCCTGTGTTCTACAGATAGAGCTATCCTATTAATACAGCCCAGGATCATGCTTCCCTCTTTAAGAAATCAAAACACAACCCAGGAACCACAACAAACTCTACTCCCAGAACCCCAGATCTTCCCTTCTTTTAGAAAGATTAAACATCCTCCAGCAACTTTGCAGCTGAGATCCTGTGTCAGCAAGGTACTTATTGTCTTTATGAATGCAACTTCTCTTTCTCACATGGACACGTTTGCGTTATTCTAATTAATTATATTATTTCACCTTGTCTTCCATTTTCCAATTCATCTTAAATGTTGCTTTTTCATAATGTTAGCAGTCACACCCACTTGGTTATCATTAGCCAAATTTATCTGTATAATATTTCTTCAATAGAAAAAAAAAATGGAAAAAGTGAGTCATAGTGGAATCATGATATAAGCCTATAATACTTCTGGAAATATCTTTTTAGTCTCAAAGTAGAATACTACTTTTTAAAACATGTAACTTTCTAGAGGACCTAACCTTGCAAAGCACAGCCAGACAATAAAGATAAATGACTTGAAAGAGTTGTAACAGAAATCCTTCACTGGCTTTCTTGAGTAAAACATTAATAGTTGTCTTATCAAAGACGGAATGTTGTTGCAATAAAACGAGACATGCTTTGTGCAAGAGATACAGAAACTCACAGGAGATGTCATTAATGACAACAGCTATTTTTCAATTCCAAGGGGACATTTTTTTCTACTTACAAGCACTGGTGAAAATCCTAAAAACCCCACATCAAATAATACATCAGAAGGCAAAGCAGCACAAAAACTGCTGTATCAGAATGAACTTAAGATAAATTTAAGAAAGGAAAGAAAGAAGTGTTTATATATATCAGCTATACCTACGTGTCTGTATATAAGCATCAAGCTTCTAATTATTACCGCTAGCTTAAAGGGACTCTAAAATTCATATTAAGAAATATGAAAATGGTACCAACTGAATAAATAGCAGTACTTCTAATGGGCAATACAAATAGTGTCTTAGAATAAGGCTATATCTCTATCAGAACTTAATTCAGGACAGCTTTTAATACAGCTGTTTGATTTTTCTTTTTTATAGAGTTTACATCAAAATATTGCTCTATGTAAAGATAAGACGTAAAAAAAAAAAATCAGTGTTCTGTAGGAAGTGTCTGCTTTTTCATAAGAAAAAGTCCTGAGTTTTCTTTTTTCATATTTCAGTTTTATCAAAATATATTCAGATATGGCAAATTAAAAAAAATCCACCCCGATGTATAAAATCATCATAGTAACTATACAGAGATTTGCAATTTAATTTGCAAATGCCCAACAATAGCCATTTCTGATAAAGCACAATTAGAAAGTGCAATTGTAAGGAAAGAAAACAACCATCTTCCTATGATAAAGCATTTTAGTTTTTCTTCAGTGTATTCACTGCCCTCTACTGCCTCAGACGTGAGCAAAAGCCACAAAGGATCAATTTAACTTCTCTTGACAAGTAGACTGTAATACAATTTGATTTGGGAAACCTGTAATGAGAAAACAGTGATCTCATCTGCTTCCTAAGAATTCAACTTTGTACTATCAGAAAGGCTTTCCATTAAAATATGTAATTAGAGTGAAGACCTTTGTTGTTATCTCATTAAACTAAAATGTTTGAACTACATTATACTGCTTTGTACAATAGGCACTGTGTATGAACCCAAGCAAGGAACTAAAAAAAAAAAAAAAAAAAAAAAAAAAAAAGCATCAGTAGTCCAGAAACTGTGACATGCAGAGTCTCAGATCTTCACCAGCATTTACTATTTAAAAATCACAACCTTTCAGATCTAACGGTAAATGGGGAACTAGTCAGTATATTCATTTGATGAAACACAAGTGTTTCTTCAAGAGTAAAGTGAGGTTTAGTCTTTTTTGACTATAAAAATGTCTATATAACTAAGGAGATGTTGACATCTGAAAACAAGTTGTATGTCCATATAATACAGTGACAAGGCAAATGCTCTGGACAAGCTCTTCAAAACGCACTGGAATGATGCAACATATCACCTCACTATAAGGTAATATAACTCAAGGTTGAATAAAAACATTGAACTCCACCATTCTACTTTCAATAACAAAGGTAGCTTATCTTGTTCAGAGAGATATTTGGGTCTTCTGGTGCTGATCAACATGACACAGATTCAGATTCTAAAATTGCAAGCAGATTTTGAACTGTGTTCAATATGGGGCTTTTCAGCACAGCACAGATTTTACTGAATAACTGTGACTTATAACTAAATACATTAGATGCATTTAATAACATAATGTAAAAGTACACAGGCTGCTGAGCTCACTAGTACTGTAACAGTAACGGGCAGCAAGAAGGTGAATATCACAAGTATATCACCAAGTTAGCAGCTGCTTAGCTGCTTACAGTGCTTTGACACCTACTCCAATAGCATAATTACAATTGCAAATACACAAATCCCAATTCCACAATCTGAGCACTTCTCACTCTTTCAAAACATACAAGTAGTGTCACATTACAGCTTCATGTGTTCTGGGGATCACAGTAACTTGTCAAGAGAAACAGATGGTGAAGAGGGAGACCAGAGAAACAGTAATCCTTGGGATTACACTGAGGCCCGGCGTTGTGCGTTTAGAAAGCAACAACACTACACGGATTTCACTATAATAAAATCTGGAAGTCCTCACTGATTTTGCCAGCCTGCTTAATCAGCCACATTCAGACTATTTTGGAAAATTCTCTTCATTTGCCCATACTGAACATTGTCCATTCCCTATTTAGTAGTTATAAGTCTTTAATTGTTATCTTTACTATTTTAACAAGACACAGTCTCTTCCTTAGACTTTAGTCTGTATCTCAGCTTGTTTATGTGGCTGGTGAACGTGAATTTCAGCCACATTCATTACCACTATCAGCTACTTCAACTACCTATATCGTCACAAGATCTTTTAAAAGAGTTCAGTCGAGATCAGTTATTGTCCTTACTTCAATTACAGCATACATATCTGCATCCAGACCTCTAGTATAGAAATTCATACATTGATGATTTTTTAAAAAAATACACATTAACATACAGTGAACACACTGTGACTAAAATCATCATGACCACGTTCACTTACACGCAGTCGTTACTGCTATTTTCATTTTGGCACTCTCAAAGATGTAATATGGTTCTCATAATAAAAATACAGCAGCTTCCTTAATTTAAGAAAATTATGATGCTCTGTCCAAATGTTCAGTATTTGCATGGCTGAACAAGAAAGTCAGCTTTTCAGTAAGATCTCAGAATATATCCCGTGAGTATAGTTCTGACGTACGGTTTTTCTGACTACTATATAGCAGTCAGTTACTATACTTAAAAGGCCTCTGTAAGACTAAAGATAGTGGTAGTAGTTAAAGTACTGTTTTAATAGTGCTAGCTGTGGTTTTATGCATATACCTCATGATAATCCCATACAACTTTTATCATATTTTTTTTCCATATCACAGGAAAGCAAGAACAGTAAGGTGAAAGACATACACACTCCCACATTTACCCTGTGGTCATTATATATGATGTCTACATATTTCATTTTTAACAACAAGCATGACGAACAAACATACACTGCCAGAAGGAAGTCATTGAAGATCACACTGATGTCAGACACTGCAAATCTGTGAAATCTGTGAGAACAGTATGGGGGGGGGGGGGGGGGGGGGGGGGAAATCCTTAATCCAAACCCAAAAAGACTCTTCTGCTCTTGAAAGAAACACTCAGACTATCCAGAAATCTTCATTCACTCTGAGAGAAGAAATTTGAAAGGGTGAATACTTGAGAAACGGGAGCTGCTACAGTCTGGGCATAATGAGACCACCAAGTATAAAGACATTGAGTAATACACTCATGAGACCAGTCTTATAAAAACCTGAGTACTCCCCTGGAGGTGTTCAAGGCCAGGTTGAATGGGGCCCTGGGCAGCCTGGTCTAGTATTAGATATGGAGGTTGGTGGCCCTGCCTGCAGCAGGGGGGATGGAGCTTCATCATCCTTGAGGTCCCTTTGAACACAAACCATTCTATGACTCCTTTGTAGACTGGCTAGTTAATTCAAAGAGATTGTAGAAGGTTTTGAACTTCACTGTCCTGGTAACAGGATAGTACAACTCCTTCCAGTCCATGGTCATATCTGGACCCCCCAAGTTTCTTTTTAAATTATCATCTGCCTATATTATATCGATCACAATCTTAAATAATTTATTCATTCTGTATTACTATTAAATTAACGAAGGAATTGCAAGCTTTGCTTGGACAGTTGATTTTTTCCTGTACTCTGATGTACTCTAATAGACAAATAATGACTTAACATTTTCTATCAGTTTCATTGTTTTTCCTCAGTTTGGTTCATGCATTCTGTTATGGATTCTCAATACGTACTACGATTTTTTTTTCCTAAAACACATAAACAGAAAATATTTCCAAGATTACTAATATGTTTATGAATATTTTGGAAGTGAGTGGTTTTCCAAGCAAATTTCTGTGTTTAACTAAATTCAGGTTTACACGCATGCACACATCACAGTCTGTTTCCTATAACTCTGCATTTTCTGTGTCTGATTTAACCTTAACTATTTAGAGGAGGCCTGATCAAAACACTGTACAATCATAACTTACAGATCAATGGTTCTGTAATGTAATGTTTACAGCATTATGCTGATGCTCAATCTTATTTGCCTCTTACAGCAGTATTTCACAAGAAATGCTGCTATTTTCAGAAGTCCCAAAGAATGGACTGGGTTTTCCACCTCCCTCATTATGAACTTTAAATGCTTTTTTTCCTTTAATTTTACAGAATATTTTACTGCCAGTCACGAGAATACTATGAACTAAAAAGAGAAGTGTGCTTATTTAGAGACATATGGAAGACAGACATTAAAGTTGAAGAAAACACTTCAGAAAAAGTTTCTAATTGTATTTAACCAAATCTTGAAGTTAGTATCAAATAAGTATCTGCAAATAAAAACAGATTAAAAAAAAAAACACAACAGAAAGCTCATTCAAATGACTTCACAAATATCCTGCAAAGCTAGAACTTACAATTTTAGATGTTCAGTCAATGAGGACTAAGATTTCAAGTCATGTCTGCTTTGTTTTCACCTCTACTTCAACTCTCTCAATATACCCATCTGACATAGGAAAATAAACTTGGCCACTGAAAGATTATACACTTCACTGCAAAGAAACAAAAAGAACTTAACCCACTTAAAACTTCCCTTTCTGTGATCTAAAAGTTAAGCTAGGAGCTCATATACCTTTATTGTTACGTTGGTTTAGGCATCTGCATGATGTTAATGTGTGTTTTAAATTAAAAAAAAATGCAAGGATGATGTGATATTTGTTTCTAAGCTGTTAGTGCTCATCAAATTATGTAGCAGTAAGCAGTTCTAGTCTTCCTTGTATGACAGATAAGGAAATGAAAACAAATTGAGTGCAGAATAGTATTGCACAGAGCATGAAGTAGTGGAAACGACACTAACAAAGTTAACTGAGAATATATTCACACAACTGACTGATCAGATGTACATTTAAGAATTCTCAATATCATAAAATTGAGGTGTTTATTAATAAAAAGGAAAGTATAAAGTCCACTGCCATGTGAACTGCATAGTCAGCAGCAATCTGAATTAATTTCTATAACCTTAACCAATCGTTATTCAGTAGACATTGTAAAGATTTGTTTAGCTCTACAAGGAGACTGTTCAGGAACTGGGGAGGGGATGCTTGGGATTCCTCTCCAAGACAGCTGCAAACTGGATCAAATTAGGAACATGTCTTCACTGCAGGGCAAGCCAGCAGTGCTGATGACATTTTGGAAGGAAGATAGACTACCATGGGAATATTCTTTGGGTGCTTTCTCAGTCGGGCAAGGGAACATATAGAAGCACTTCATAGGAAGGAGATTAAACATTTTCAGCTCACTGCAGAGTTAAGAGCTTCCGCACAGGTGGAGAAGGATGAGGAGCTAATTTCTGATGTAGCACTCTGGAAACAATTGAGACATTGCAAAAGGTCTTCATCAGAACCATATAGTAAAAGGTATGACCAAATTACTGAAGTTTATCATGCAACAACAATTAATTTAAGTACCTGAAAATTTTTATTGCTAACCTCTGGCTTCTAGATGCCCTGGTGATAAACTAATAGAGTTCGGTTGTGGCGCATTTACGCTATGAAGAACATTCAAGTTATACGGATGGCATTCTTTTTACGATGTGGCCGACAACTCAGCCACTAAGGGGCAGCGTTGCTATGCTAGAAAGCACAGGGACCTGTTACCGCTCACCTCCCTCCTCCCAGCTAGCTGATCGCTAATTTCTCCTTCAAGCGTAGTTCCTATACTTCCAACACAACAACGAAACGTTATAGTAGGGCCATTCAATCCTTCTGTTCCTGCCCAATATTCAAAAAACAATATAGATCGTACATGAAGCAGATTTCACCAATGAAGGCGAAATCAGCTGCAAAGGCACTCACATGCAAAAGTTTGACCGGAACATAGCTTCGCAATTTACTTTTAACTCCTTCTCATACCTTTAATAAGTCAAGACTGGCACGCCAGCTTATTCAAAAGAATTTGAAAAGCAGAGAGTATTGTTTCTCTTGCTGTTCCCAGTTCAGTGTTTTAGGTAGATAACAAAATTCCAAGTATGAACTATTTGGCAATTGTTTTGCCTCACACCAGTCTGCATTGTCTTGCCTTCTGCTTTTTCTGGAGTGCAGGCATCATTTCCGGTTGCTATGCTCTGTTCATGCACAATTCAGATAATCTAGCTCTCCATAATTTTATTCACCCAGAGCCCAACAAGTTACACCACAGCTAGCTACACAACATAAAAACAAAAGCATAAAGCCAAGGCAAGTTAAGACTAAAATCTGCTTGCTTCTGTCTCTATTTAGAATTCATGTTATGAGCCATGTTGGACTGCAGCAAACACAGACCCAGAGTCCTTAAATTAGCACTGCTACCTTATCTAGTCCTCACTCAAGCAAAGTCATTTTGGCTTCAAGTGCTGCGCTAACATTTGCAACAGCTGCTAAAACCAATTTTACCTGGGCTGCCTCTGAAGGCTCCACCAGACCTGAAGGCCTCCCTTGCTTTACAAACAAGTTATTTCCTGTAGCTGAACAGCAGCAGAAGCAACACTGAGAAAGTTTATTGAGAACAGTTTAAAGAAATTCTGTTCAGATCCTTTTTACTATCTATTCATAATAGAATTAGGTACTAAAGGTAACACAGTTATGTGTTTACTGAATTATTCTACAGCAAGCAGGAAGAAATGAGCTTCAGTAGAAGGCTGTCTAGCAAGCCATGCTTAATGCCTGAATTTCAGACTCTTCCTTTATTCTCATTTAACTGCAACAGCTACTCTTACCCCACCAGACTGCTTGGCTTTTCTTCAGCATACAATCAGCTTAGGTGCATTTTGTACTCTGGATAACCAAGGAAACTATAAGTTAGAAAGACTGAATCCATAACACCCAGTTCTACCTACTTCCTCATGAGGGACATGACACCAATCTGCTGTATTTTCCCAGTGCTGTCATCTGCTTGCACACTAAGTTGCTTTTTGGCACCAGACCATGCTTGGAACCATTCCTTCCCTCTTGCATCATCAGTTGTGATAAAAAGCCCTCCTCATCATTTTTAATGGCTATAATGATATTTTCAAGAACCTGAGAGACATTCTGAGTAGCATTAAAACCCAAATATTAGATCTAAACCTTTGATCGCTATTACCCCTCCCCATACAAGATATCAAAAATCTGAGTACCTTTCTTTTTTTTCAGTTTTACATAGACAAATCAGGTGTTCTTTTTTTTTCATCCCTCAGTGTATTCTCATATATTATCAAAACATATATATTATTAAAACACTAATGATCTCCCCAGCACAGCCTTATATAGCTCTTTGAGTAGAATATCTCCCTAAAAATAGAAATCTCTTTGACACTGAAGTGCCAGGCAACATGGAAACTGCTGCATTTCAAGCTGAAGCTTTTGGAAAGCCACTCTGTATATCTACAAGTGTCCCACAAATATGCAACATGTGCAACCTGTCCTGTTGTGAACTTTGGGTACAAGATTTTGTTTGCAGTCAGGGCTGCTGCAGCAATAGCTTCTTCGAAGCAATAAAAAGAAAAAAAAAAAAAAAGCAGCACTGGCAAAATGTGCAGGATTTACAGCTCTGCAAAATAACACCCTTTCTTTCCCCCTCCCTCTGCCCTCATACACAACTGCCAAACGTTCCCAGACTGCCTGACTGGGCAAGATACCCTGAGTTTAGCCCAACACTTGCACTGAGGACAGAAGGGCAGATGAAAACAAGCAGACAAATCTCATATGTCAGCATCGCAGATTTTCCAGTTCTCAAGCAGACATTCCCCTTGGGAAAAAATAAAGAAAGGAAAGGGCAGAAGGAACACAAATCCTCCTGGTTGAGCTTCTGAAAATGCTGACAGATTGCTCTTACAAAAGAGAGAGAAATTAAAAGTCATCAGCTTTGCCAACATGCCTAAACTGGAGATTGTAGGAGTAAGCCTGATTCCTCAGAGCATTAAATCCAGGAGCATTAAACAGAGCTCAGCACCTCTATCAGACTTGCTCAGACATGACTATGCTACAGTCTTCCAGTCTTCAGTTCTATAGAAAGTCTCATGCATTCACTGCAAGATAATGCATTTTTCCTCCGGTTGGCCCCATGCTGGAATTCTGGCACACAGCCTTATGTGGTATTTTATTAAGAGCTGAAAGGCAGTCAATGAATACTAATATCCATGTCAATTTTATGACACATGCACAAGTTAACAAATAGGTTCAAGGAGATGGTGCCAAAGTAAATAATTGCAATAGACATACGCACTCTATTTTTCATAATTATTTTGGGTTAAAGCCACATAAACAAGCCACTGAAGAAGGAAGAATTTTATGTGAGGACTTGATCAATTCAACTACGATTTTAAAGCTTGACTGAATTAAACTAAGGTAAAGTTTGAATAAAAAAGAAAACTCAGATGAGTAAATTTCCATTCCTAATTAGGAATAGGCCAAATCAATTGAAAGCACAGGCCTAAATAACACACTCAGTGTTGTTATCAGATGAGTGGAGAAGTCCACAGAGGGCATCTGTCTTGTAGTTCCCTGTAGGATCTTGAAATAATACTTGAGAATCCCCATCCACCATTTTCTCCACTATCTGGGCCTCCTGCACAAATACAGAAGCCTTGCCTCCTCTGTAGAGGGCAAACCGGAGGACGACTGACCTCCTCTGGTAGGCATGCATATTCTTGGTGTCCACACACTTCCTGAGCCATCACTTCTGCTGTCTCAGCCAGCTTTATTTGAGTCACAAGAGAGAGATAAGGCTGATGAACATCTCAGCTCCCTGATGAGTCACCAGAAGCTGTCCAGGATAGCAGGCATATGACACTGGAAGGCATCTATATGAACATATTTTGTGAATGTACTGGCATTCAGAAAATTCACCTGGATTTGTAGAGCTTTCATTTGTAAACAATAAGATGAATAGGTCTGTTACTGCTTTGTCTTGAAAAGTTATTTCAAAACATCACCCAAAGCGTGAAGGACACTAAATAACATAGCAGACCAGTGACAGAGTTTGTGTGCTTTTTTTTTTTTTTTTTTTTTAAAAGCTAAAAAATGACCTAAAGTAATAGCAACTGCAGTGCTTTCTGCATAGAATTCTTAGCTGACTTTGAGCCACTGTCTGATTCAAACTTCTCCAGCGAGTTGGAGCTCTGTGCTTTCCTTTTAAGAGTAGGCACTGGTCCTCAATTTGTGCATATTAAAATAACTGCTTAAATTACCTAGATGCTGCATTTATTAGATGCACACGTTATTGGGTTTCTATGAACAATCTAATTCATTTGCACTTAAGGAAATTCCAAAAGCCCCCACGCCTTACAATTTGAGATGTGGCCCAATTGTACAAAGCACTATACAAACAGAAAGCTTTCTTAATAAATGCACTGCTGTTGCTTCTCCACTGGAAGTGAGGCAGAGCTTCTGTTTACCTCTTCACGATCCTTTTGGTGCTGACTGAATTGCTACCAAGGCAGTGAGACAAGTAGCAAGAAATACCTCATGGGACACACATTTCAGTATAATCTTGACATCACTGGCAGGGATAGCTACAGCCCTCACTGAAACAGAAACCTGCAAGTCAGCATTTGTTTCTTCTTACTGCCTTCGCTGTTCCTTTTGAACAGGTGATCACATATACCATACTTGTATCTTTCCAAGCTCATGATATAATGTTAAGAGGTTGTCACAAAACCATATCTGGAAATGAACTGATGAGACTGAATAATGACTTCATTATAACTGCCACTGGACTAGTTTTGCTCTAAGGATTCAATATGTTGTCTACTACCCACATTTGTAATGAAAACCTTCGCTCCTTCCTCTTTCAGCCTGTTTCCCCTCCCCCTGCTTCAATAGAACTTGGGCAGATGACCAATGAAATGAAAATGAGACAGGGTAGCCACATAGGACTGTAACTGATACAGGATATGAAGCTAGGAATGAGTGGGTTTGACAAAGCACACACTAGTAGCCGAGTGGCTCATTTGCCTGGTAGCAGGATGGATTTATGGCCTGTATGTCACTAATTAACAGGCCAGTTCCCCATGCCCCCTCCAAGTAGTTCCCCCCCCCCCCCATTGCTTAGTCGGAAAGGCAGATCATAGGAAAAAACATCAAATTACAAAAACCCCTCGGTCTAGACTAAACAAAGCACAAAGACTTCCAGCAAGCTCCTTCCCTCCCACCTCACCATTCTTCCTTAAGACATATTGATTTCACACTATTCCTATCACAGTGCTAGACAGCATTCCAGAGGATAACAGGCTATTCTCTTGTGCCTTTTCTCTTTACTACTTTTGATACACAGAAATGCCAAAAGTGGTCTGAATCTCCCAAAGATGTTCCTGAGATGATGTACCCTCTGTTGCTGACCAGGTGTCTGGTTGAAATCAGATAAATGGTGTACTGCAGGAATATTACCTATTATCAGACCCAGTTTAATAGCTATACATGCTCTGTCACCACCACAGATGAGACCTGCAAATCTTCCTCAAATCTCATTCACAAATGATTCTCAGAAATTCTACATTATAAAGCTTATTTTACATATTTCCAGGTGCAGGAAAGCTAGCTGTAGCTGAAACTTACAAAGCAGCTTCAGTTCTCTCAAGGAAGACAACAGCTCTAGACTTCACAAAAACCAACAGAGTAGTCCAGCCAAAGCTGGAACCACTCATTTCATGATGGATAAATGCCAGCTTGCTCTGTCTGAACACTGCTTTGCTCTCTTGTCCAATTGTACAGAATATAGTTAAAAATCAATGCCAACTTGCCCTCAAGTTAGAACCTCTTGGCAATAATGTTCCATTAGCCAGAGACAGTAAGTTGGTACCAGCATTGACCACAGTATCAGCGCTACTAACAATTTTAATGGCTGTGGAGCCCTTAACCTCGAATTCAGTCACCACTAACTGCTGGCCCGTCCAATCTCCACCACAGGTAAATGAAAACAAATTTTATCCTGCATTTTGCAGCTTGAAGTTATTAACTATTAGCCAAAACAGTACAGCTTGGAGGAGCCCAGCTCTTAATGAAGTCTCCAGTACTGGAACGGGGCAATCAGCAACCCAGTTTATGAATGCAGTGTTAAGCTCTGAGGCTGTGCCAGCCATAAACCCCTCTCCAGGAGGAATGTTCTTTTGCCATTTGATGTCCTTATTCATTACAGCAAAAATACTAGTTTGAGCTGTTCCTTTAACACTGAGTTTGGAACCTTGGTTCCACAGTTACATATAATTGAAAAAAAATCAGCATCCACATCAGCAAATTTCATACATGATGAGGCTGCAAAAGCAATAAGAGCTTCTGCTCTTTAAGTTATTTATAGAAGTTTTGAATACTGCCTCAACAGGCCTCTGGATACCTAATGTTGATTTTCATTGTCAGAAAATAGTCTTCAGTGTCAGAAGCCTAGAAAAATTGAGTGTTTCAACTGTATTTTAGAAGTATAAACACAGCAGTTGTATGTTCTGGTATAAGCTCTGTGTTAATGGAGCAGCCTGTAGAGTGACTCAAAGAATCATGAGCATGCAATTAACAACTATGAAGGGCTGCTCAATAGAGGACCACATACTTGAGCTGTCTCTCGGCAAGATTAACTCCACCAAGGAAACATAATCATGTTGATGTAACATGCTTTATCTAAGGGACTTGCCTTGGCACCACAGATTTTGCCTGAGAAATTTCAAACAGCTCATTCCTAAAACGTTTAACAGTATGTACTCATTCTAGCTGACAGTTAAAGCCACACAAATGTATTTTAACACCAAGAATAGTCTCCTGACTCCAGCACTCAGTTTCTGTCTCCTCTTTGTTTTCCTCCATTTGTCTCTAAGGACCTGCAACTTTTCTTTGAGAGGCTGGCAGTTTCTGGCATGGGTCAGGCATGCCTGTTTAATATCTTTCTCATACAGTTATCCCAACTCTCTAGTTCTGCAGATATCTTGCGCATCTTTATTACAGTGATGGATGATATACAAACTCCACAGAATGAACTAATTTTTTTTTAGTTGATATACGATATCAAGACTCAGTTGAGCAAAGAGGAAGCATACAGCCTGTTATTCCCATTCCCTCACAATCACAGGAAATAAAAGATACTGTCTTTCTAAAGAAACGGAATTTCAGACATGGAAGTACACAAGTTTTTAGTTTCTTCTCCCAGCTGTGATGAGCCTATGCTAGAAAAGTTGTTCTCTTTGTAACTGTGTACAAACATTCAAGTTCTATCTTACTATCATCATATGATGCCAACTTTCAGGTAGCAGATTTTTGTATTTACCTTTCATTTACCTGCCTTTTGATTGCAATTTTAGAATAGGACATGTGATGCTTTTTCTGCTGGAAACACCTAGCCAACGGTCTTTAAATCATATTAATGGTGCAAATATATGGCAGTGGAACTGCTGTATCAGTGACAAGTTCATATCAAGATTATGCAGAAGGTATGCTTACCATAAGCACAGTCTGTTGTAGTACTTCTGTTCTTATTACCAACTGCTCTGCAGTGGTTGATATAGACATTTCTCAAATGTACACAACCATATTAGCCTCTTGTTAGTCAAGACTCACCATAGAAGTTCTTTTTCCAGACCAAAAGATACACTGAATGGAAAAGAATTTTGATGCTAGCTATATAACAAAGAACCCAATAAAGAAGCACTGACAATCCAATTCTCCCTCTGCACATGGGGAACACAAGGAAGAAAATAAAAAGAACACAGCTACAATGCTCAAGAAAAAAAATAAAAGTTGATTAAGATTTAAGAAGAAGCCAAAAAGCATACAGTCAGTCACCATTTAAGCAGGGCAACAAGGAAAATAGAGTAGGAAAAGAAAAGCCACGCTACTGAGGTGGCATTTCTCTTATCACATATTCACCAAGTCATACACAGCACTAATGAAAAAGAAAATAAACATTTTAATTTTGACACGAGGTACTTAGTACAGAATAGTACACTCCAGTGAAAGTATAATCCATAGCTAGGCAGGCTATATGCTAGAACTGTTGTGCAGAATGAGTAAGAACGTCAAGTGCTGTACCCAAGCTTGCTATTGGGAAATCTGCTGTGTCGCCAGCATACCAGATCAATATTTCAGAGATCATTATCTCATCCCTTCTTCAGCTGCTATTTTTGAATTTCTGCCAGAGAATGGCAACCACTAGCAAGATGATACACTAGTGCATGAGTTTTGGGAATTTGAGCAAGCTTTTCTTTTCACTGAGATTAGTCAGCTCTCTGGCTCCAAAAGTCACAAGGACTTGGTCAAGATTTAGATGGTCAAACATTTTATTTAACTCTGACAACAGCCTGTAAGCTGTACCAAACAAATTGATTCTTCTGCATTTGTCAAAGAAACCATGAGGAGAAGTGAACCTTTGCCTACATAGGCCCTTTAAAAGTAATGCTTTCTATTTATTTCCATAGAAGCTACTGCAGATACAAACAGCACAGTAACACTATCTCTGAGAGCTCAAACTCTCGTTTACAAAACACTATTCCTCAACATAGGCACCAACATCAGCAAATTTTCACCAGTGATGAACAAGAGCCTACATGCTGTGCTTGTAACCATCTGCACCAGCAGAGGTAACCTGTTTAAAAGTACACTGAACCTCAAACACAAAAAGCAACAGAAGGACTAATTGGAGACAGCTGTACAACAAGTAAATCAATAATCAGATCATATATCCTGCATTCTCTATAATTTTGACCCATGCATTTGTACATGACTAAATCTTAATTAATATTTTGTTTGAGCTATGAGTTGGTAGATGAACCCAGAACCTTTCAGGCAACTAGACTGATTATAAAGTTATAAAGTTAAGAAGTGCCTTCATTTAACATAGCGTAACATCCTATGTCACATACTTTGCCACAAACTAGCATAATCCTATAACATCATTCAACTTTTCTAGAGACAATCCTGGTAAAAATCCATTGCAGCACTTCTATGAGCTTGAAAAGCAGTACCCTGCCCCACCTCCTGGAATTACCAGAATGCCTTCTTGGTATAATTGAGAGCACCAATAGTCACATATAGGAAAAAAGTTGACTCACCAAGATGGTGATGAGGGTCTCTGGCTATAGAACATTCCGTCTCAGGAAGCAGCCAGGAGACACTTTCCCTCCCGAGACTAATCCTTAAATGAGCCCAACAGGGGGTTGGTGGGAGACCAGGCTCCAGCCCTCCCAGTGGCATGGAAAGCACAGGTAAATTGTCGGCACCTGGGCCAGCCTCTGTTGGGTGCTCAATCATCAATTCAGGCCATGATCCAACAGTTCTCCTACAGCAAGGGACTGTTTAAGCCTATTTAGAAATATCAAAAGTCACATAAAGAAATGACTCACCCGATGAGCAAAAAGGGTTTCTGGCTACAGAACATTTCTTCTCAGGAAGCCGCTTTCAAACAGGAGACCTTCTCCCTTTGAAAACTATCCCTTAAATGAGACCAGGGAGGGATACACACAGGGGCCACCCCTTCCAGTCACATGGGAAACACAGGTGAATTGCTTGCAGCTATGCTTTCAGTCCAGGGGCCAGTCACCCCCTCCACCAGGTGCTCAGTCATCAGTTCAAGCTGTAACAAATCAGTTCCCCTGCACCTGACTATTGGGAAGAATTTGGTGATAGGTAATATTTCAGTGCTTATCTTGCAAACCAAAGATACTTAATTATTCAAAAACATTCATGAGATAGTTAGCAGTACTTTTGTTCAACCCAATTATTTAACAGACTTTTGCATGATCTCACTAGTCTTATGCTACAAATTCTACATATATTCTCAAAAAATAGGATTCAGTGAATTACAACATGCAGGAAACTGGATGATTTGTACTACCTAAAGTCACAGCATTCCAACTTTAACATCTAACATGCTCTAGAAAAAAGCACCCTTACTGCATGCCCACGATTTCAGAGAGGTTAACAGGACCAGGAGTTTGGATCTCATACTTTTACTGAATTTGCCCTGCCCAAAGGCTTCTTATGATGGCTTTTTCTGTGATTGAATCTGAAAGAAACTGGCTCATCTAGTGAGGAAATTCAATGCAGAAGAGGGGGGAATGTTATCAACTTGATATAAACTTACCTTCAGGCAGTGCAGATACAACTGGTTTGAGCCATGTCGTGCAGCAGACTCAAAACTCAGATACAGGTATGGCTAATGAAAACACTGACATTTGATGTGCCATCTAAAGATATTTTTTATAAGAATACAGTTTATGTAGCCATTATGGATTTTCATAATCCATACACTGAGTATCTCTACAAAGACAAGACATCTCAGTCTTGTCTGCACCGTTAGTGTGACACCATGCTATCTCAATGGTATACATGCTTAAGATCTGACCTGTAAGCTTGAACTCTGGCCTGCTAAAAATATCAGGCCCCTTTGTTTAGAATAAAATCCCAAACCCATTATCAGGTAGGCTTAAGTTACCGTATAGATGTTTCTGTCTCAAAAAATCTTGCTAACTAAAGCTTACTATTTTTGTCTAAAAGACTTCCATGTTGTATAAACAAAGTAAAACAAAGTCCTAGGCCCAAATTTTTGATAATCAGTACTGGAATTAAGTGCATTTGTAGCTTAATATTGAATTTCTTAATTTCATACTACTAGAACCACTAACACACTAGTAATTGTGCCACTCAGTGCTTCTGCTTCCTAAGAAAATATTGTACATTGTTAATTCTATTAGACTGATAGACAACTTTTAAATATATTTAAATATGATTTCAAGCCTTTGTCTTTGCTGTGGAGATTATAATAAAATAGATGAAGTGCTTTTTCATTCTGTTTCTTAAGTGCTATACCTTTGATTCCTGATCTTGAACTTTATGACTAATATGAAGCTGATCAGTTAATGAGGAATATAACTTCTGGAAAGTATAAAATAAAAAAAAATAAAAATAAAAAAAACAATGCCATGTGTATGAGAAAAAGATAGTCAATAGGGGAGAAGTGCACTTCCACTACATCCAAGGGCAATATTTTCTGTTTTGTTATCTGTTTCCTGCAGACAAACTGGAAAACGATCAGTAGAATGCCGTGAAAATAATTTAAGTTTCAGAAAGCTTGCTTTAAATTGAGGATATCTCTATGCAAACATATGCGTGTTTTAAAGCCACAAAAAGAATTATGTTCATGCCCAGATTGCTTATTTTCTCATTCAGAAAAAAGGTTGAGTCAGGCTACAGCTTAAGCACCCAATTTAGATTCTCTAAGATACAGGACTGTAATCCCAACAGCACACCAGAATAAGATTTAGATATACTTCCAAGAAGTCACTGGTAAAAACAAGATTATGAAATCTTCTACTACATTTTGTATTTGGGCAACTGAAAGAACTACTGAGTGTCCTCACATGTAATTACCTTATGATCTGCACACTACAGGACTCAGATACACAACCAAGACTGTCAGCTGGTAATTTGAGCCCAAATTGCTTTCTATGCATCACCTGCAGCCCACATTAAATAACAGGTGAATCTAATTTAGCTTCATCAGGGCTACATTTTTTGCAGCATGTTTCCCTACTATCCTTCTTTACCACATGTTGATTTGCAATGTGGAACGCTTTTGAGTTGTATAAACTGAACTGGTTTCAGATAAAATGAAAGGAGCACGTCTAATACACAATAGTTAGGCAAGGGGTCTGCAGGCCATATAACGAGACTAGAGTTTGTCTAAAGTAAAAATGCTATAAGGCACCCTGCATTAGCTTTCTCTACAAAACCTCCCCTTTACCACATACTACAGCAAAAACAGCCACAGTGTATTCCCTTTGCTTATTCATCTTTCATTGGATAAGAAAGTGACTAACTACTGCTGGCTACAAGCACCAAGGCCTGCCCCAGACCTATCAACATGCCACAGCTACCACAAACCCAGAGTTAGCTAACACAGCATGCTTTCTTCCACTGAGAAGAAAGTGCCTCTGAGATGTTACCTCTCACCAGTACATTACTACATAAAGACCCACAATCCCATCTCAGCAGGACCTATGCTTTGTCTTTTTTCTTCCTGGTGCTGCTGTGCCACTTATTTTTTTCCCAACAAGCGAAGGAAAAAGAGATAAATGTATTTTCTGCTATCAGCCTTTCAGATTAATAATCTTGTATTAAGTCAAGTTTCTATCAATCAAGATCTTCCCAAAATCTTACTCACAGTTTCCAGCTCCAGGACAGACGATCCTGAACATGCTGGTAACAGCCCAAGCCCCACCCCCACGGGGTGATGAGGTGCCAGGTGAGGGGAATGAGAAACCCTCCACCAGACTTCGTTGCCACTTCACTGGAAAAACTGTGATTTAAAAGAAAAATAAAGCAATTTAATCACTGCACTATATACAACTTGAGTAATAAATAATAATATATTGAACAATATTACTATATTACTATACAAATCATATGCTAATACTGTATTATATGTAATACTATAGTTCACATAGGTTGCTCCAAAAGTAATGCTTCTTATTTATTTCCACGGAAATTATTATAGATACAAAGAGCACAATAACTTCATTTGATAGCGCAAACCATCCGCTACAGAACACTGTTTCTCAACAGAGGCCCAACGTTAGCTATGCATTTTCACCAGGTATGAACAAGAGCCTGCGTGCTGCACTTGTAACAATCTGCACTAGTGGAGGTGACCCACAGCAAATGTCACCACTGCTGAAGCACACCACCTCATTGTGCTCACAGCCACTATTTGGTCTCCATCAACACTCAGCAAGTATCAGTGAATGTCAGTAGATGCAATTTTTTCCTCATGGAGAAATTCAGTGATAGACCTTTGCTCCATACACACTTCCATATTGGATGCCATTTTCTCAGATTGCTACTTTGCTGTCATCTGTCACACTGCAACAACATGTAACAATATTGGTGAGAAGGTTCGACATCTACTGTCATACCACCACCTCCTCCCTCTGACATCATGGGCCAACATAATAAAACAGGATGCATAACTCTCAGAGCAGCCCTCTGTAGTACTATACTATATATAATATACAGTATAAACTTCAATAATAAAAAGTCCTGGCCGAGACAGGAG